>NC_133422.1:78830108-79141086 GCF_049350105.2 Macaca mulatta
AGCTGACATAGTAGGGCTGGTTATCCATTTGAAGAGTTTGCCCCCAGCTGAGCTCTTTTCAGTTTAATCGGAAAGGTAGAGAAGCAATTAGAAAATAGTTGCTCCAATACCAGAGATATATCCTGGAGCCAGCTGTGCTGTCGAAAAACATTTCCCATGCATGGCAATTAAAAAACGATTGGGAGCCTATTTCCAGTAAGTCACAGAAGAGGCACTATAAAGGAGGTGGGCAGGATGTGGCTTAACTGTGTCACAGGGAAGCTACAGCTGCAGGAAGTGAAAACAAAAGGGAAAAAAAAAATCAAGATCAGTATAAAACTCAACATCTCAGAAAGTTTTAAAAGACATTAAAGAGCAATTGATCTATATTATTGGTGAAAATTAAATCTACATTACTTCTAAGTAATAATACTCACAAATTATCTGAATTTTCATTTTTCTACTGTTTGTATTGAGAAAACAGACGTATGTTATTGTATTTATTTTTCATTCAAGCATCCCAACCCCCTGCTGAACTTTTCAATTCACTTGATACTACTTAGACCTTTGCTGAACAGAGTGGGTTGGAGTGAATGATGTGGAAATAAAAGTGAATCCTAGTGACAAAAAGGTTCATAGAGAGTTTGTAAATCTCTATTTGCCACAAATGCTATATATGAATGAAGTACATATATTAATGATATTGAATCAGACTAGGTTTGCAGGGTGCCTCTCTGAATTAGTAGAAAGTCCGATATAGGAAAATTTTAAGAGATTAGTTTTATTAACTTCAAATATTGAATCATTTATAGAAACACGAAGGAGACAGGCAAATTTTACTTTGGATTGTATTGAGGAAACAAAGAACCTCAAAATTTTAGTGATGTAAGACAATAGGAGTTTATTTCTCACTTACATGACAATACAATATGGTGTCCTGGCTGCCAGGCAGCTTCATGCAATTTACTGATTTAAGATTACATACCCTTTCAAGTTTGCTGTTCCTTAGGCTTGACAGTCTTGTACCTAGAGAAATGACAAATAGAGAATGAAGATATTCACACACTTCATAAAAGCATCATTGCTACTGATATACTGCTGGTGAAAATTAGTCATGTGTCCAGAGTTGTAGGCAAGATGGAGTGGTGATATTAGAAAATATTGTCCCTGCAGCTCACACCTGTAATCCCAGCACTTTGGGAGACCTATGTGAACAGATCACGTGAGGTCAAGAGTTTGAGACCAGCCTGGCCAACATGGTGAAACCCCGTCTTTACTAAAAATACAAAAATTAGCCGGGTGTGATGAGGCATTCCTGTGGTCCCAGCTACTCGGGAGGCTGAGGCAGGAGAATCGCTTAAACCCGGGAGACAGAGGTTTCAGTGAGCCAAGATCCCGCCACTGCACTCCAGCCTGGCAACAGAGTGAGACTCGGTCTCAAAAAAAAAAAAAAAATAGAAACAAAGAAAATATTGTCCCCCAGTTGACCACTGAAAGCCCAATGAGAGCTCCAGACTATGGAGGGTAGAGCACAGATTCTGGTAGACTCCTAGGCACCAAAATCTTAGTTCCTTATGCTTTTATCTCTCACAGGTGTGTATAACAAAGTGCTTAAATAAGAAATATGTGATTATTGGCCGGGCACGGTGACTCAAGCCTGTAATCACAGCACTTTGGGAGGCCGAGATGGGCGGATCACGAGGTCAGGTGATCGAGACCATCTTGGCTAACATGGTGAAACCCCGTCTCTACTAAAAATACAAAAAACTAGCCAGGTGAGGTGGCGGGCGCCTGTAGTCCTAGCTACTCGGGAGGCTGAGGCAGGAGAATGGCATAAACCCAGGAGGCAGAGCTTGCAGTGAGCTGAGATTCGGTCACTGCACTCCAGCCTGGGTGACAGAGCAAGACTCTGTCTCAAAAAAAAAAAAAAAAAAAGAAATATGTGATTATCAAATTCTAGGAATGTAAGAGTGTAAGAAATATGGGTTCTGTAAGAATTAATCACAGTTTTACAATTATTTTTTAATATATAAGAAAGGAAGCCAAATATTAGCATTCATACTTATGTTCAGTATCTCTTTGACAAGATCTCAATAAAAAAGGAGTAGCAACAAACAAACTAAACTGCAAGAAACATACTGAGTTAGAAAGTACACTGACTCGTAAGATTCATATTCTAGCCACCAGTTCTGCAATCAAACTAACTGTCTGACCTTGGGCAAGTCACTACACATTTCTTATTCTACCATTATATCTAACACAAGTAGGAGGGTTAAGTTAGGTAATATGTTAATCTCCATGCAGTTATAAATTTTTGAGAGTTTCTATTTCAGATTTCAGCAGAATGATTTTTATGGATCTAAAACTTCAACAGTTACTGTTTTATCACTGTAAAAGATCCTGGGAGATTCATTCATAATAATCAAAGCTGAGATTTATTATGTGATTGTGTGCCAGCCATTGTTTCAAATACTTCACTTATGTTTGTTTATTTACACTTCTCAATAGTTCTATCATGCATGTTTTATAATCTCCATTTACACGCATTTATGCATCATGTATATACATTTCAATATAGGTATGTATATATGTATCTGATCTGTGAAAGGAATTTAGAGCTACTGTATCCTGCTTCCCTGAGGGATATATTCCTGAATTAGAATAGTAACTACAGTAGAAACTATGTTCTAATAAATCGGAAAATCATAGCCATCATGTGAAAATCTTTGGAAGCAAAAATCACAAAAATTCACAATATAAAAAAATCACAATGACAGTGAAATGATAATGCTAAGTTTAATATAGAACATCAAATTATTTTATATGGAGTAGATAGAAAAGATCTAAGGAAGAGTGCATTAATTGATTAAACATGAGGAGATGGTATCAGTTTGTGTAAAATATCTTAATAATGGCTCTCTGATCTGGAAGATGAAAGCAATGTGATAAAATTGGAATCTCTACAATTGCAGAGGCATTAATTAGGTAAACAAGTATCTGCCTATCTAATTCTAATTCCTAGACATATAATTTGACATAGGTCAAATTTAGTTTCCCATAAGGTTTTAAAAAACTGAAACTACATAAAAGCTAAAGAGGGCTTGAATGTGTGTGTGTGTATGTGTGTGTGTGTAGTGTAATACATTTTTTGAGGTATTAGAAATATTTTTCTTTTATACATATGAAATTCATTCATTTACTACTCATTCGAAATATATTCAGAAAAGATTGCAAATTCGCAAGTGCCTGAGATTCATATCGTCGTAATAAAGCAAGTCCTGAGGCATGCTTTCATGAGTCATGAAGTATGTCATGAGACAGACTAATCCATGATAAAAAATGAGATGTGTCATAGGCAACTTTCAGTTATACTTTCATCAGAAGAAGAGTTTTTGTTGTCATTTTGTTGTTGTTGTTTTACTGTAAGAATCAGAGAAATCTGCATAGGAGATGTGCCTTCTATGTTAGTTTTGGATGACTGTGCTTAGGTAACTGTGAGAATCGTTTTGAACCAAGAGAAATTTAGAAAAGCAAAGTGACAGATCTCCTGGGAAAGTTGATGTATCCTGCTTTGTGTTTACTGAGTTTAAAGTATCAGTTGGAAATCCAGGTGATGATGCTGCTGATCAAGTAATTGGAAGTATCAATCTAAAGCTCATTAGGCAGGTTTCAGCTAGACATTAGGAAGTCATTTGCATAGCAGACAAGAAATTCTTGGGTTGCAGAGACTTTTCAAAAGAGAAATAAAGAAGTATTTGAGGATAGAGGGATAATGAATGGCAATGTGCAAGTCAAGTAAGACTCTTTAGGCTGGCATTCAGGAAGGTGGCCTATTTACCTAAAGATGTTCACTCAGTAATGTCAGATATTATCCACTTTAAGAGGCTCTTTATCTTAGGTTTGATGTAGACAAGAACGATTTTCCATTAGAATGACTGGGCCCACATTCTCGAAGAAAAACATACATATACAGTCAACCTAAATTTAGACAGCATGAGCGCATACCCAAATCCCAAATCATACCTAAAGAGAGATTCTGGTATTAATTATCAACATTTTATTTATACATATAATAGTAAAAACTTTTAGGAATGTTTAATAAAGATAATTTCTTCTATTCTAAGCTCTCCACTAATTTTTTCCTGGTGATAACATTCCAGTATCTTTGTCCTAAACTAGTTTAGTTGTGAAAAAATATAAAATTCCCAGATTTGGGGTTTGTATATGCTAAATAGTAATTAATAAGTACTTTTAAAATTATAGTATCTGTAAGATATTTTCATTACCTCCAGTATTGTCTGCAGAATGTCAACTGCTAGTTAGTTTATCCATATGAATAGATTGTTTCTTTTTCTGTCCCTTGAAGCATTTTGCTGTACTTTCTGTTCACTTTGTCTGCATTTTCTGTGTTACACATGAGCTGGTTTTATACTTCACGTTTTTGTTTGTGGTGTGCTATGGATTGCTTATGTTTGCTTTTTTTTTTTTTTTAAGTGAATAGTAATTTTCCAATTGGAATATAAACTGAAAACAGGAATACAATTAAGATAGCATAACATTTCCTGTTACATGTGTTTCGTCCCTGTGAGCACAGAGGTTTTATTTATTTAATCATTTAATACCAACTTTATTGTGAACTGACAGTATTTTTAAGAACCAGAATCATGAAAATTACTCAGAAAGGAAATAATCAGAGAAGCAGGAGTGCAGTGACCTAGAAGGCAAAGGAAGATAAATTCAAGTAATGTGAAGTAGGATGAGAACTAATAGTAGGATCTGATAATGAGATACAATTAATGACCTTTGTAAGAGAAATCTGAGAAAAACAATGAATGAGAAAAGATGGATGCAAGGTTACTTAGAGTCGGGATGTTTTTGAATCTACGTTGATTTCTAAATACATCATGAATGTTAGTTAATTTATCACACTTTGAATCTTTGCAAAAATACTTTTTGTAGCTTTTAGGTTTAGCCTTTAACTACATTCACATCTAGTTTAATTATATAAACATATTGCAAATTACAGAGGAATATATACCACCATAGTGAAAAATTTGTCTTCCTAAGTAGGTAAATTTTATTTAATAACATTTTTTGCAATTATTGGAAATTTTTGCCCAGCCCTTTTGTGAATAATTATACATAAGTGATGCATAAGTTAAAAGGGCTTTATTATTTTTTCATTTATTCAAAAATATCTAAATTGTAGAGTATTTGTGCTGAGAATCTCGGATGTGTCACCACTGCTGTGGTTTCTCTTGTTTCCCTAAAGAAGTCTGCATATTGAAAACTGCTATGTCATAGTCAAGAATCTGAGTTCAGGAGTATCCACAGAGAAGCTTCCAAGTCCTTCACATATCTACTTGTTCCAGGTGTTGGATATTTTCCATAAACTAATTCTATTTTGATGTGTTTTCATGTCTGGAGACCTCCATTTTCACATATAGAAAAGAAGAAATTGATGAGGGTCTTCAGTGCCTTTGTTTCTTTTATGGGACACATAGTTACTTGGTTCCATATTATCAGGTGTGTCTATCTGAATGTATCACTCGACATTCCGGGATTCAGTGAATTTCTGGATTTTTTCCATACCACATAAGCATGAAGAGGATCTTCTCATGAGGCTTCCCTCTGCCTCATGACTTTATGCTCCTGAAATTCCTGTTAATACCTCCACTGGATGATGGTGGGGACAGGGGGTGCAGAAACCTCTGCCTGAATCCCTCTGCCTTTGTATTCCTCTCCCATTCACCTATGGAAATCTAAGTCTTTCTACGCCTAGGCATTATGTTCTTCATTATTTGTAAAGTCACCATACTGTGGCAAAATGAATTTTCCACATATTATTCTTGCCATGTGACTCACACTCTTCTCATTAACGGGTGGGGCTTATGTTTCCTACTCTTCAATCTGGGTAAGGGCTTCTGTCTTCTCTGAGCAACTACAGCAGTAGGAGTGATGCTGTGATTTTTAAGGTCAGAGAATAAAACTGGTAGAGTTTCATCTGGCTTGCTGTCTCAGGGATCGTGCCTTTGGAACTCTGAGCATCCACATGAGAAATCGTGTCACGGTGATGCTAGTAAGCTGGAGAGGCTGTTTAGCTAGAGAAAGAGAATGGTGCCTGAAGGTCCTAGGCTGCTCTATCCTCTACTCTGGACTGTATAGCCTAAGCACTAGAATACGAAGGAAGGAGACTTTGGATGGCCCTAGTCAGATTGCAGTCTGACTACAATCTCATGAAAGACTCTAAGCCAGAGACCACTTGGAAAGGCTGCTCTTGAATTCATGACCGGTGTCTCTTTTATCCTGTTTCGAGCTCCTTAGTTTTGGGGTGATTTCTTATACAGCAATACATAATCAATACATCTGTATTTTTTGATATTCAGTGATGTGTTTACAATATCTGTTGCCACTATGTTTTTATCTTGTTTTTTTTTCTTTAAACTTAACAATGTCCATTAACATAAAATAGTCCTTTTCTTTTAAAAATGTTGGTGTCATGTGATATTTGAATGGATTTTGTTACTACAAGATATCTAGAAAGCTCTTCTAAATTTTCTTCTTGTAATAGTTTATCGCTTTCTTGTAGGTTATATGACACAATTAAATTCTGTCTGTGTGTGTGCGTGCTTTGTGATAATCTAAGTTTATTTTTCCTACTACTTTTTAGCTAATGATAATCAACCTTCCCCCCACAGCGAATTTGAAATTTCAATGTTACCATATATTTCATTGGCTTGTTTGTGCTGTAATAACAGTCATCTGATAAATAAGAAAACATGGGAGACAAAACTCAGTTCAAATAATTGAATATATATTACATTTCCATATATTTCTATTTTTAATTTATTTTTTCTGCATTTAAGGATACTCAGTAGCATATTCTTTAAATTATAAGGATCGATGGCATATTTGTACATATGACAAGGTATCAATAATCCTCCTTGCTCTTTCTCTTTTGCAAAGCATATTTTGTTACCTATCCTTGTAACTTTCTTCTTCCAAATAAACCTCAGAATAAATTTCTTCTAATCCAAAAAAGTCACATTGTGATAGTTTAAATTTGCATCAAATACATAGGTCAACCAATAGTAGAAACGACAGTTTTAAAATAGTGCATCTTCTCATCTACAGTCACAGGAAGTTAACAGAAAAAAATACAGTGAAATGAGTCGGCAACTTATTAACTATCATGTCATCATTACTCTATGATATTGTCCATCACTGTTAAAGGAGTTGGTACTAAAATAGATCAAAGAAGATGAGAATTGCCATTAGTGTGATTACATTGAAGGCTACTCAGAATTTATTTCACTTGCTCTTATGTGTCTGGCTCCCACAGTAAAATAGCTTTATTTGCATGATTAGGGCTGTTAACCAAAATGTGTTGATCTAAAAATGAAATGAAAACAGTAGGTAATTTTAAATGGAAAAGATAAACAGTATTATAAATATTGTAAAATCAGACAAATCATTCAAATGTTTATTAATCAGCATTGAGATGAAATGCAGTGTGCAAAGTCCAATATAGATTAATAAATGTTCTATGATTACAGCATACGTATTTAATGCCCAATGACCTATAAATTTTTTCTTAAGTGCAATAATACATATCATCATATTGAAAATTTACGATAAGAAATAATGAGACTTGATTCTTTATTCATATAGGATCATCTGTTTTGAATGTATTATTCCAATATGTACAATGGGTGAATGCTTATCTGCTGTACGTTCAAAGTGTAGGTTAAATATCATATCCTTGTGCAGTCGTCCTAGGGCCTCTCATTTCAGGCAGAGTGTACCACCCCAATTCTGTGTGTCCAAAGCAGCTATTGCATTGCTTTGGTACATAGGAAGTTTATCGTAGTGCTTGAGACTCCAAACACTGAAATCAGCCCTGGGCTTACCCCTTCATTCATCAGTCTCTGACTCTTCAGCTGTGAAAAAGTTGCCTAATTACTCTGAGCTCAGTATTTTGATATCCAAGCTTACTGTCACATTAGTTGCAGCAGAGGTTTTAATTAAGATGATCTTTTCAAAATATTTAGCTAAATACTTAACATATATGTAGTATCTAGGAAATAGTAGACATTAGATGGTAGCTAACAAATGGTGATAAAATATTGATGACTGAATCATTTGTTGACAGTTTAATGACCTGGGCTTCTTAGATGATGGAATTATGTTTTAATTATTTGTACAATATTTGCTATATTACAAATGCACAATTAAGGCTTATTAAGTGATAAAATACATGGAATTAAGAAAAATAAATAAACAGAAGAGAGAGAGTTAAAGTGACTATTCTGTACAACTTTTTTCTAGGAAAGGGAAATATGTTAACCTCTGGCATCTGGACTACATGGTGCAAATGTGTTTTCTTTCTATGATTTTCAGAGGAATAATAATTCTTGTGTAAATTTCCCCAAAGACCCAGTTCATTAAGATTATTTACCAGATAAATTATAATCTCAAAGGTATCAATTATACCCAAAAGGACTCTTGAGGATTACCATGACACCATCAGGGAAAGCAGGTATCTATATGACCCTGCTGCTAATGATTACTGTTTACAAGTGAATATCATCCCCAGAACACTTCCTCCTATTGGGGGCTAAATACAAATATTCTGACATTCCTTAACGTCAGTGATTTATTGCTCTAACTATCCTTTACTGTCCTTATGGTACAAATAAGAGTAAGGGCTCAATAAAGTTTGTGTTTGTACCTTTGGCTCATTTGACAGATGAAAATTACATGGAATTGATAATGCTTTTTTACACTCTGGTTTGTTCCTTTTCTATACTTTCTCAGAAATACTTTCATGCTCACTTGACCTCTTATGTTTATTATATTCATGCTAAATAATATGCCTCATGTAAATAATATACGTAAATCACTTCACTACATATAGGTAAGTCTGTTTTGGTAATAATTACTATGGTTTCTTTACTTTTCTTTCCCACAGGGATGTCTCAGTTATTAATATCCTGTGTAATGTTTTTAAACTCTTGACAAATATGAATCTTCAGGATTCACACACAAAGAATTGGAATTCCTGAAATTAAAATGTTTAAATACTTTAAGCTATTTTTATACCCTTAATTATGAATATAATAAAATTTCGATATACATGAAGTTTAAGAGTATGTACAAAGAACCATAGTCTATAGTGAATATTCATGCAGTGAAAATGCCGGTGAGCACTGCTGAGTAGTATCTAATCATGTAACATTCATACTTTTTAGCAAGGTTAATAGTACTCACAGAAATATATACCAGAGTGGCAACGTTAAGGACTTATTCAGGTAATAAAAATTTTTATTTTATATAATACTTCTCAGATAATATATATGAAACATATGTAAAAACTTATTAATATTTATTTTATTTCCAAGACTCACTGGTAGCAGCAGACACAACCATAAACACACAAGGCCAGGGCTGAAGTCAATGAAGGACCTTTTCTCTTCCATATTCTCCAATAAATATAATGAATATTAATATGGATATGTAAATAAGTGTTAGATATGTATCTGATACAGTACTGCCAAAATTGTTTTATACAGTCACTATTCATTTATATCAACCTTCATATTTACTATTTTCACTGCTCTTTTTTCTACATATCCTAATTTCCTTTGGGATAGTTTACTTTTGGCCTGAAAACCACCCTAAAAATACTTTTTAATATAACCTGATGGGTGATAAATTCTCTCAAATTTGGTTGTCTAAAGATATCTAGATTACCCTAGATTACCCCTTCATTTTTGAATAATATTCTTCCTCGGGAGAAAACTCTAGTTTTAACATTTTCTTTCAGCATTTTAAATACACAGTTTTCATCACTGCTTTTGCTGTCATTATTTGTGATGAGAAAATATCCATAAGTCTATGTTATTGCTTTGAAGGTAAATTGTCATGTATATTTCTTGATCTTTTAAAAATTTCTATTTTTCTTCCTTCAATATTCAGTAGTTTAATCACATAACTACATGTAGCTTTCTTGCCAATCATCTTGCCAAACATTTTCAAAATTAGAACATTCAAAGTTTCCCTGTTGACTTCTTATTTTAGGTTATTTTATATTTCAGTTTTAAAATTATCATTTGGGTCTTTTAAATTATTTTCATTTTTTTCTTCCAAAAATCTGAACATTCTCTTATATCTCTGTACATTTAATATTAAAAGTTATTTAAAAATATTGTAATTTCATGTCCAGGATTACTTTTGTTTTTATTATCAATTTTTCTCGTTTCTTCTTTCTGTGTTTTAACTTCTGTATGTGCTTGATTTTTTTTTTTTATTGAATGTCAGGAGTTGTGTAACATTTGATAGCATAAATGTAATTTGAAGTTTAAGGTAAAGTTGTCTTCTGAGAAATTTTACTTTAACTTGTGGAAGTCAAATGAGGAGGCCACCAATCTGGCATTTAACTCATTTCTGGCATTAATATTACTGAAGATTTGGCTTCAAGCTCTAGGAGGGCAGGTCTCCAGATGCACCCTAACTGCTAGACTATAGCTCTCTTGGGTTTTAACTCAAAGTGTGGGGAAATTATCAGCTGTTTCCTCTTGGGAGACCCTGGACTTTGTCCCTTAGCTTCTAAAAGGTTATCAACAAAATGATGCTTTTTTTTTTTTGTGCCTTCAGCCCTTCTTCAGAATAGGTGAACAGCCCTAAAGAAAAATTGTTCTCAAATATGAAGCTTACTTTCCTATCTGTCCCTGATATATTTGCCTGGCAACATTTCATTATGATGTTAACTTTTTAGTAACTTCAAGCAAATTTTTAAGCACCTGAATCAGATATACTAGTTGCCTTTAGCCATGAAGTTGATCAAGTTAACTTGTTCATTCATATCAGAAACATACTTTATAAGTATAATTTATAAGATATACTTTATAAGTATATTATACTTTAAGATATACTTAAAGATAAGATATACTTTACTTTATAAGTATATTATACTTATAAGATATACTATACTTTATAATTTATAAGATGAAACATCCCAAATTGAATTTCTACATCTATTATGAACTATAGATACTTAGAGCCAACTGTCTACTAGATCTTGCCATCTAACTGCCTAAGAAACATGCTAAATAAATATTATCCAAAAAAATTGCTATGATCCCTCTAAAAGTTACTCCATCTACAGTCTTATCCATGTCAATTCATTGGAATTCCAAAATTTCAGTTGTATCGGAGAAGACCTTGGAGCCCTTATTGACTTTCTCATTCTCTCATACACCATATCTATTCCCCAGCAAACGTGCTAGCTCTACCTGTAGAAAAAAACTCTTGTACTTCTACTGCTACCACTTGAATTAAAATGACCGACATCTCTCTTCCATATGGCCTCTTTTCTGAGTGGTGAGGTTCAGAATATCAAAGCTGATAAACATGGATGTAGAAGCCAGAAAGTCTAAGAAAATTACCTTTAGTTTATCCATTCATTGAAATGAACAAAAATCTTGCATAACTCATAAAATGCGAATGTGTAATAAAGGAGTTAATACTTAACGTTTGTAAAATATAACATTATCATATAATAAATGCTTTGTGTTAGCAATTATTATTATAGTATATACTGCTTGTTTTTTATTTGCTGTTACTGAAGGTAATAATAAGACCTAAAATTATAAAATATTTGAATCAAAGGTTGTCATACTTTTAGCAATTAAATGATTGTTATATCCAAATGTGCACTTACATTTCTCATAACAAAGAAAATGTACTATAGTAAATATTTCCTACTTGGGAAGAACGAAAGACTCAAAATTCCCACTGTTGACTTTTTTTTTAGCTTATAAATAAAATGGCCTGTCCTTTGGCTTCCTTCCTTTACTCCCTGTGTGCCACTGTAAGAACTTATAAAAGGATCTTGGCTTCAATTCTGCTGAACATAATGGCCTAAGTTCTATGTTAATGCCTGTTGTCAAGAATGAAAAATTTTGTATTTTTTTCATCATTTTGCTCAGGCTCAGTTTAATCACCATTCATCATGCTGTCCTATCCTTCAAGCCCTCAGAAACCGACTAAAGGGAAAGCTTAGTGAAGGAATTACTTTGTGTTCACTGTTCAAGAAGCCAATTTATTAATATATTCTAATTTTAGAGAAACACTTTCATCTAAAATACAGTTATCTCTCACAATACACATCACTACAACACAGTCTATACATTATTATTAAAATATAGAGTACTTAACAGTTGGATTCCAAATCAGGAAACACTATTTTACAAGAATAATGGCACTGGAATAGTCAATGAAATAATAAATGAAATAAATTCACATTTAAAAGAAAAAAGTCTTCTAAGTAAGCAGGCTCTTTTTAAAGGAGTAGATGTATATTTTTGTTTAACTGAACATCTTAATAAGTTTAGGTCACACACAAAAAATGAGCTTGGAGCTAAAATTGTCTCTGCATTCTAGAGGGAGAAGAAAGAAGAAACATTAAAATAGCAAGTTGCTGGTACACTCATTTTTTGCATTGGAGGGTAGTAGAAAAGACTTGGAGAAATAGATTTGTAAAGTATTGGCTTTAAGTTTTCTGCTAAGTGAGTAAACTGTGTAACAGTTCCACTCTTCCTCTCAAATTCATCTTCCAATCTCTGCATCCCTTTGGCGTAGCTAGGAATGAAGATAAAATTTTTGTGAGTGGTGTGTGCAAGTACTCAGGGAAAGCTCCTGAGTTCGATGATAAGGCACACCTTCCCGTGTAAGGACCACTTGATAATTCAAACCGTAAGTTAATTCTTGGAGACACAAACTTGCAGATGTTTTAACCAAGACGATAAATGTACCTCCACCACCCCTGAAGTTATTAGAAGCCTTGTGTAGGAATCACAGTCAACGAAGTCATTAAATATGAGTGTTTATGTGAAAGTCAATCATATATGGCCTGCAAATGTAAGGTTTGATTTCAGTGAATGTTTGAATCATAAATCACTTACCAAAGGAAGTTAGGATGATCAGGTTTGGAAGTTAGGATGATCAGGTTTTGTGTATTCTTTACTGCCTGTCAGATAAAATGAGGAAAAAAGGTTGGGAAATATTAGAATAGCAGGCAAATGACCTTATATGATTAAGGTAACTAGTATTTATAAACTGGAAGAATGTGTGTATGTTCATACTGGCCTTCAAACTAGAAACCAAATACCGGGCAGGGCTTACATCCTTGTCAGAGGCAGTGGGAGGTAGAAGGAACTCAGATGACAAAAAGAAGAGGCCTTTCATTTTTTGCTATTTAAAAATAAAATAATAATGCTTCTATATACTATATATTTGTCAGATATAACTGTAAATTTTGCATCCCTTGATTCCCATAATTACCATATGAGAGTGACGTTAGTATGCTGAATGTACAGAAAGGAAAATACAGCTCAGAGAGGCTAAATAACTTGATTAAGTTCAGAGAGAAAAATTATAAATCCAGTATTCTGGAGACTGCTTGAAAACTACATTTCACCAGATATATGAAAAGCTTTAAGGGAGGTGCTATCTCCTTGTGGAAAAAATTTAATCTAGAATACATTCATCTTTAAGGAGGAGAAAAAAATATAAGGCTATATTTTTATTTTAAACTTCTATCTTGTGCCAAGTGTTGCTGAGTGCTTTACATAAATCATTTCATTTCATATTCCCAGAAAGCCTATGAGGTAGGTATTAATATCTTCATTTATAGAAAAGATAATCTGGTTCCTGCAAAAGACTGAGCAACTTGAAGCTAGAATTTAATCCTTCCAGGTCTGCTTAATTCTAAGCCCTGTACTTTAAACACTCTGTGTACAGCCTTCCTCTTATTATCTAGATAAGAATTAAGGTGTACAACTTGGAACCAGAGGGCAGATACATTTACTAGAATATTTAAAAATTGTTTGATATTGAACATTCCCATCACATTTATTTCCCTATGATTTTGAAAAATAAAATCTGCTGAATTAGCTATTACCTGATTGTTATATCCTGAGCTAGCTCCATTCTTGGGATTCCAGAAATTAGTTTTTGCAACCTTTTCTAGGCTAATTCTCCACTTTTCATTCTAACTCTCACCAAAGGTAGGTTAATTCCAACATCATTACATGTTCTCTATAGTTAAAAATTCTAATATATGTGCAATTAGAGATAGAATCACTCTGTTACAGTTTTCTTTTGCATGCTTTACCAAAGGATACTTGCCCTCCCCCCCGCAAAAAAAGGATTTTTTTTTTGTGTGTATGTGTATGTGTTTGTCAGTAATATAATGACAAAAAGCCATTTCAATATGGTTTTTGAAATAGAAAAATTATTATGTTAAGCACTGACAAAATAATTTTGGATACAACAGTCATTTCTAACTACAGCTTCTCCACATTTGTTAGTAAGTTACGTAACTTTGAGGCCACACCTTTTCGGAAGTATGAAAACCTAAAAATTACTCAAATTGAACTGTATTACAATGCATAAACTCAATGTTCTGTCTTAGGAAATAGAGCCAAGGATACTCTATGGGATGTTAATTTGTTTGTTTTGAGATTTAATAAACATGTCCATATATTTTATTACTACATTTCAAAAGATCTAATCATTTTCCTGTTATGATCACTCTAATAATTGAAACCATCGACACACACACAGCTTGCTATCTATGTTAACTTTGCTATTTTTATGTCTTTATTAATATGTTTTTCCTTTTCACACACTTTTATCATCAATATTACTATTCTCAAAGACTTAGCAATGAAGATAAAAGTTACAAATAACTTTACTGTTAATTCTGGAAATTTCCTTAAAAATTTATTTAAATGTTCATCAAAATGTTCAACTTGAATAGATGGCACCCAATGGTTATTTTCTTCTAAAGATTATTTAAACCCTCTCTTAAATCCTAGCCTCAGTTGGGGTATAAACCTATATATATATAAATAAATATGTGCATATATATGTGAGTATATATATATCTCATATATACTCATATATGATAGATTTATTCTTCCCTTATTGCAGTTATCTTGATAATTATTTATTCTTCCTATATCACAGTTGTGTACATACACACATATATATGTTGATATATTTATTTTTCCCCATTGCAGTTATCTAGATAATTATTATTATTATTTTTTTTTGAGACGGAGTCTCGCTCTGTCGCCCAGGCTGGAGTGCAGTGGCCGGATCTCAGCTCACTGCAAGCTCCGCCTCCCGGGTTCCTGCCATTCTCCTGCCTCAGCCTCCCGAGTAGCTGGGACTACAGGCGCCCGCCACCTCGCCCGGCTTGTTTTTTGTATTTTTTTTTAGTAGAGACGGGGTTTCACCGTGTTAGCCAGGATGGTCTCGATCTCCTGACCTCGTGATCCGCCCGTCTCAGCCTCCCAAAGTGCTGGGATTACAGGCTTGAGCCACCGCGCCCGGCTTCTAGATAATTATTTATTCTTCCCATATTGCAGTTATCTAGATAATTATTTTTTCATTGATACAAAGATCCTGAATTGTTAGACCAGAAGTAGAGTATCATTTACTTTCTTTCTATTCTTTTCTTAATTTCTAATATGACCTTTATTTGAGAATGATTTAAAAATAAAGAAAAAAGATGACCCTTATTGAAGCCTTAGCTAACTGTACATTAACCACCTCAACAGGAGTGCTTGTTCAGAGAACCATTCTAGTAGAACTGAATCAAGCATAAAAACCATCGTCTGGCATTAACAAAGCTAGCTACTACTGAGCATTGACCGCTGATAAGTTTGAAGACAATTATTCTCTTGATTATTTTTTAGATAATTCTGGAGGGTTTTTTGATGACAAGATAACTTCTAGTGTAATAATACTAGAAGCTGAATTTAAACAAAGGGAGAAAGAATAAGTGAAAATTTGAAGAAAATTATCAATCTGTAATTAAAATTTTGTTTCATAAATCTTTATTATTTTATGTTTTCCAGGTTATGTTTTTATTTATTTTGTGGATTAGATTTATATTGTTTGGTGATTTTAAGTATAAAATTAAAATAGATTTCTGGTCACTGACTTTCTGATTATATTTTCCATTAAATCCTTCATTTAAAAAGATTCTGAATAACTTTCCAATTTTACTGTGTATGACTTTGTTGTTGTATAGGTCTGTCTTACAATAATTAATAGTCTTACAAACAAAATATCTCTCACCTAATGTTATTTAAATAATTGTATCTGGTAAAATACCATTCTTAATTTCTAATTTCATACACGTTGTCAAAAATGGTGTTGCGACCTCAGAGAAATGTGGATCCAACCCATTTACAACTTAAAATGGTTTCTTAAAAATTGAAGAAGTTCATAAAGGTCAAAAATAATTCTGAAAGAACCATTTTGCTGTGGAAAGAAGTAAATACATATATTTTTTTTCTGAGCGTAAAGTTTTAACTCAGCCCTGTTCAAACTATGGTGAGTGATTAATACAAAAATTTTGGCCTAAATGCTGCATTGATTTGTATTTATTAAGCATTTAAAAAATGCAGTTTTTCTTCATAAGGTACTTATAGGGGAAACAATTTTATCTTTATCTTTTCAAGATATTTTTTCTTATGGCTGGGTCTGAGAATTAAATAAACATAGGATAGATCAGCTAGAAAAAAATACAAATTTATTTAATAAAAGTTATGTGTGGCATGGGAGCCTTATGAAAAAATGTAGAGCCAAAGACCCAGAGTTGAACACTTATATACTGAATTAGACAAGAAGTAAATTGTGAAAAGGCAAAAAAATAAAAATAAAAATAAAAAGCTTTGGCTAAGGTGGTTATTTGGGTGTAGAAGTGCCTGGGAAGATAAGGAGTAATTAAAGTTTATTTATACAGATTCCCCCAGCCTTACTTTTCCATCTTTGATGGTGAGAATGATGCTTTCCTTTTGGAACAGAGAGGAAATCTGTTACATGGAAATTTTGTCTGCAGCTTTTAAGAAACAGAAGGAAGGTCAGAATGATAATCTTGTACCTGCTGTTTTTCAAGTACTTTTACTTAAAATAGTCAAAATGCCACAGTGGCATATTTTGAGGTGGCATGACCCTAACTCCTTCAGTTCCCACTATGTCTGCAGTGTTGCATCTGCCTTCAAGGTGCTTCCAGTTTTACTAGAGCCAAATGTTACTCCTATGATGTGGTTGGAGATTGGCACAAGGGTATGTAGGAAAGCCCTTAATTTTGTACACTCAAATGTCAAGGTGCTTTTTCTGCATAGAACATACTACCACCAAATGAGGAGATTAATAAGGGTAAAGGGAGAGGTGAGTCATATGGGGTACAAGCAATAAAACATCATCTAAGAAGAAATGACATTTCTACTAAATCAATGCTAAAAAGAAATTACAGGAAACATCTTTTCTGTAATACTAGGAACTTGCAGAATCACAAAAACAGAAGCCTGTCAGGCACTTACTGGCCATGTTATCCTGAATAACTTGTTCAACAGTACTGAGTCTGTTAAATTTTCTCATCTGTAAAGTTACAATAATCATACCTCCGACCTAAGATTGCTCTGAGACTTGAATACCAAGTGCCCAGCGTAGAACACAGCACATCATGAGTGCTCAATACAGGCAGCCCATGCCCTTTTAGTGTATTACCTGTAAATAACATTTTACCATGTTTACCTGCCTTGGTAGATACACTGAGTTGTAAGATTGAAGAGATAGTGTGCATTTAAAATGAAGCAGAGGGAGAGCTGCTTTATCACATGAAAATAAGAAAAAATAGACTATGGTCGTTTACACATGTAAATACTATAACTTATCTCATTAAAAACTGAAATACAGCATAGGTTTTCGAGTTTCAAATGTTTTACACCGTTACATCATAATATAGAGCTATCTTTACCTCTCAGAGGTAATGGGCTATGAAGTAAAGACATCAGCTTTTATATGATTTCTCATCTGGACTGAATTAATTTAATGCAAATTGATGAATAGCTTTAGGTTGTTTTAGTAAAAATCGTATTATAGGAGCCTTTGTTCCATTCAATTATAAAGGCATTTTCTATTTTGCTCTGAGGGAGTGATGTACTTCTGACAGGTATTAAAAAGAATTCCAGGCCGGGCGCGGTGGCTCAAGCCTGTAGTCCCAGCACTTTGGGAGGCGGAGACGGGCGGATCACGAGGTCAGGAGATCGAGACCATCCTGGCTAACACGGTGAAACCCCGTCTCTACTAAAAAAATACAAAAAACTAGCCGGGCGCGGTGGCAGGCGCCTGTAGTCCCAACTGCTCGGGAGGCTGAGGCAGGAGAATGGCGTAAACCCGGGAGGCGGAGCTTGCAGTGAGCTGAGATCCGGCCACTGCACTCCAGCCTGGGCGGTAGAGCGAGACTCCGTCTCAAAAAAAAAAAAAAAAAAAAAAAAAGAATTCCACTGAATTTTTAAATATAAATTGGTGCAGAAAACTTAGTATCTTCTTATATAAATGAAAATGACCATTTTATTTTTTTTTACTTTTCCAGTACAATAAGGTAAATCTTACATGTAGGATTTACATGTGCTTTTGTGCTAATAAAAGGTACAGAAGAACGAAGGTATCTATAAACTAGATACAAGTCTTGGCAAATCAAACGATTAAGAATATTTGTTATTGGCCTGGAGCGATGGCTCACTCCTGTAATCCCAACACTTTGGGAGGCCAAGGTAGGCGGATCACCTGAGGTCAGGAGTTTGAGACCAGCCTGGCCAACATGGTGAAACCCCTTCTCTACTAAAAAAAATACAAAAATTGGGTGGGCGTGGTGGTACACACCTGTAGTCCCAGCTACTTGGGAAGCTGAGGCAGGAGAACTGCTTGAACCCTGGAGGCAGAGGTTGAAGTGAGCCACTGCACTTCAGCCTGGGTGATAGAGCAAGACTCTGTGTCTCAAAAAAAAAAAAAATTTGTTATCAATTTTCATTTGTCAGCTGCTATTGTTTAAACTAGGGTCTTCTTTTTTTAATGCAGTCAGTACTGATAATCTTTGATAAAAGTGTTCTTATGATCATATGGAATTTTAAAATGTATTTTATCTGACATCATTTTCATTAATATTTAAACATAAAATAAACCCAAGTCTTACTTACATTTATTAAATATCTCTATTTCCAATGAACTAAAATCAGGACCCTAATGGATATAATGGAAGGAGTTCTCTAGTTAGGCCCATTAACCCAATTTTAGTTGATATCTAAATAAATAAATGAGTCTTTAATATAATGATATATCAATGCTATCGATTTTTTAAAAATGTTATTGAATATAAGACAGTTCATAATCCTCTGTCTCAGAAAATGAGTAATGTTGCCTCATGAAATATCATTTTCAATCTTCATTAAGAAACACATCAGTGAGCAAAATAATTCAAAGAAATCTTAATGAGGTTTAACTCTCAAAATTAAATAAATTTATATTTTCTTCTAGAAATTGAATTTGTGACCACCTTATCTTTGGTGTAAAATATTAGTTTATGAATAAATTCACCTAAAATGACAATCAAGGGCATTATAATTCATTATAACATGATTTTCTTTTTCAGATAGTGTCTTCATTTATTTCTTTGATAAGGAAGATTATACTTAAAAATTTTTTTTTCAAAATGTTGTAACTGCCTACTCAAAGAATTTTTTGGGTAGGGAAGCTACTCTCTATGGTAGTATAGTGATGGATACATATCATTTTACATTTGTTGAAACCCATAGAATACACCAATAGTGAACCATATGTACTATGGACTCTGGGTGATAATGATGTGTCAGTAGGTTCATCAGTTGTACACAAAGCTACTGCTCTGCTGGGGGATGTTAATAATGAGGAAGTATATGCACGTGAAGAAACAAGGAGTATAAATAACCTCTCTGTATCCTCTGCTCAGTTTTACTGTGAACCTAATATTGCCAAAAACAAGTCTTTTTATTTTTTTCAACTCACACATTTATCTTAAGGACTGTTGTAATCTACATCAACTCTTATATAGTAGTTTCAGAATATAATGGCTTTTTAAATTATAAAGCTAATAATGTTAGTCATTAACCTTTGTACGTCTCACACATATAGAAGGTACTACTTATATTTTTCTTATTATGATGCTCTCATATTTCAGAAATGCTGCAAATTGGTGCATTGTTCTTAGGAAATTGGCAAGATGTCAAATCACATTGAATAACAATGCACAAGAAATTATAAACAATAAATTTCTATCATTATTTACATTCAAGTTGTCTTTGTGAATTATTCTTTAAATATAACATTACCTTGATATGAGCTCCATGTGTTTCCGTAAAGTATGGTTCAAGACAGACACTAAGTAAAAATCACAATGTGATGACTGGTAGGACAGACACAATTACCAAGTTCCTGGGCAGAATGAGATTGAAACCAATTCTGTTGGGGCACTGAGCGCAGGGCACAATGACTTAAATAAAGTCTAACTTATTCCAACTTGCAATTATTACCATTGTTAATCAAAACATGATCTTACGGTTTGAAAGCCACATTACACTGTTGCCTTTTTTGACCTGACTATAATCTTTCATGAGAAGTATATGCATGAAACCAAACCCCTGGGACAAGTTGTATTTTGAAGTAGAAAGAATTGGTTTTGATGTATGATCTCATTGAATGATTTAAACTGTCTGCTCAGAGAGATCTTTGAAAAAGTTAAGGATTGATAAATGCTCTTTTTATTTATTTATTCATTTATTTTTTTATTATTATACTTTAAGTTC
Source organism: Macaca mulatta (assembly GCF_049350105.2). Classification (NCBI taxonomy): domain Eukaryota; kingdom Metazoa; phylum Chordata; class Mammalia; order Primates; family Cercopithecidae; genus Macaca; species Macaca mulatta. The sequence goes on from NC_133422.1 coordinate 78,850,790, forward strand.
TAGGGTACATGTGCATAACGTGCAGGTTTGTTACATATGTATACTTGTGCCATGTTAGTATGCTGCACCCATCAACTCGTCAGCACCCATCAACTCGTCATTTACATCAGGTATAACTCCCAATGCAATCCCTCCCTCCTCCCCCCTCCCCATGATAGGCCCCGGTGTGTGATATTCCCCTTCCTGAGTCCAAGTGATCGCATTGTTCAGTTCTCACCTATAAGTGAGAACATGCAGTGTTTGGTTTTCTGTTCTTGCAATAGTTTGCTGAGAATGATGGTTTCCGGCTGATGTCCCTACAAAGGACACAAACTCATCCTTTTTTATGGCTGCATAGTATTCCATGGTGTATATGTGCCACATTTTCTTAATCCAGTCTGTTGCTGATGGACATTTGGGTTGATTCCAAGTCTTTGCTATTGTGAATAGTGCTGTAATGAACGTATGTGTGCATGTGTCTTTATAGCAGAATGATTTATAATCCTTTGGGTATATACCCAGTAATGGGATGGCTGGGTCATATGGTACTTCTAGTTCTAGATCCTTGAGGAATCGCCATACTGTTTTCCATAATGGTTGAACTAGTTTACAATCCACCAACAGTGCAAAAGTGTTCCTATTTCTCCACATCCTCTCCAGCAGCTGTTGTTTCCTGACTTTTTAATGATTGCCATTCTAACTGGTGTGAGATGGTATCTCGTTGTGGTTTTGATTTGCATTTCTCTGATGGTGAGTGATGATGAGCATTTTTTCATGTGTCTGTTGGCTGTATGCATGTCTTCTTTTGTCTGTTCATATCCCTTGCCCACTTTTTGATGGGGTTGTTTATTTTTTGTAAATTTGATTGAGTTCTTTGTAGGTTCTGGATATTAGCCCTTTGTCAGATGAGTAGATTGCAAAAATGTTCTCCCATTCTGTAGGTTGCCTGTTCACTCTGATGGTAGTTTCTTTTGCTGTGCAGAAGCTCTTTAGTTTAATGAGATCCCATTTGTCAACTCTGGCTTTTTTTCTCTTTGAAGCAATTGTGAATGGAAGTTCATTCATGATTTGGCTCTCTGTTTGTCTGTTACTGGTGCATAAGAATGCTTGTGATTTTTGCACTTTGATTTTGTATCCTGAGACTTTGCTGAAGTTGCTTATCAGCTTAAGGAGATTTTGGGCTGAGATGATGGGGTTTTCTAAATATACAATCATGTCATCTGCAAACAGGGACAATTTGACTTCTTCTTTTCCTAACTGAATACCCTTGATTTCTTTCTCTTGCCTGATTGCCCTAGCCAGAACTTCCAGCACTATGTTGAATAGGAGTGGTGAGAGAGGGCATCCCTATCTTGTGCCAGTTTTCAAAGGGAATGCTTCCAGTTTTTGCCGATTCAGTATGATATTGGCTGTGGGTTTGTCATAAATAGCTCTTATTTTGAGATACGTTCCATCAATACCGAATTTATTGAGAGTTTTTAGCATGAAGGGCTGTTGAATTTTGTCAAAGGCCTTTTCTGCATCTATTGAGATAATCATGTGGTTTTTGTCTTTGGTTCTGTTTATATACGTTTATTGATTTGCATATGTTGAACCAGCCTTGCATCCCAGGGATGAAGCCCACTTGATCATGGTGGATAAGCTTTTTGATGTGCTGCTGGATTCGGTTTGCCAATATTTTGTTGAGGATTTTTGCATCAATGTTCATCATGGATATTGGTCTAAAATTCTCTTTTTTTGTTGTGTCTCTGCCAGGCTTTGGTATCAGGATGATGTTGGTCTCGTAAAATGAGTTAGGGAGGATTCCCTCTTTTTCTATTGTTTGGAATAGTTTCAGTAGGAATAGTACCAGCTCCTCCTTGTGCTTCTGGTAGAATTCAGCTGTGAATCCATCTGGTCCTGGACTTTTTTTGATTGGTAGGCTATTAATTATTGCCTCAATTTCAGAGCCTGCTATTGGTCTATTCAGGGATTCAACTTCTTCCTGGTTTAGTCTTGGGAGAGTGTAAGTGTCCAGGAAATTATCCATTTCTTCTAGATTTTCTAGTTTATTTGCGAAGAGGTGTTTATAGTATTCTCTGATTGTAGTTTGTATTTCTGTGGGGTCGGTGGTGATATCCCCTTTATCCTTTTTTATTGCTTCTATTTGATTCTTCTCTCTTTTCTTCTTTATTAGTCTTGCTAGCGGTCTATCAATTTTGTTGATCTTTTCAAAAAACCAGCTCCTGGATTCATTGATTTTTTTTGGAAGGTTTTTTGTGTCTGTATCTCCTTCAGTTCTGCTCTGATCTTAGTTATTTCTTGCCTTCTGCTAGCTTTTGAATGTGTTTGCTCTTGCTTCTCTAGTTCTTTTAATTGTGATGTTAGAGTGTCAATTTTAGATCTTTCCTGCTTTCTCTTGTGGGCATTTAGTGCTATAAATTTCCCCCTACACACTGCTTTAAATGTGTCCCAGAGATTCTGGTATGGTGTATCTTTGTTCTCATTGGTTTCAAAGAACATCTTTATTTCTGCCTTCATTTCGTTATGTACCCAGTAGTCATTCAGGAGCAGGTTGTTCAGTTTCCATGTAGTGGAGCAGTTTTGATTGAGTTTCTTAGTCCTGAGTTCTAGTTTGATTGCACTGTGGTCTGAGAGACAGTTTGTTATAATTTCTGTTCTTGTACATTTGCTGAGCAGTGCTTTACTTCCAATTATGTGGTCAATTTTGGAATAAGTGCGATGTGGTGCTGAGAAGAATGTATATTCTATTGATTTGAGATGGAGAGTTCTGTAGATGTCTATTAGGTTCACTTGGTGCAGAGATGAGTTCAATTCCTGGATATCCTTGTTAACTTTCTGTCTCGTTGATCTGTCTAATGTTGACAGTGGGGTGTTGAAGTCTCCCCTTATTATTGTATGGGAGTCTAAGTCTCTTTGTAAGTCTCTAAGGACTTGCTTTATGAATCTGGGTGCTCTTATATTGGGTGCATATATATTTAGGATAGTTAGCTCTTCCTGTTGAATTGATCCCTTTACCATTATGTAATGGCCTTCTTTGTCTCTTGATTTTGATGGTTTAAAGTCTGTTTTATCAGAGACTAGGATTGCAACCTCTGCTTTTTTTTGTTCTCCATTTGCTTTGTAGGTCTTCCTCCATCCCTTTATTTTGAGCCTATGTGTGTCTCTGCATGTGAGATGGGTCTCCTGAATACAGCAAACTGATGGGTCTTGACTCTTTATCCAGTTTGCCAGTCTACATCTTTAATTGGAGCATTTAGTCCATTTACATTTAAGGTTAATATTGTTATGTGTGAACTTGATCCTGTCATTATGATATTAACTGGTTATTTTGCTTCTTAGTTGATGCAGTTTATTCCTAGCATCGATGGTCTTTACATTTTGGCATGTTTTTGCAATGGCTGGTACCTGTTGTTCCTTTCCATGTTTAGTGCTTCCTTCAGGGTCTCTTGTAGGGCAGGCCTGGTGATGACAAAATCTGTAAGCATTTGCTTATTGGTAAAGGATTTTATTTCTCCTTCACTTATGAAACTTAGTTTGGCTGGATATGAAATTCTGGGTTTAAAATTCTTTTCTTTAAGAATGTTGAATATTGGCCCCCACTCTCTTCTGGCTTGTAGTGTTTCTGCCGAGAGATCTGCTGTTAGTCTGATGGGCTTCCCTTTGTGGATAACCCGACCTTTCTCTCTGGCTGCCCTTAACAGTTTTTCCTTCATTTCAACTTTGGTGAATCTGACAATTATGTATCTTGGAGTTGCTCTTCTCGAGGAGTATCTTTGTGGTGTTCTCTGCATTTCCTGAATTTGAATGTTGGCCTGCCTTACTAGGTTGGGGAAGTTCTCCCGGATGATATCCTGAGGAGTGTTTTCCAACTTGGTTCCATTTTCCCCCTCACTTCAGGCACCCCAATCAGACGTAGATTTGGTCTTTTCACATAATCCCATACTTCTTGAAGGCTTTGTTCATTTCTTTTTCCTCTTTTTTCTTTCGACTTCTCTTCTCACTTCATTTCATTCATTTGATCCTCAATTGCTGATACTCTTTCTTCCAGTTGATTGAGTCAGTTACTGAGGCTTGTGATTTGTCACATATTTCTTGTGTCATGGTTTTATCTCTATCAGTTCGTTTATGGCCTTCTCTGCATTGATTATTTTAGTTATCCATTCTTCCATTCTTTTTTCAAGATTTTTAATTTCTTTGTGCTGGGCACGTAATTCCTCCTTTAGCTCTGAGAAGTTTGATGGACTGAAGCTTTCTTCTCTCAACTGGTCAAAGTCATTCTCCATGAAGCTTTGATCAGGTGGTGGCGATGAGCTGCGTTCCTTTGAAGGGGGAGATGTGCTCTGATTTTTTGAATTTCCAGCTTTTGTGCCCTGCTTTTTCCCCATCTTTGTGGTTTTATCTGCCTCTGGTCTTTGATGATGGTGACGTACTGATGGGGTTTTGGTGTGGGTGTCCTTCCTGTTTGTTAGTTTTCCTTCTAACAGTCAGGACCCTCAGCTGTAGGTCTCTTGGAGATTGCTTGAGGTCCACTCTAGACCCTGTTTGCCTGGGTATCAGCAGCAGGGGCTGCAGAAGATAAAATATTGCTGAACACCGAGTGTACCTGTCTGATTCTTGTTTTGAAGCTTCATCTCAGGGGTGTACCCTGCCGTGTGAGGTATGGGGTGTCGGTCTGCCTCTAGTGGGTGATGTCTCCCAGTTAGGCTACTCAGAGGTCAGGGACCCACTTAAGCAGGCAGTCTGTCCGTTCTCAGATCTCAACCTCCATGTTGGGAGATCCACTGCTCTCTTCAAAGCTGTCAGACAGGGTGGTTTGCGTCTGCAGAGGTTTCTGCTGCTTTTTTTGTTTGTTTGTTTAGCTGTGCCCTGTTCCCAGAGGTGAAGTCTACTGAGACAGGCAGGCCTCCTTGAGCTGCTGTGGGCTACACCCAGTTCGATCTTCCCAGCGACTTTGTTTACCTACTTAAGCCTCAGCAATGGCGGGCGCCCCTCCCCCAGGCTCGCTGCTGCCTTGCAGTTAGATCTCAGACTGCTGTGCTAGCAATGAGGGAGGCTCCCCAGGCGTGGGACCCTCCCGGCCAGGTGTGGGATATAATCTCCTGGTGTGCCTTTGCTAAGATCCTTGGTACAGCACAGTACTGAGGTGGGAGTTACCTGATTTTCCAGGTGTTGTCTCAGTTCCCCAGCTAGGAAAAGGGATTCCCTTCCCCCTTGAGCTTCCCAGGTGAAGCGATGCCTTGCCCTGCTTCAGCTCTCGCTGGTCGGGCTGAAGCAGCTGACCAGCACCGATTGTCTGGCACTCCCTAGTGAGAAGAACCCGGTACCTCAGTTGAAAATGCAGAAATCACCCGTCTTGGGTGTGTCGCTGGCGCTGGGAGCTGGAGACTGGAGCTGTTCCTATTCAGGCATATTGCTCCGCCCAGCTGACAAATGCTTTTTCTATAACAGAAGAAAATCAACATTCATTGCTAAACCATATTCTTTTTCTAATATTTTTTGGTTATACTTTAAGTTCTAAGGCACATGTGCACAATGTGCAAGTTTGTTACATATGTATACATGTGCCATGTTGGTGTGCTGTACCCATTAACTCGTCATTTACATTAGGTATATCTCCTAATGCTATCCCTCCTCCCTCCCCCTGCCCCACAACAGGCCCAGATGTGTGACGTTCCCCTTCCTGTCTCCAAGTGTTCTCATTGTTCGATTCTCACCTATGAGTGAGAACATGCAGGGTTTGGTATTTGGTCCTTGCAATAGTTTGCTGAGAATGATGGTTTCCAGCTTCATCCATGTCCCTACAAAGGACATGAACTCATCCTTTTTTATGACTGCATAGTATTCCATGGTGTGTATGTGCCATGTTTTCTTTTCTTTTTTCTTTTATTATTATTATACTTTAAGTTCTAGGGTACATGTGCACAACGTACAGGTTTGTTACATGTGTATACTTGTGCCATGTTGGTGTGTTGCACCCATCAACTCATCAGCACCCATCAACTTGTCATTTACATCAGGTATAACTCCCAATGCCATCCCCCCTCCCTATAATAGGCCCCGATGTGTGATGTTCCCCTTCCTGAGTCCGGTCAACACGTATACAAACGTTCATAACGGCTTTATGGTAAAGGCCCAACACAGAAAACAATCCAAATGCCCCTCAACAGGCAAATGAATAAGCAAATTATGGCATTTACACACAATGGAATGACACTCAGAGATCAAAGGAATAAACTATTGATACAGACAACAGTATGGGCACATTTCAAAGTAATTATGCTAGGTGGAAAAAAAAAAGCTTATGCCTTTTTAAAATCATACATCCTCTCCTGGAATGCTGGTATGTCTATGCTAAGAACTAAGATTCTTCTTGGAGAATTGAAATAAATAGTCAAAGCATGGGTTGGAAATAAAGATAAATGCAATTTGTAAGACAATATTAGATACTAAGAATGTGGCAATGGCATAACCATTATTGTATAAGTTTACATTGTGAGTTTACATTCTAATGAGTGCAAAAATCTATGAAATAAGAACTAGTTTCTCTTCTATTTGGTATTATTTTCTGTGTAGATGTGTTTGTTTAGTGAGATACATTGTTGCATGCTTTTTAAAATGCTCCCATCCACATAACTTCATTGTAATAGAAATTCAATTTGAATACAAAATACTTGTGGAGTATACTTCATAGCATCCTCTATAGTCCTGGCTTCAAAATCATCTAGAGATCTTATTAAAAAGTAATTTCCCTGGTGTACTCAAGGCCTTCTGAAAACCAACACCTCCAGGCATAGAGTTCAGGAATCTGTATTTTTAACAATAATCTCTGATGATTTTAACCCACTAAAGTGCAAACACCACTCTACTGCATTAGTGAATTTATCTTTACTGACCCATGTACTATACTACTAAATCCATTCATACTTATGCATGCATTTAAGGAACCATCTTCTCATGAAATCTTCCCTCAGCATCCCAGTGACTACAAATTCTACACACACATTTCCAGTGAAATTCTAAAAGGCTTATTACTGAATTGATATAACATATGCTTAAGAACTGAGAATGGACTGAATGTGGATATCCTGGCTTCCCCACTCTCTGGCAAATGGCCTTAGACTTTTGCTCAGCTTCTTCATTTGCAAATGTTTATAAAAATAGAATTCATTTCATTATGCTATTATCATGATTACTTGAGTTAATGCAGTATGAAAGTTTTGGAACAATCACTGGCAAAAGTTTTAGAATCATCCATTAAGTGTTGCTATTATTACTTTTATACCCATTCATTTTCATACCTCATTATAATATTAATACAATTATGACTGTATCTCTTGACTCTCAAATGATAGAGTAAGTATTTTTAAGGCAATACCTTCCACTTACTTTCTATATTAATAAAGCTTAGTATAAATAAATCATGTAGCAGATAAACTCCTAACATGGATAATAATCCTTGGATGGCGCTTTTTGTATGGATTCCCTATTGACTTGTTTTCTGCACAAGCATTTTGGCATTAAATATGCATCTGAAGCAGAGATATAGGAATTGTTTACAAGCAGCTCCCATATATTCAAACCTCAAATTAGGAACATGCATATCATCAAGCTTGTCATTATTTTCTTCCAATTTCCTTGTCAATTGACTTCCATGTGATATGACAGCACATAACATCCTCAGCTTTATTTTCAGGGTGTGATCTGTATCCTGAAACCATTCAATACAACCCATAGAACACAGCTCAGTGCCTTGACAGAAGAGATGTTTAGTAAAGTTTTGAAATAAATTTAAAAAACTTTTCCTAAAACCTTAATTGAAACCTCCCCAGAAAGTATCCATCAGGGTACATAGGTAGGACATGTAATAAAATGGTAAAATTGCAACAACTTTGAATGAAATGATTTTTTAGTAAATTATGATGTTCTAATTTCTCTTTTTAATTTTTAAAATTTTTGAATCTTTTTATTGATGCATGATATTTTACATATTTATGGACTACAAGTAAGTGTTTGTTACATAGAATGTATGATGATTAAGTTAGGAAATTTGGAAGATCCATCACATTGAGCATTTCTCATTTAAATGTTTTGTGAACAATTTGTCTTTTCCAGCAACTCTGAAATGTACAACACATTGTTGCTAACTATAGTCACCCCACTCTGCTATCAAAAATCAAACTTATAACTTCTATCTAATTGTATGCTTATACCCATTTACCTCTCTTCTCCTGCTATCTCATCCTCCTTGTCCTCTGATATCCATCATTTCACTCTCTATTCTATCTTTATGAGATCAATTATTTTAGCTCCTGAATATGGGTGAGAACCTGCAATATCTGTCTTTTTGTGCCTGTCTTACTTCACTTAACAAATGACCTCTAGCTCCTACAATGTTGCTGCAAATGTCATGTTTGCTTTCTCTTTTGTGGCCAAATAGTATTCCATTATATACAAACCACATTTTCAAAAATTCATTTGTTCATTCATGGACATTTAGGTTGATTTCATATATTTGCTATTGCAAATAGTGTTGCAATAAAATGTGAGTGCAGGTATCCCTTTGATCCACCGATATCTATTCATTTGCAAAAATACACTGTTGTTGTTGCTGTTGTTGTTGTTGCTGTTGTTGTTGTTGTTGTTGTGGGGACCTCCATACTGGTTCTCATAATGGCTATATGAAGTTACATTGCTGTATCCTTGCCAGCATCTGTGATTTTTTTAATCTTCTTAGTAATAACTATTCTAACTATGCAGCCATAAAAAAGAATGAGTTCATGTCCTTTGGCGGGACGTGGATGAAACTGGAAGCTATCATTCTCAGCAAACGAACACAGGAACAGAAAACCAAACGCTGCATTTTCTTAGGCGTAAGAGGGAGTTGAACAATGAGAACACATGGACACTGGGAGGGGAACATCACACACTGGGAACTGTCGGGAGTTGGGAGGGAAAGGGGAAGGAGAGCATTAGGACAAATACCTAATGCATGCAGGACTTAAAACCTAGATGATGGCTTGATAGGTGCAGCAAACCTATGGGGAGTGCTACACACTTTTAAATAACCAGATCTCATGAGAACTCATTCACTATCATGAGAAGAAGAAAGGGGAAGTCTGCCCCCATGAGTCAATCACTTCCCACCAGGCCCCTCCCCAACACAATTCAACATGAGATTTGGGTGAGGAAACAGAGCCAAACCATATCAGAGACTTTGATTCTTGCTTTGATCTTTTACTTACTATTGTTCTGTTCAGTTTTTGTATTTGTTCTGATTCAAACTTGGTAGGTTGCATGTGTCCAGAAATTTATCTATTTCGTATAGGTTTTCCAGTTCCTTAGCGTAGAGTTGTTCATAAAAATCATTGATAATCTTTCGCATTTCTATGTCAATTGTAATATTAATATATTCTTTTTCATTTTGGTGTTGTTTATTGGATCTCCTTTTGTTTTTTCTTGCTTAGCTTAGCAAGTGGTTTATTGATATTGCTTATCTTTTCAAGAAATCATTTTTTGGTTGGTCTTTTCTATTGTTTTTTGGTCTCTAGTTTGTTTAGTTCTGCTCTGATTTTTATTCATTTCTTCTACTGATCTTGGGTTTGATTTGTTGGTGCTTTTCCAGTTCTCTAAGATGCATTACTAGATTATTTATTTAAAATCTTTCTACTTTTCTGGTGTAGGCACTTGTTGCTATAAAATTCCCTCTTAGCAGTGTTTTTACTGTATCTCCTAGATTTTAGCACGTTATATTTTAATTTTTATTTATTACAAGAAATATTTAAAATTTTATTCTTTATTTCTCCCTTGATCCAATGGTCATTGAGGACCACATTGTTTAATTTCCACATTGTGTATATATAGTTTCCAAAGTTCCTCTTGTTATCAATTTCTTTTTTTTTTTTTTTTTTTTTTTTTTGTGACTGAGTCTTGCTCTGTGGCCCAGGCTGGAGTGCAGTGGTGTGATCTCGGCTCACTGCAACCTCCGCCTCCAGGTTCAAGCAATTCTCCTGCCTCAGCCTCCTGAGTATCTGGGACTACAGGCCTGCCACTACGCCTGACTAGTTTGTTGTATTTTTAGTAGAGACAGGGTTTCACTGTGTTAGCCGGGATGGTCTAGATCTCCTGACCTCGTGATCCGCCCACCGTGGCCTCCCAAAGTGCTGGAATTACAGGCGTGAGCTACCTTGCCCGGCTTCTTGTTATAAATTTCTAGATTTATTCTGTTGTGGCCTGAGAAGATACTTGATATAGTTTTGATTTTTAAAAATTTGTTAAGAACTTTTTTGTGTTCTAACATATGGTCTATCTTGGAGAGAGTTTCATGTACTGATGAGGAAAATGTGTTTTATGTATCTGTTGGATGAAATATTCTGTAAATATGTTAGATTCATTTGTTCTACAGTGTACATTATATCTGATGTTTGTCGATTTTCTGTCTAGGTGATCTAATGCTAGAAGTGTGTTGTTGAAGTCCTCAGCTTTTATTGTGTCTATTTTTCCTTTAGGATTACTAATATTGCTTTATATATCTAAGTGCACCAGTGTTGTGTGAGAATATAATTGCTATATCTTCTTGCTAAATTGATTCCTTTATTATTTTATAATGACCTTCTTTGACTCTTTTTACAGTGTTTTACTTAAGTCTATTTTATCTAAGTATAGCTACTCCTGCTTGATTTTGGTTTTAATTAGAATGGAATGCCTTTTTAATCTGTGATATTTAAAAAAAATCAATCTCAATGATGTCTGCATGTAGCTCAGTGGCTTAGACTGTGGGTGTTTGTGGAGTCATTGGCCTAGTTCAGTGAGCTTGGGGGCCACCAGGTAGGCCATTTCTCAGGCCCTAGGGTGATAACTGTCAGGTGAGGTAGCTCTGCTGGCTGTGAGTGCTTTGACAGTGTTGTCAGGTGCTTTGACAAAGGTGGCAAGCACTAGAGAAGCCAGTCCTTGTTTTTTTTGTTTTGTTTTGTTTTGGTGGGGGTGGGGGACGGTGCAAACAGTATCTGCAATTAAAATAAATTAAATGTTTATTTTTATATTTTGCATGTTAACAAAATCTACTTGAGAAAAATTGATACTAATTTTAAAAGAAATAAAAATAGTTAAGTTACCGCTATAATAGTTTTCCCCATTTTTTATAACTTCTAGGAGCAAAATTGTCTCATATGTATTAGAATAACAACTTGATCACACAGTTCATTCTTTATATACCTTTTATTACTTTCTAAGTACATTGAATTTTTTTTAAAAGCTTGATTCTCTTGTTACATCTTAAGAAAATAATTTTTTTAGTGAGATCATTCTCTATGGTAAAATTTTTAGACACAAATGGATTTTGCATTGTTTATATTTTACTGAGCAATTTATTTCTTAATTTATTTCTTCTTATTTTCTGGCTACTGCATAAAAGAATATTTCAGAACTTCTCACATGTATGGAGATGAGGATGATCAGTTTTTCAGCAGATGTTTGCAGTTTACTTTTACAAGGTCACAGGTAATTGTACCAAAATATTATACAATCGTAACCTTCAATCTGCTCGTATTGCCAAAAATTTTGAATGAGTTTTGCGACTTGATTGTAAATTCCAGGCAGTTTAAGATGAACCTGAGGGATATTATCAAAAGCTACAAGACTTTTACATGACAGTATTTTTCCACTATAATAAAGCACCAAATGAAGCTTATCACAAAGAAAAACAAAATTGCTTCTAAACTTTGAAAATTTATGTAAAAAATTGATCCTCCATCTAAACATAAAAAATTTGGAGTAAATCTGTTTTATGTTTTTACATGGTTTCCTTCAAATCTATGTATGACAAGCAATTCTTTTGTATATTTTTGGGAAAACGAATTTGTTTTGCACAAAGTTGTTTTTTGTTACATAGGACTCACTGTATATATTCCATGTAAGTATTAAATCTTAATGTCAATAACTATGTTAAGTTCACTGTGATATAATTACCTATTATATTTAACTTAGCCTATTATGTAGAGTTTTGCACTGAAATAATTATTCATAAATAACACAATGTGACATGTTGGTGTTGTTATATTTATCTCAATTTTAATTTTACTTGAAAGAATTGTTTTTCCTCTTTTCTTTTTATTTTATTTTATTTTTTTTTGAGACAGTGTCTTGCTCTTGTCACCCAGGCTGGAGTGCAGTGACACGATCTTGGCTCACTGCAACATCCACCTCCCGGGCTCAAGTGATTCTCCTGCTTCAGCCTCCTGAATAGCTGGGATTACAGGCACATGCCACTATGCCTGGATAATTTTTGTATTTTTAGTAGAGACTGGGTTTCACCGTGTTGGTCAGGCTGGTCTCCAACTCCTGACCTCGTGATCCACCTGCCTCGACCTCCCAAAGTGCTGGGATTACAGGCGTGAGTCACCATGCCCGGCCAAAAGAATTTTTGACTAAAACATATCATCAACTTCTTAGCTTAAAAATGCAGAAAAGAAAAATAACAAAAATAGTGAAAATAATAAGAATAAAATATAATTATGACCAAAACACGGCATATTGTGTGAAGTTATTTGTTTTTGCTCTTTCCTGCATTAACACTAAGTTGGTCATAAAGGAATAAGAATGTCAAGGAAAATGGATGTATAGGTGATACAAGCTGAGAAGCAGAAACTAAACTAAGCTTTAAAAGGTGAAAAGTGGATGAACATCGGTTTAGATAGTATCCTCAAAGAGAAAACTGGCATCTGCCCGTGGAATCATAAAGCTGATTTGTTTCAAGTGCAATAGGCAAATCCAGACTTGGAGAAAGGAGGAATTTCTTTAAATGAGAGTAAGGTATGGGACTAAAAATGTAAGAATATTAAAAAATATGAATAAGAAGAAGTTAAAACTCAATTTGCAGTTCGCATCAGGGAAACCAGTTGATTACATCTCTCTACAAAGTGAACAGAAAATTTAATCTATGAAAAAATTAACCAAAGGTTGTCCAGATATGGGATTACCAGAAAATTATCTCACACTAAAAGCAAGAGCAATAAGAATAACTTAAATTACTGAAAAAATTAGTGACAAACTATGTAGATAAACTCCAAGACCAAGAACACAGGGACATTCTCCTCTCATCCTCCCTAAATCAGGAGAATGAGATACTCTTCTCTGAATAAACTACATAATCCCAAACAAAAGATGTCCTGTGCTGTTTGGGGGTTATTTCCATAAAAAGGATGGATTGCTATCCAATCTCTCACTTGAAACAGAGATCCCGTGCTGTTAAAATGTCTTACTCTTTTTTATTATACATATTTATGGGGTACAATGTGATGTTTTGATACATGTATATACTGTAAAATAAGAGCTGAATAGACATTTCTCAAAATAGATATTTATATAGCCAACAGGTACATTGACAGACTCTTAAATATGATAGCAAATTGTGATCCACACTTTGAAGAAAGACTTTTGCATCAACGAGAGAAAACAAAACCAAGAAACTTAAAAAAGGAATTTAAAGAAACAGGTGATGCCGAGATTAGATGGAAATTTAAGTCAATATAGCTGATGTTGTCAGAAATACCACAAAGTTTATTAAGTCCATAAAATGAGAACGTGTTTTAAAAGGCATGTTTCTTAAATAAGAAATGCACTTGGAAATAAAAAAAAAAATTGAATGACAGAATACTCATTTTAGGTAAAATTGAAGATTGCTCTAGTGAGTAGAACAAAAAGACAAAGTGATTAAAAAGTAACAAAAAATACATGAGAAATTTATAGGCTAAATCTAAGTTGAATGCCCAAACGTTCAGAAAGAGAAAACTGAAAAAGGAATAACTGGACTAGTAATTAGATGAATGAAACAATGTGATTTCAGAACTAAAAGCAAAAGCATTTTCTAATTCACATAGTATAGCTGTTTTTTATGACATGTAATGAGAGTTCTCACATGAAGCACATCAATTTAAAATTTCAGAACACTAGGATTACCCAGATAACTCTGCTCAAAATGTTCTCCCACGCTCTCTGTGTCACCCATTGCAGGATCGAATAAAAAAACTTACTTCAGGCCAGGTACGGTGGCTCACGCCTGTAATCCAGCACTTTGGGAGGCTGAGGTGGTGGATCACTTGAGGTCAGGAGTTTGAGACCAGCCTGGTCAACATGGCAAAACCCCGTCTCTACTAAAAATACAAAAAATTAGCCAGGAGCGGTGGCAGGGGCCTGTAATCTCAGCTACTTGGCAGGCTGAGGCAGGAGAATTGATTGAACCCGGGAGGTGGAGGTTGCAGTGAGCTGAGATCATGCCGTTGCACTCCAGCCTCATGACAAAGGGAGACTCTGTCTCAAAAAACAAACAAAAAATCTTACTTCGTATCTGCCAACATTTTGGACACTAGCAATATAGACTGCCTAAGAGCACAGGCAGAGTCTCAAGTGTCTTTGATTAGCTCTTTCTAAGAAACCATCCAGATAATTTCAATCGTGTCCCATTTTCTTAGCTGGTATCTAGAGCAATTCACAACCTCCCAGGTTATCTGTCAGCATTTAGGTTCATCTACGAAATATTCAGTGTATCCCCCAATATGAATACAGTGTGCACCCCTTCCTAACTCCTGTCAACACAAACTCTTCTTTGATGTTCATGTGAACTCAAAATCTGTCATCAACAAAATCCATTATATATTCATCATTTTTTTCAGAACTTTCCTAACTAATGCAAAAGCCTGGATGTCAGTTGAAGATACTGTGTTCTCTCCCTTTTCATCTGTGTACTGCAGAGGTGAACTAGGTCCTTCACTAAACTTTCATTACCACTTTTATGTCACTGTTTTATCTTCCTCCCTAGAAAAGCAAAGAATTTTGAAGCACCTGTTACTACCCTAGATGCTTCTCCTTGACCACATGCTTCCTACTATTCCTCACTAATGACATGGTTTTTTTTCCCTTTTTTAAATTTACCTTTTTTTTTGATTCCTTTATTTCTTTTTTTGTTTGTTTGTTTTAATTTTAAATTTACTTTAAGTTCTGGGATACATTTGCCAGAACATGCGGTGTTTGGTTTTCTGTTCCTGTGTTAGTTTGCTGAGAATGATGGTCTCCAGCTTCATCCATGTCCCTGAACATGACATGATTTCATTCGTTTTTATCACTGCGTAGTATTCCATGGTATATATGTGCCACATTTTCTTTGTCCAGTCTGTCATTAATGGGCATTTGGGTTCTAAGTCTTTGCTATTGTAAATATTGCTACAACAAATATACGTGTGCGTGTGTCTTTGTAGTAGAATGATTTATAATCCAAGTAATTATATATTTTAATAGCCAAGTTGCTGTCTTTTATCCTCTAATGTTCTTGTTATTTTTATTGGTTTAAATATTTCCATGCTCTACATTTTGAATGGTCTAACCTGCCACTCCACTTCAGTCATCTACTCCTAAATCTCTGGTCTCTGTCATTGTTGATAGCCATGTCACTTCTAAATCCTCTATTTTAACATGTTAAACTTGGTATATAAAAAAAGAAAGCTGAAAGTTAATTTTAAACCTTCCTTCAATTATGTGAAGAGTTATTTCCCAGAATGTAGTAACTAATCTTTTGAAATATTAATGGAATTGCTTAGGCGTAATTTTGGAAAGACCCTTAGGAGTTGGGTAATCTATAACAACAATGAAAATGTGGATTTCATCTCTGGATATTTTCAACATAGATTTTACTTACTTTAATGCACATAATTCTTTCTATTTACTGACGGCTTATTTTCTAAGAAAATATAAATTAGATATGCTATCGTTAAGATAAAGATAGGATCATCATTGCTGTTGAAGGTTAAGATAAAGAAATAATAATGAGAATATAAAACATTCTATGCTTGAACAAATTATATATATTGGCAACAAGTTTGAAAATCTGTAACAAAGAGAGATATAATGTTTTAGTTCATTACAAAGGACTTTCTTCATCTTCTCTAGCTACAAACATTAAGTGACCTAGAGTTAAAAATATATAAATCTTAATAAAATCATTTTAAAAGAAGAATATCTGTTGTGCTAAGACACTGAATGTATTCCAAAAATTGTTTCCATTAAATTATCAAATTTTGTAGCCTCCTTTGCGTTACTCTCTGCATGCTTAAGCCTTGGCTTTCATGTTAATTTAACATTTATTCATTAAATTTAGAAACACAATTAAGTGTTATACTGAAAGTAAGTACTTAAGGCTTTATTCTGATGAGTGTTTTGCTTATATTTTCACTTTATGAAAACAGTGGTTGGAAGCTGAAATACCATTTCCGTATAACTATAGCAACCTACACATTGTTTTAATAAAAATGCCAATATAAAGCTTTACCAAGCATCAAAAATGTTCTCAAGGAAAACATCTTTCTATTATATATTTGAATTTATGGCCTGCAGAGCTAAGATAACAGGTTTTGGCCATTTAAGAAGTTGATATAAATGACTCTGTAAACTCCATATTATTTCTTCATTACTTGCTATGATATTGTGTGAGGACATCACTTATCACGTTGTAAGTTTTAATATGATATCTTAGGTTAAAATGAAAGCGTTAGTCAACAGTTTGTATGGATTTTTATTGCTTTCAATGAGTTTTGGCTTTACATCAATGTAGCACCAAAATAGCCTTATTTTATTAAATCAACATGCCAAAGATAAAATACAAAAAAAAGCTTTCGTATAGATTTGCCCTTCCATTAAATGAATATCCTTTATCTTATAAAGGGAGATAATTATATCATAACAATGATAGTAAATATCCAAATTTAACTTTACAAGGCTTAAATTAAATGAGAAATCTGCAGTTGGACATGATGTACTGTTAGATGTTGCAGTAGAGAATGGCTCAAATTCTATTACTTCTTTTAAATAAATAATACTTTCTGTCTGATAGTTAATTTTGTAGTGTCATTTCCAATAGCATTGGACAACAAGTACATATATATAATGGTGACATAATTTACTTAAGTAGTTTAAATATGCTTTCACAAAACATGTAGTTTTTCTATAAGTGAAAACAGGCATTACTGAGAATGATTTGAGGCATAATTTTTCTGAAGACACATTGGTTTGCTATTTGGAAATTGGTGCTCATGTTGGCTCAAAGAGCAATCACGTCTTTGAATAGGGCCCTAACAAAGTTGACATTTATGATAAAGCAAAGAGCGTATTTATCCATCTTCATAATCAAGTGTAAGCTAAGAGTTGATGGGTGTGCCATATGCATGCATAAATGATGCTTTCATCCGTTGCATCTGTTCATATTAATAATGATAATTCTTAAACAGTGATTTTCATCTTAAAGAGTGTTACAAATGCCAACTAATTAATTAATCCCTTAAGTGTTTAATTGCATATGGATAATTAAACACACTTTTTGCCATCAATGCTTATAGAGCAAACATTAAAAAGAGAAATCATACTAAGCCTCATTTTCTAACCAATGGATAAAGGATGTGTCTTTCATACATTTTGGTAGAGGCAGCGTATATAGGATTTTTGTTTCTAAAAATACCATTTGCAGAAAAAGCAATTTGATTATATTAATACGTGTTATGTAATTATTTCTATTTTTGAAAATTATAAACCACATTAGTATATTAAAGCTGTTGAGATGTGTATATAAATTGTTTATTATGTGAAACACAGAACGTTGGAAACTTACTTGGTTGTTGAATCTCTGTTTTATAAGACCCAGTCATACGCCTTGGACTAAGTCTTGTTTAGAAATCTTTTGGAGTTGATGCAGTTTGTTTTATGTATGATACATCTCAAGCAGGTGGAAGACTATTCGAGCCAATGTTCTTCTTTCTGATTTGGCCATGTGGCCTTCTGTATTCATAGCTTTTTCATGTGTTCTTACTTCCAAGTGGTTCTGAATATTATTTCAGATTAAATATGAGTAAACCATTATAATATCAAAACACAGCAAAAATTGATTTCCTACTGTCACTGATCTATCAGTAATGATTCACTAGTAAATACTAAATCTTCTAATACCAGTGTTTCTAAATGAAGACACTTTCTGCATTTTTTAGTGGGAAATTTCTTTATTGTGAAGGATTGTATTCCATACACCAGGGAGTTTAACATTTTTGACCCTGTTCTCAACTTCTTCCTCACTTTCACATTTGATTGTATCCTGACAATTATTTTATATTTATTAATATGTTTTGTGTTCCCAATGTGTCTATGTTTGTAAGGCTTGTGTATGACTTTTGTTTTAGGAAATTTTGTGTTTTTGCCTAACAAAAAGGAAATTACTACTACTCCATGAAAATGCATTATATTGTCTTTCTCTCTTAAGAACAGTTTATGTAAATCGTCTTAAAACAGTTTATGGGAATTAAGTTTGTTAAATATTCAAACTTACCAATGGCCTAGAGGTACCTTGAGAAGAAATCTCATGGTTATTTGTACAGTTGGTGAACATAATATTTATTCATCAAATACTGAATTAACATTACTTAGTTTTTGGATATTTTCTGGAGAACTGAGGATATAGCTGTGATTTTCATGAGATCAATGCCCAAAGGTATATGTAAATAAATGCCATGACTAGAAAAACTACTGCAAAACAAGGAACTTCTATCAGAAATTCTGTTTTCCCTAAGATAATCAACATTGTAGTTTTTCTTTATTTTAAACTTGTCTAGACTGTTGAATTAATGTATACACACTATAGAATGGAAAACAAAAACTTCAAATTGATAAATGTGCATAGTAATGAAGATCTCAGCATGATTTTTAAAATTCCACAGATATTAGCAAAATCTATATTGTCATTTATGCAACTAAACTGAGGCTGTAGTTTTTGGAGATAAAGTTTAGTAACACCTCATGGGAACATAATGAATAATTTTAATTAATTAGTAGATGGTCAAGATGGAAAACGTATAGAAGTCTTAGTGTAGGAATTGCGGCTTAGTGAGGGTTGATACTGCCTTCCATCAGATATATTTTTTAAAGCTTTTTCATGCACTTCTTCTTGTCCTACCAATGTTTGTTAAGATTGACACTAAGGATAGTCTGGGAGTGTGTATTTGTTGGGATGGTTGTTTGTTTATCTATATTTATCAATGATAAAATTCTTAAATCTGTAGCTGTGCCCTTGAATAACATCAGTACAAAATAAGTTCATGATGAATGAATTATCTATATTGTTAATGACCTTTTAGAAAATTATGGGTGTTTTTGCCTAAATGTAATAACAAAGGAGAAGTGACTACTACTCCACGGAAATACATTATATCACCTTTCTCTTTTAAGGACAGTTTATGGAAATTAAATTTGTTAAATATTCAAATTTATCAATGGCCCAGAGGTACCTTTAGAAGAAATTTTCAATGAGATGATCATAATTATTGGTGTCATGACAACAGGTCAATGAAATTGCTATTTTGAGAGCAAAGCCAGACTGTGAGAAGTCTGTGACAGTAAAACACATGAAGGAATCACTAGTCTCATGATAGCTCATTCAGGAAAGTAGTTAAAGGTGCAAAGACCAGAGTTTTGAGAGGAAAGCTTATCTGTACTCTATGCTGTATATTACCTAATGTATATGCTATTGTATTAATCTGCTTTGTGGTAAAGATATTCAACATTTTGGGAGACATTAACAAACCCAGGGTTTGAGATATGAAGCAAGAATATAAGGCATCAGTTAAAATGTGGGTAGAAACGTGATCTGAACATATGGAGTATTTTTTTTAATAAAAATATTTTAGGAAGATATAACACAGGAGAAATTTTCTTAAGTGGAAGATCATGACACAACAATGTGGTGAATATTATTGGGAAAGGAGGGGAGTTACAGCTATTTGGTCCAGGAAGTCTCAGAAAATATAGCCCATTTATATCTGCTATTTTATCATTATAGCAGGCCTGATGCAACTATCTATTCAATCTTCTCATCAGTAAATTTGTAAATTGACTTATAATAATAAAACAAATTTCATAGAACTGTTGTAAAGGTTAATTGGAATAGTATATGTAAACACTTTTAAAGAATAAGTACTATACTAAATGTCTACTTTTAAAAGTTTCTGTTTCTAATATTTTTATGTGCAATTATAGGATACAATTTGAGAGGACGTTTTTCTGTCCAAAAGGTCTATTTCTTTTTCTACAAATCTTCTGCAGATGATGAAAACCCCAACATTGTTGACTAATTTCTTTGTGTTAAAGAACTCTTGTTAAAACTAACATTGCCCATTTAGAGTTATAAGGTATAAACTTATTAACTATTACTTTAGTATAAAGACCTTTCTTAAATCTTTTCTATTGAGGTTTGAGACAATAATAAAAGAAAGTAATGCAAATCGTAGTACAATATTTTGGAAAATGTTGGTGACATGTTGTCACTGGGCAGGCGGGATAAGACTATGAAAAGACAAATAATTATAAGAAAAACCTAAATTGTTTTAAAATTTCCAACAGTGAAAATTAAGAAATTATTCCCCCATATGATATATATTGGAAATAGAAGTAGCAATGTTCCAAGATTAAACAGATTTTTGTTTCTTTATATACATTTTTCTCTTACTTAAGCTAGAAGCAAAAAAAGGATCAAATTTAAGAAAAGGAACTATGCATTTTGTGTTGCAAATAAGCTTAATCAAGGTAATATTCTCTCAAATATGCAAAGAATTCTTAATAAAAAGAGTTTACTTAAGCTTAAATAACATATGTACTAACAATTTTACCTCTGTGTTTTATAATTAGACATAAACTACTTGCATATAAGTCAACTTTATTTACAAAACTAAAATTGGTAAACATTTCACTTTAGAATGCACCACTCTCAGATTCTGCTGGTCTTGCTTTTGAGTTTGTAAATGTTGTATATTGAAGGTTTAGCACAATGAGAAAATCTTGACATCAATGGCATTTTGTTGTCAACTTAGTAGGGTATAAGTCAGGATGAAATAAAATTAGCATCCTGAAATCTATAAAAGGTGATTTGTTTAGTAAAAGCAAAGATTAGAGCCTTTATATAATTATTTGCATATTATAATACCCACAACAAGTTACCTAGAAATGGCACAAAATTTTATTGTGATATAAATTATAGGTAAAAATATTATTATATAATAATACTCAAATTGTAAGTTATCAGGAATTTTAAAATTAGATGATATATAGATTCTCTACATCCTAACTTGAGTAATAAAATTGTCCATAAAAATTTTGTTCTTTGCTTATCCTCTGGGAAATTACAACCTTCAGGAAAATAAAAACTTTCTCTATTTGAATTGTTTGCAGATTCCCACCATTCTGCTAATTACTCAACCTTGTCCCACACTCTGACATTTTGTCAATTTTACTGAAATAATTGTTATGTATGTTATTGAAATTTAGTTCTGAAAGTCTAATCTGATAAAAGTTTACATAACTTTTGATTGCAAATCAGGTTTTTGAGTAAGAGGCAGACTGGAAAACTAAGTAGCTAAGTAGTTAAAAGTAGCTAAACTAAGCAGCTAAAACTAAGTAGCTAAAAATGAAGGTTTCTCAAACCTTCATTCTTAAATTAGTTCCTTAACATAGGAAACAGGAAAAGTAATAGTAATTGCCTGCTTGAGCATCTCTCACAATATGCAGTTTATTAGTGTCATTAATAAACTGTGAAATTACAACTTTTCTGTGAAGAGTTACTTCATATGTCATTCTAAAAATGGATATATACAGAATGTCAATTAAAGCCGTTGACGCAGATATTTATTAGCTTTTTGCCAAAACCTCTAAATTTATTAGGTATAAATTTTTAAATAATAAAGTTAATTTTTAGAATAAACTGTTATATTGTTAAACTTTTTATTATTGCATATATAAAAGTAAAGCTGAACGAATAATTATCTTGTGATTTGATTTATGTAGCTTTATATAAATGTGGTTATATATATGCATAGTAAAAGAGAGCAGAAATATGCATAATTAAAAATCCCCATTTTTGTACTTGATATGTTATTTCTTTCCTAAATTTGTATGGATTAGAGGTTGAAGTGGATTGATCAGGGATTCTATTAGAGAGATAGGGTTTTATGCATTGTTCCTTTTCAGGCTTGTTATTGAGAGTGAGGATAAACATAAGAGTCAGGTGTTCCTATTATTACTCAAAGTGCAGGGTTCCCTGTAAAATGAATTAACAACGAGACAAGGACTTCAGTCCAACATAGGCCTACAAATCTTTCTTACTTGAATTGGAGACAAATAGGGGCTTACCTTAATTTTCCATCATTCTCAACTGAAAATGGGAAAGTACGAACAGTGGGAAAGGAGAACTTCACATGCCCTCAAAGGCCAGTCCTGCCTGAACTTCTCACCTCAAGCAGAATGAAAGGTCAAGGTACCTTCATCATATCTGAGCACAGACAGACCAGTACCAGCAGAGATCCTAAATGGAGACTGCTTACTGCTTTCATATGCAATATTTCTGCTCCCAAATTCAATGACGTATTACGCAACAGATGCTGGGTCCACAGAATAGGCCAACTACAATTCTTCCCAAAGGAAGCACTGGGTACCAGAAAGTAAATAGAGCTGAAACCCCCTTTAGAACTAGGAATAACAGCATGAATCTCTTAAGACTATATTTGTTATTTTTTCATTTTATTTTAAATTAAAAACTGACACCAAATGAAATGTGGAAGCATGTAAATAGTTTCTGAGGATTTTTTTTTTTTTTTTAAATAAAACAATGAAAACAACATATGGTCAACAATGTTTTAAATAGCTTAATAAGAAAAGACCATATTCAGCTTAAAGAGCATGTAATAACCAAGTACTTATATTTAGTGCAGAGTTTAATTGTGGTCAAATTTAAATTGCTATACTTAAACTGTATTATTTCACAGCCCATTCGGTTATCATGTAAAAGCACCACACATCAGCTCAGGTAAGCATAGTAGAGGTAAAATTAAGAGATGATTTTTAAAAATGAGGACAGACAACTGCAAGTCTGTTCATCAAAATGCATCGGAGGTTTTCTCTGACAGTATCAGATAAAGGAAGCTTTGCAATCAAGACCTGGCAAACAAGAACAACATAACAAACTGTGCTGATGTGTGATACTACAATGGCGGGACCCAGCAGAAACGAACACAGTGAACAAACTGTGCTGATGTGTGATACTACAATGGCGGGACCCAGCAGAAATGAACACAGGGTTCTTCCCAGAGGATAAAAGGCTTAACCTTTTATGCTATGCAATCCTGTAAAAAGAAACGTGGGAGGTAAGGCTACCATTTCTACACAGAGACGGAGAAAAGAGATTTTCTTGGGAAATTCACACACTTTTCAGGCAAAGAAACTTTGGAATCAGAAGGCACTAATGTTGAATCCTTTTTCTACCAAATTACAGTTGCTTTGTTGCTGTGTTGCTTTGGACAAGTTGCCAAAATATGTTTAAAATTCATAAGGCAACTTGAAACACATGGGTTAGTT
Organism: Macaca mulatta; assembly: GCF_049350105.2. Classification (NCBI taxonomy): domain Eukaryota; kingdom Metazoa; phylum Chordata; class Mammalia; order Primates; family Cercopithecidae; genus Macaca; species Macaca mulatta. The sequence continues at coordinate 78,874,196 of NC_133422.1, forward strand.
ATAGTATTCTCAAAGACTGATGTTATTTTTCATTAGCTGAGTGAGATTGAATACATTAATCCCAGGCCTTAACTTCCTCATATTAAAATTGTGATAATGAATATTCACCATACAGCAAGTATATCTGATAAAATCTTCCAAGGATATTGTGAACATAAAATTTGATAATATATGTAAAGTATCCACATTTGTGCCTGCTTTAACAAATGTTAGTTAATCTCTGTCCCTGTTAATTATATCCTCCTCTAAGACAAAAATTTGAGAAAATACTAAATGACTCTTTTGTGGTGATTATGTCATAAATCAAAACAAAACAAAAAACCCAATTATTGGCACATATTGCTGATGGGAGTGTAAATTTTTATAATTAGGAAAACAATATAGCAATTCCATTCTACGTGTATACCCAAGATAAATAAAAACGTGTTCACACAAAATCTTGTATTAATACATACTTATTCACAGCAGTGCTATGCATAATATCTCAATCTGTAAACAACTCAAATACTCATCAAGTGATAAATGGATATACAAAAGAGGTATACATCTATATAAGAGAATATTATTTATCCTTGAAAAAGAGTGAAGTATTGACATACGCTATACCATGGGTGAATCTTGAAAACATACCATGTAAAAGAAGTGAGACACAAAGGCAATATATTATATATGATTCTTTTTTTTATTAAATGTCCAACATAGACAAATAGACAAAACATTAGTTTGTGGTTGTATTAGGCTGTTCTTGTATTGCTGTACCTCAGACTGAGTAATTTATAAGAAAAAACATTTAATTGGTTCACTGTGCAAGCGTTACAGGAAGCATAACGTCAGCATCTGCTTGTAGGGAGGGCTCAGGGAGCTTCCAGGCATGGCAGAGTGTGAAGGGGGAGTAGGTGTCTCACATAGAGGGAGCAGGAGTGAGAGAGAGAGAATGGGGAGGTGCTAAGCACTTGAAAATGACCAGATCTCATGAGAACTTATTCACTGTGCCTAGGACAGCACCAAGGGTATGGCATTGAATCATTCACAAGAAATTTGCCCCTATGATCCAACCACCTCCATCCAGACCCCACCTCCAACATTCGGGGTTAGATTTCAACATGAAATTCAGGGCAGGGACACACATTGAAACTGTGCCAGTGGTTATCAGGACTTTGTCAGGAGGAGATACAGGGAGTGATTGCTAATAGGTATGGGGTTTCCTTTGGAATAATGAACTACTCTGGAATTAATGGTGATGATTGCAAAATCTTGTGAACAGTATAAAAAATCATTGATTTGAACCTATTAAAAGGGTCAATTACCCTTATTTGTGACCATATTCTACAGAAATAAAGCTACCAGCAAATAAATTAAAAAGGCTTATATCCAAGTATTTGTCATGGCAAGCAACATAAATAACCATCTACAAGGTATGTTTGAATATAGTCTGATGAAATGATAACAAAAGTGTTAATGTGCTTACCATGTACCTGATAGTGGATTAAACACTTTGCATATATTGTATATTTGTTACTCATATCAACATTTTGTAGATACCATTATTTTTTATTCTATAGATGAGGAAATTAAAGCATAGGAAGACAGCAATGTGCTTAAGGTCGTGGCATTGTTTGCATTCAGGAACTGAAATGATAATACCTATATCATAGGGTGGTTTTGATTATTAAATGAGATAATACATGAAAAGTGCTTAGAACAGATTAGAAAGTCATAGGCCTATGTAATGTTCAATTTTATCAGTCATCTTTGCTAGATGCCATGGTGCCCAGTCATTTGGTCAAATATTATTCCATTTGTTTCTGTGAGGTTAATTTTTACATGAGATTAACACTTAAATTAGTAGACTTCGAATATAGCAGATTGCTCTCCATTATATGGATGGGGCTTATTAAATTAGTTGAAGGACTTAAGGGAAATAAAAAAAAAATGGACTTTTCAGGAGGTAGAGGTAATTCTGCCAGCAGACTCAAATAGCGACTCTTCCCTGGGTTTTCAGCTGGCCAGCCTACTTTGCAGATTTTAGACTTATGAACCTCCTCCATAATCATATGAGTCTACTCCTTAACATTGATCTCTCTTCCACCTTCTCTGTGTGTGTGTGTATAATTATATATAATACATAATAATATAATATATAATACATGACATATATACATACGTATATATACATATGTCCATATATATATATGTAAGATATATATACAGAAATATATACTCTGTTGGTTCTGTTGCTCTGGAAAACCATGATGAAAACGCCCTAATTAGGTTTCTTTTTAATCAAGAAGAAAAAATGTAAATTGGCAAACATTTTTATAATAACATTTTGTAATAAGAAATTTGGTGTTTATACATATATCTGTTTCTTATTCATAGAAAAAAATGTAGAAAGATGAATATAAAGTGGAATAATGAAAAATTACATTCAGGCATTGTATTTTGTACACATCTGTATGACCTAATTTGATGCAATAAGCATAATAAAGCTTTTGTAGTTTGAAAGGAAAAGTCTTTAAAATATTTAAACATTTAAAAAAGTATTTAAAAAAATATTTAAAAACCAACAAAGTAAACAATAAGGACAACAAAGCATCAGAAAAACCTATGTTATATGAATTTGGAGGCACAATTACATACAGTGGAGTCATAACTGACAGTAAATTGCCAGGAAAGGAAGGGTTTAGCTGTGTCATGTTCCAAACAGGCTAAACATAGAGAATCAGTGGGAAAAAAAAATCACTCTAAATTCGGAGATTAGTAGGTTTTTTCCCCTAAGGTTTCTAAATACTATCCTGATTTTGTAAGTTATTTACATACCTTAGAAATTCCTACTGTTTACGACTCTGTCTAAACAGAAACATAGCCAGATGCCTACTTGAACTGCCTATGTGAGATAATTCAACATCCTACAAATTTTTCTCCAATTAATGGTTTGGTTATTAGTTTAGCTGACATAAAACATGTATTTGGCTGAGATTTAACCAAACTCTGTGAAACGCCCTCCTAATAAACTGTGTAATATTTCTAAGAAATAAAACAAATTCGTCCTTTAGGTTTTGAAGGTCTACATTTTTTTCCTTTAGCCCATATCTGAAAACTAATTCCTGGTGAAAAGTCATACTAAAAGTCATATAGCAAATTGATAGCAAAGCCACAAATAGAATCTAGTAATTCTTATTTTCATGTCCAGACTTTAATCATTGAACCAGACGAGTTGCCACTTTCTCTGACTGATCACCCTTAGCATTTAATCCTTCTTCCAAGATTCCCATTTATAGAGGTGACATAATTCAAAGTTTCTGCATGGGTCACACGACAGACAAAGGCATGTGTGGGATTAATTTGCTGAGGATGACAAAAATTACAAAACTGAAATGGTTTGGGATAATAAACCCAAAATATGTTTGATATTTCAGAATGGAAAACTGCTCCCCAAAATAACAAAGATGTGCAGTGTGTCATTGCAATAATCCCTTGGTCTCACTCTATCAAATGCACACAGGGGCTTGAAAATAAATGTAAGGAATGATTTACCAGAGATGCTGATGCATAAAGACATATTCAAACTTGAGAGAACACATTTCTATCAGCTTCAGTGCCAACATCCTCAAAGCTGCAAGGCTAAACATTCCACATCCTGAAATTAGCATCTTAAGCTTCATGAAATAGTGTAGAAAGTGCAATAGCCAGGATACTATGGTGCACAGCTGCCACTGGGGATTCCAGGGTGTTATGTATATTCTAAAGGGCATGGATATTGGGGATGCAGCTGCTTCTCCCCTTGATTGAAGAATAGCTGTTGCTTCTTATTGCTTCTTATCCACAAGCCCAGGACCTCATATATTTTTCCTCAGCTTAACAAGGGGGAGCAGTGTAACATGCTGGTAAAGAGCAACATGTTTCAAATTGAATGATAATTTTTTACGGGTAATTGAGGTGAGTAAAAATAGAAGCAGATTCGTTTAGCTTTTTTATTTTCTTGAATTTTTCTTCTTCATTCATGCTTCTCATTTAATAACTCAGAAAATTAAAACACTTTTCTCAATATTCACAGTAAAACAACCATGTCTGATTAAATCTCTGATGCATTGAAGTTAGAAGAGATCCAATATCAAATCTAGATTAACCAGCATCTTACTTATTTTTAGATAGAGCTTCATCGTGTTGTGTGTTTGGAGGTATGTGGATGTGTGCTTTCCTTTAGTCTCTACTAGGATCTTGTCTAGAAGCTGAAACTTCGGTAAGGCAATAGGAACTCTTAAGTGCAGGTACCTCTCATAGAAATTGGAGTAGCCCACTTGGATACGTATCTTCTGAGAACTGATTGTTACCTTTCAGATGGCCTCACTCTTGTAACAGACCTGTTCAAAAGACACTTTGGAATCAGTCTTTGCAGTCTGCCTTGTGAAAGCGATGTTGTTTACCTGCTTTGTCTAAAGTGGGTAGCATAATCATACGTGTAGTAGAACCCATGCTGTCCGTAGTTATTAATAATATCTGAAAGTTTTCTATTATAAACACCTTAAAAATTAAATAATCATTGAAATCACTTTGAGAAACTTACATATATAGAGACATCTATAACCAAATATAGAAATTATTTAAATCATTTTTTTTCAAATATTCTATAAATTTCCACTCAAGGATTTCCTGAAACTCAGCCAAATACATCATTCTATCTTTGAGAAAAGTCTCTGAGACTATCTTAATTAATCATTTCCTTTTTCTGAATCCTAGCTCTGCATCATATGAAGCTACCTGTAGAAGTCTCATGCTGTTTCAAATACCATGTTTCTGCATTTAAATGGCCATTTACATATTTGTTTATTTTGATTTGTTTTAGTTTTCATTCCTTGAACACTGTGTTTCAGGTCCTACTGTCCATCCTTTACATATGATATCTAACAAGATTGTGTCCTAAGAGAGCATACCTTCTTCTAGAGTTTGAAGGGAGAAATCAAGAGTTCTGTTATAAGCACAATCCATTTGTGATGCTGTTACCTACCAAAGCCATGTGGCAAACTGGACAGTTTGATAAATGAATTTCAAGTTCAAGAAAATGGTTAGTTCTGACAAATAAACATCAGAGTCAATCTGTGGAGTTTCTAAAATTATAGGTAGAAAGCACAGGGGCCAGCAAAGGGGATAACATTGGGAGGCAAGAGTGTAATGCTGTCCCTTACACCAAGTGAAGTAAGTATTATAGGAAGAAAGGAGTCATTAGTAATGTCAAATACTGCTGAGAGTCTAATCAGTTGAGGGCTTAGAATTTGCCACTGGCTTTAGCTTAGTGAAGTTGTTATGAACTTGGTAAGGACAATTTCTTTGGAGAAGTAGAAATGAAAACCTAATTATTGTGAATGAAGGAATGCATCAAACAAGAACACGAAAAACTGTATAGGCAAGTATTTTAGTTTTGCAATAAAGGGAAGAAAGAAATGGAAAGATAAGTGAAAATCTTGTGAGCAATAGTTTTACTATTTTTTGAAAAATTGTTGAATGGCATTATAAAGAATAGCAAAAATGGGTATGATAAATTTTCTGCTCTCAGAGAACTTTGTACATATGCAATATCATTTGTATCATTTATATCAATGTCACATAAAAAAGATGATTAGTTTCACTAGACCTTAATTTGAAATTTTGCTTTTGTTGGTCCTCTACAATTTTTGGTTATCTTCTATTATTTTGCAGGCAATGTGGAAAATGAAGAAAAGCAACCAACTCTGAAACTTCGAACAGTATGTTATATTTAAAATCTATTTTTATTTTAAAACAAATCATTCACTTACATACAGGGTTGTAATTATATTTGTATAGTAACACATGTCCTATAGTTCTTCAAAGTGACATGAACTCCCTTCTATCACCCATTATGGTTGTGAGGTATGATAGTGTCTTGATATTATATTGTAGTTTTCTACTGCAGAAAAAAATCCTCAGGAAATAAATAAAGGAGGCTGCAACCCTTAAGATTTACTAGACATATGAAAAGAATAATGCAGTGGAAATTATGCATGTAAATGGCCTTCCTTTAATTTATTTCCATAAAAGTATTTCTTTATAATTTGTTTTATTTCTTTATAATGATGCTGCTATTGTTTTTAAACAGAAATATAAAGCCCTTCATAATTTTGTTCACACAATTTTGTTTACATATGTTTTCTCTATATTATTTCATGTAAATTTATCAGTATGGATGCCTCATTAGTAACATATATTTGTACTCATAAAATAGTGAAGTACAAACTTTAAATCTTTAACATCACCCTATCTCCAATCTACCAGAGCAACGAAGAAAAATGTGCTGCCTTCCTTGTGATAATAGTAACATTGATCATTGTATCTTTCAGATGAGACCTTAGCTTTCTTTGACAAGTTCATTCCTGAAGGATTTTTTTCTATAAAGTTAATAATTACTTTTTATAGACTTCCACATAGTATTTCAAGGCAAAGCATCCACTAAGTTATATTAGATATAAATTTGCCACTGTATGTTTTCTGACTGATTTCTCAGAAACCTTGAACTTGCCATGCAAGAAAGATTTTTCACTCCACTAATCCTTCAAGCATTTTTTTTTTTGGCAACTTTCTGTGATTTTATATTGGATGAAGAAAGCATAACCCCTGGATTAATAATATAATTACCACTTAGGAACTTGTTAGACACACAAATTGTTTTGTTTCACTGCAGACATAATGAATCAGAATTAGGGGAGGGGCTTAGAAATGTGTAGTTTAAAAAGCCTTCAGATCATTCTGATGTTAGCTAAATTTTGAGATCCTTTGCACAAGGAGAAACCATAATTACATTGACTTTCTGTTTTAATTATTTAAAAGCTGTTTTCAGATAGTTGAATAGCGCTAAGATGCACTTTGCCTCTATTTCTGTATGCAACTTTTATAGCTTATCTCAGTTGAGAAATTGTTTCAAGGTTATATAGAGGTTAAAGTAATTAAATGTGTCAATCTATTTACCTCTATGTAAATTCAAATTGTAATTTCTTATTCTGTTGATATTTTTGACTTTGTAAATTTAGACACGGTACCTTTATTTTTCCCTTTTTATCGTATATTCATATTGCAGATTTTCCTTTTATTTAATTTAAAAGATTTTTGTAAATCTTTGAATGATACAGTGAAATTTTGCTGCTTTTTACTTTTGCTCAACTATTTTCTTTGTCATCCACCAAACACTGGAGAGGATCTCCACACTCAAAGCCTAACTAAAAGTTCTATGATCTTCCTTCTTGTAAGTTTATGAAGTTTATATACTAATCATGGATGTATGAGGAACTTCAGAGTTCAAATGCAAGGCCATATCTGTCATCCTTTTGGGTGCAAGTCTCACAGCATGCTTAAAAATTTTACTCTGAGGACACTGGTGGGCAAAAAAATATGGTTTGGCACCTATCTAATGACAGGTAACAAAAATGGAAGAAAAAAACTTTTTCTTAAATTACAGAGGCCTTTCTTTAAAAATAAGGTTGCTGTAAACAGAGTTTAGTCTTTGCCTATCCAGTACTTCAATAAGAGAGTACTAATTACTTGCTGATGTTTAGAGCGGAGAAGGAAACTTGGTGATGACAGGACTGAAAACCTTGTGCAGGTGAGTAAGCTTAATGCACTAGTCAAGAGATATTACCAAAATGAAGCATCACAAAGGAGAAGTTAAATATAATATTAGTAAAATTCGTAGACAGTAATGTGGTTGAGAAAACTTGTATGTGACCAAATGAGAAACATCCTCTGGCAGTTTGCAGAAATAATTTGGACATATTTTCTGAAATTCCTTTTATAGAAACTGAGTGATTACTAAGGAAAAAATCATTTCAAATAAAACAGTCTCATTTTTATGCCCAGACTGATATGGTCCACATAGAGGACATTTATGTAAATGTACAAATAGCCTCCAGACATCGTTCAACTGGAGTGAGATTGTATTGTATCGTATCGTATCGTATCGTATCGTATCATATCGTATTGCATCGTATCATATCGTATCGCATTGTCTCCTGGACAATACTGGACGACTTTCTCTGATAACAGTTGATACAGTATGGATATGTCCCCACTCAAATCTAATGTTGAATTGTAATCCCCGGTATTGGAGGTGGGGATAGGTGAGAGTTGACCAGATCAGGAGAGTGGCCTTCTCATGAGTGTTTTAGCAACATCTTGATACTGTCTTCACAATAGTGAGTTATCACGAGATCTGGTTATTTAAAAGTGTGTAGCAACTCTCTTCTCTCTCTCTCTTTTTCCTGCTTTCGCCATGTGATGTACTTGCTCCTTCTTTGCCTCTCACCATGAGTAAAAGCTTCATGAGGTCTCCTCGGGAAGATACTGGTGCTGTGCTTTCTGCACAGTCAGCAGAATCGTGAGCCAACTAAACCTCTTTTCTTTAAAAATTACCCAGTCTGTTATTTCTTTATAGCAATGTGAGAATGGACTAATACAACAGTGATGTAACTAAACTGAAATGCAATTTTTGAAGAATTGTCCAGCTATGGCTTAATAGTTTGTCTTCCTATATTAAATGTAGTATGTTCTCATTATTGCTTTTCAATTATCTGCCTCTTCTTGTTTTCCCTTTTTGTTTTCAAAGTGTAATAATATCTCCATTTATCATTTTTTTGTATTTGATATCAAATTATCTATTTAGCGAGGCAGATATTTGGAGCTTGGCTCATGACCTTGGATTTCCACCTTGTAACAATTAAGTGTTTAAGAGAAACAAGTGCCTCAAGAAGGATATTAAGATTCAAATATGGAATATCAGACTTTTCTTTTAAAGCAGGGGTAACTGAGGAAGCTATGAGATTAAAATTAAGGATCTGAAAGCCTCAATGACTACAGCAGATTAAAGGAAGGGTTGTGATATTGGAAAAGATGTGTAGGAAAGTGGTCTGTGTAAATTCCAGAAACAGGAGCCTTTTGACTCTAAAGAGCTATTAAGTGTTTCTTCCTAACAGTAACATTGAAGGAGACCTCAAATGTGAGAAAATAGATATCTCCTAAGCCTTCTTATTAGTAGTTTGCTAAATTTTAGAATCAAAACTCCTTTTTTGTATAATTATTTTGTGAGAATTTTCATCATAGCACTCAGATAGACATTTTATATCTTAACTTTAGTTACACATATTTAATGCAATAAGATTTGTTAAGTGAAAATATGTAAATAGTGTAATGATAGTATTATAGAAAGTTGTCCTGTGTCTTTAAATTAGGTCATATATTTTCAGAGTATCTAATACCCAACACTATACGTATAGCAGAATTTTTACAGATGCTTTCTCTCTCTCTCTCTATATATATATATATATAAAATAAGTGTGTGTGTGTGTGTGTATATATATATATATATATATAAGTAGGCACCTCTCTTCTCTCTCTCCCTTTTTCCTGCTTTTGCCATGTGATGTACTTGCTCCTTCTTTGCCTCTCACCATGAGTAAAAGCTCCATGAGGTCTCTTCAGGAAGATACTGGTGCTGTGCTTTCTGTACAGCCAGCAGAACCGTGAGCCGACTAAACCTCTTTTCTTTAAAAATTACCCAGTCTGTTATTTCTTTATAGCAGTGTGAGAATGGACGAATACAACAATTATATAACTAAACTGAAATACATATAATATATAATTATATATATAATATATATTATATATATGTAAAAGTAGGCAGATTCAGAAGAAAAGTCAAAATATCTACATAGAAGATCTCTGAATAAGCAAAACCCTTCCTAGTGAGAAAACAGCAATCATGGTATTTCACATATATATATATATATGTGTGTGTGTATATATATATATGTGTGTGTATATGTGTGTGTGTGTATATATATATATATACCACATCTTGTAACTGTCATAAACCACATCAGCATGAGACAAGAGTGCTATGTTTTGGATATGTTTGGATATTTCAAAGGCTTTACTGAAACCTGCTGCCTCCTGGAAACTGTAGCCTCATATGCTTGCTTTACATACTTGTACTTTGTTGATAATTGTAATAATATGTGTGCTAAAATGCCTTCCTTCTCTTTCCGTACTTCATGATTTGGTGCCAGGTAAAGTGTATTTCATAAAATGAATAATGAAAATATGCCTACCAAGGACAACAGTGTCATTGAAATAATATAGTAAGTACACATTATATTTTACTCTGTTTATTTTGTATGTCAAAGAGTAATTATGTGAGATGTTTAATTGTAATTCCAAATAACAAAGCCATATATCCATAAGTCAGATAGGGGTGACTAAGAATCTCATTAACTAATCCATTATATTAGCTAGTTATCATTAACCCAATAGCTCGCAGAATGCTGACAAAGCTTAATACGAAGTAGTTGTCATAGAAATCAACTCAATGAACCAATTAATTTTTAAGCTATAGACAAAATGTTGATTTCAAAAGTTACCTTATTGGATCCACCTCTGTAAAAGTTAGAAGCTATCTGACATCATATAACTTAGTACATGTATATGATGTTTAAAAGAAAAAATATTGATAATGACCTTAATAAGTGATCATGAGTTTGTAATGAAAAAGAAATATCTTGATGTTTTCTTACATAACAGAAAACATATTCCTAAAAATATCACAGGCTTAAAATTTCACTAACATTCTGTGAAAAGTAGGCAGATTCAGAAGAAAAGTCAAAATATCTACATGGAAGATCTCTAAATAAGCAAAACCCTTCCTAGTGAGAAAACAGCAATCATGGTATTTCACAAATATATATATATGTGTGTGTGTGTGTGTATATATATGTGTGTGTGTATATATATACCACATCTTGTAACTGTCATAAACCACATCAGCATGAGACAAGAGTGCTATGTTTTGGGTATGTTTGGATATTTCAAAGGCTTTACTGAAACATATATATACATATATATGTGTGTGTGTATATATATATGTATGTGTATATATATATACACACACACACACACCCCAGGGCATATTCCACATCTAACCATATTTCACCTCTAATCTGCACTCTTAGCATCTTAAGTAATTCCTTGTGAAGGTATCTCTTTTTCTGAGATGTCCCAGGCTTCTTTTTCCAAATGAAAAAAGGACTAATTGGCATGGTTTCTATCCCAAGTATCATCTTTGTCCTACTCAATTCTCTTTGCTTTGTATCCACTTCCCAACTCCAAATGACATTTATAATTCAATTTTATTTATTTTATGAAGGCAATAACTAATATGCTATCATAAAACTCAATTGAATAAGCAGATATTATAGCAAGTTAATATTCATATAGGCCATGAATCAGAAAACCTGAGTCTTAATCCCAATGTAGCTACTATTTATCTATACAAGTTTTTTTGAGCTATGTAAACCCTGACATTAATTTCTTGATATTCGAAACAAACAATAGATTTCCAAGATAGCTTCCAATCCTTATAGTTATTGAACTAACAAATAATTCTATATGAAAATAGTGTAGTATCTTTTCTTTTTTAAGATATTCTTGACAATTAGCATCCTAAAAACTACTGCATTTCAAGCATATGTCCTCTTTGAAAACAATTAGTACGTTTGTCTGTTTTTTTCCCCAAATCTTTGAGTATAGTGATGAATGAAACAAAGGATTTGTTTTATATATGAACCTGGAACTCTGAGAAAACCCATCTGTGTTGTGTAAGTTGGTTTGAGATTTGTGTTGTGGTTTTCACCAGGAAGTGTCACGATAAATAGTTCACAAAACATAAGTAATTTCCTCCCTCCTAAGCTGCTTCTTAGGTGATCTAAAGCCAGTGTTTTTTTTTTTTTCTCTCTCTGAAATAGCTAATGGATTTCATGGTTATTGTAAGAAACTAAAAAGTTTTTTAGAGTCATATTTTTTAAGAGTCATATGCTTTTTAAGAGTCATATTCATTTTTCATTTATTCAGATATATTGAATACAAAAAACATTTATGTTTCAACTGTTTAAGATACCCAAGATAATAAATTGAATTTTTTTTTTTTTAATCAAGTAGAGTTGGTGACATAGCAATTCAATTCTGTACAATGGCGGAAACTATTACGTCAGCTATAATTAAAATCCTCAGTGATTTTTATTTTTAATTTGTATAGTAAACTGAGAGTTCAAGACTTAAATTTAATTCTTAGATATCTAACCAAACTGATCTACTAAGACACAGTACTTAATATTACATATCTGTATTAGTCCATTCCCATGTTGCTATAAGGACAAACCTGAGACTGGGTAATTTATAAAAGAAAGAGGTTTAATAGACTCACAGTTCTGCAGAACTAGGTGGCCTCAGGAAACTTACAATCATGGTGGAATGAGGAGAATGAAAACCGAGCTAAGGGGGAAGCCCCTTATAAAACCATCAGATCTCGTGAGAACTAGCTTACTACCATGAGAATAGCATGGGGGAAATTGCCCCCATGATTTAATTACCTCCCACTGGGTCACTCCCATGACACATGGGGATTATGGGAACCACAATTCAATTTGAGATTTGGGTGGGGACACAGTCAAGCCCTATCAGTATTTTTTGTTTCTTCAATGACAATTATGAGTGGATGCTGTCTTGGACATTAAAAAATAAGTTATTCCTGAAAGTTCTCAGAAATTTCAATGGCATTATTTAGCAATATGATTCCCAGCTATTTCAAATCACTTAACCACACTATTGTGTTCTTCAGAAATGTCATTCATATAAAATGCAATCATTTCACTTACCAGTGCCTTCTTTTTTTAATCCTATGGCATTCTCTTTTCTCAACTAATATTTAGGGAATATTTGTTCATAGTCTCAAAACAGAAGCAAATACTAAATAAAAATAATTCTACTTTGTTCAGTCCATTCATTCAATCATCCATTCATTTATTCAAACTTTTTTTTTCATTTCACAAATATTTAATATGCGGTGCCTCAATGCTAGGAATTGTTCTAAGTAAATAAAATCCATCCATGCATCCATCATGCACTGATAACTGGAAGCTCTAGGCTCAGCGGTCCTCAGTTCCCAAGTCAGCCATGACTGATTCCCACAAGAAGATGATCTCTGATATCCATCATTGTTATAGACCTTGTAGTGATTGTACCTGGGGGTAGATCCAAACACCTGTAAATATATTAGGCCAAAGAGGTTCCATTAACAGTTTATCTTTTCAACTTTACATTAGTGGATGTTTTCCCAGGTTATATATTCAGCATTCAGCAATTCCAACTATTACTGGAGTAATGATGTGTTCATCACATCCTAGTGTCCTGTGTAGCTGAGCAATATAATACCTCCTTCCCAATTGCTTTAGTAATGTATATTGATGGAATGAACGATAGAAAGACCCCCGTTCTGTTATTCCAAGATATTCCCAAGCTATTTATGAATAACCATTTGTATGTACTCCTAATCCTCTGGGTCAGAATTCCTGAATGTTGCCATCAGTTGAAAATTAATTCCTTTTTTTTTTTTTGACCTTTGACTTTAACACTGAGTAGACAGCCATATAGCTTGTGTGCTAGTTCTTGTTTTCCACTTCTTATCTCAGCTTCTGTTTTCTCAACTTCTTCTCTTGCCTATTATGAATTCTTAGCTGAGATAAGCTATAAAGAAAAAGATGTTCAGAGTATTTCTATTTAGGAAAAGGCTCTGATTCTGAATCTAGATCTTATAGTTAATAAAGCTCAATTAGAACTTGATTTGTATCAGATTGATCAATTTTAACCAGATTATATATGCAGTTTACTAGATGTCTGAGATCTTTGCTCATTTAATCTATATGTAGGTACATAATTTGTCATCAATAAAATGCATACTTTGCAAAGAGTTTCTGTGGGAACAAAAATAACAAATATGATACGTCTGAAATAGCTTTTGCACTAAGAATGCTGTTTTGTCCATGTTGTTTACTTCTCTAGGGTTATAGAATGGCTACTTAATTTTTATTAATAAATTTGACTAGTCATACTTTAATATTACTTCCCCTAATAAAGTTTCTATACTTAAAAGATAAATTCTTCTAAGACATTAATTTTGTGAAGGCAAGTTTTCCTAAAAAAGCACTTTTTCCTAAAGGAAATCAGTATATTGAAGCGATAGCTGCACTCCCGTGTTCATTGCAGCGATATTCACAATAGCCAAGATATGGAATCAACCTAAGTGTCCATTAACAAATGAATGGATAAAGAAAATGTGGTACACATACACGATGTAATATTATTCATCCATAAAGAGAATAAAATTCTGCCATTTGCAGCAAGATAAATGAAACTAGAGGTTAATTAAAATGAGGGAGGCAAAGAAGTATATAATACGTTCTCATTCATATGTAGGAGCTGAAACAAAATTATCCCATGGAGGCAGATAGTAGGATGGTGGTTACCAGAGTCAGGGAAGGGAAGAGGGTGGTGGGCATTGAAGAGAGACTGGTCAATAGGTTCAAAAATACAAATAGATAGAAGTTCTAGTGTTCAATAGCATACTAGGACAATTATTGTTAATAGGAATTTTTTATATATTTCAAAATAGAAGGGGATATTGGAAATGTTCTCAACACAAACAAATGATATGGATATCTCGGTTATCCTTATTTGATAATTATGTATTGTATGCATGTATCCAAAAAACTCATGTGCCTTGTAAAGATACAACTATTATATAGCAATAAAAAGTGCTTGAATAGAAAAAGTCCCTGAATAGAATAATTAGCAAAAATAAATTTATAGCTATAGAACACAGAATCTTCATTCACAATGTATATACGGTTCAGAAATGACAGGCAGGCTTGAAAAGATAAATTAGGGTCAGATTTTAAAATGCCTTGTATTTGAATTTAATGAACTAAATTTAAACTTATAATTCTTTGTTACAAATAGAACTTTCCCTTGATATTACTGAATAGAAATACCACTCTGGGGTTTAAATTTCATCAAATGCCTCTTCGTTGTTTGCATATATGCATAGCATATTGCTGCAAATCAAATGCTTGTTATACATTATACGTAAAATGTATTTTATTCTGGCTTTTTCGTAGGAGCTTATGGCTTCCTCAGTGAAGGATGTGTTCACTTTTAAGCTTCTGAAGCCCTATCCCCACGTCTTTTCTTATATAGCCAAAGAGATAGAAAAGAATAGAGCTTTTGTATTTTACTTATATCCACAACTACAATTTTTCAACTATTAACCGCTGCAGCAGCCAGTTTATCATTTACTGGGTTTTGAAACTGACATAAGATTAGCTTCCTTAATAACCAGATTAGAATGTTATTTCCAAGTGTGTACTAACGTAGCTGTATTTTTTCCATGAAAAACTGTCCCGTATGTTGCTTTTAAAGAAAACTGTTGCATTGTCACAAAATGTTGGAGGACAACCTAATGTGAACACTTTCATGTCTGTGTCACTTTATATTTTATGAAGTGTGTTTTAAATGCATTATGTCAATTAAGGTTCAACCTAACAACATAAAGGAATAGATGTTACTGCCATTTTGTAATTTAGAATAATGAGACTGAATGAAATTAGCTTATATTCTTATGATCACTCATAGCTTTATGTATGCATTCATTAGAATTTAGAGATATAAAAGAGCTGAATAAATCAAATTAACTAAATTTAAATCTGTTCAAGTTTGTTTGCACATTAATATCTGTTTCATTTCTTTAAATCATCTGTAGGTGTCTTTCAAGTTAGAGGAAATTTGCTTATTTGCTTATTTCTTACCTTCTACTAAAATTTGTATTTTTGTTGCGTTCTTGGCTGATGGATTTTTTTAAATTCCTTTTTTTCACAGTCTCCATGCATCAGTACTTTGTACTATCCATTCTCTCCCCCCAAATCTCTGCCTCTTTCTCTCTGTGTTTGTGAGTATGTATGTGTATGTGTGCATGTTTATCAGGATGGACTTTTTGTTTGTTATCTTTATATTCACAAAGACATTAAACAGAACAAAACAAAACAAAAACTCCAAATCTTCAGAGCAGCCTGGCTCAAATGTAAAATTGTATACCTTGTTATCCCATAATTATTCTTTCGTGGAGAATAATATGAGCTATATGAAAAATTTGGTGACAGTTTAATAAGGAAAAATGGCATTGTGTACCCAATAACCATACAAAATCCTCAAGCTTTCACTATAATGGAATTGAGAAAAGAATTGCTAAACCCTCCACTTACCTTAGCAATGATAATGATTCACTGAAAAATTTATTTATTTTTGAAGAGGTTACATTGAAACATTCAGTGAATAAAATAATATATTTTATAGAAATGTATAGAATATGAAAATTATTGTGGGATGATGCATTATTTATAATTTAAATTTATACATTATAAAACTTCTATATAATACCTGGCTACCTTAAAGTGTAAAAATATGTATGATAGTCTATTGTTATAGACTCTTGGAGGTAATTTCTGCTTAAGTAAACATACAACCTATTTATACATAATGGAGATCACATTCTACTTAAAGTGTGTGTATGTGTTTGTTTATGTATGTGTAGAAAAATATTGTTATCCACATTAGCTTCTGGCTATTCCATATAATTAAAGAATGCACAATCATAAATAAATGCTGGTTAAAATACTGTGATGTCATATACACACAGACATTTCATTTGGCACATGTGACATTTTAGAAAAATAAGGAAAAACTTCTTGAAATCTTCTGTAAATAAATATCTTTATAGCCATAATTTAAAAAATTTAAGTAGAAAAGATTGAACACTGAAATAAAAAAGGACTTTGTAATTTACTGTTTACTTTCTTATTTGCACTTAATTTATTGAAAACAAAAAACCTTGGATTTATTTTTCCTTCTTAAAAAATGTTCAAGGTTGAGCACACAACAACTCAAATATTCCACAACTTAAAAATAATGGATACTTGAATTCATCGTTCTGTTACCCAAATCCACTGAGTTTTTGTAGTCTGCTTTTTCTAGGAAATAAAGCTGTAAACTTCAATGTAAAAACTATTCTTCAGTATATTTGAAGGCTATAATCAGTCTTTAGCTGATTATACCTCTCAGCATTTAGTTCTAGGTTTTACCTCAGCCTTTAGTTTCAGATTTTAAAATAACAATGATACGGAGAAGTACTTTCTTAATCCTCTATTTATTAAACCTATTTCACCATCTTTCAAATCCTTTAGAAACTGCCATGGTTTAGCACCAAAGAATGTAATGAAAATGTTGAAAATAAGCTATAGTCCAATCAAAGCCATATTTTGCATTGCAAATTAAAAACATATCTTTTCTAAATGGAGATAAAGTATATGAGAAATTTCTCCAAAAAGCATAATTTACTAAATTATTTTTTCCATCTCTGAGGTTAGTGACATTGTGTAATAAATTTCTTAAAGATATTCATAGTTATTCATATATTTGTTTATGTTAATTGCTATTAATAATAGCAACATAGAACTATAATGCCTCAAAAGAGTAGGATATTTCAAACCTTGTAAAGCAATGCTTAATGATCTTGAACTTTTGGTTGAGAGTTAGGTATAGTGAATCATGCCTGTAGTCCCAAATACTCAGGAGGCTGAGGTGGTAGGATTGTTTGGGTCCAGGAGTTGGTGGCCAAAAGGAGCTGTGATTGCACCACTCCACTCCAGTCTGGGTGACAGAACAAGACCCTGTGTCAAAAACAGAAAAAAGAAACAAAACTTTTGGTAAGAATGTCAGAGATACAAAAAATCCATTTAGTGTTCAAGAAATAATTCAATGATATTTTATAGAAAACAGTGCAGATAGGTAAACTGTTTATCTTCATTCATTATTTAGCAAATATTATGGGGACACATTTCCAGTCAGGTAATGGAAGTATTGTCTGAGAAACTACTGATAAAGACAAATTAAAATAGCAATTATAAAAATTATATTAAAATTGACATTTATTTACATTGTACCTTACTAAGAGAAAATACCATTGTTTAGAGGGTTTTTTTTTATTTCAAAACAATCTTCAAACAATAAGGTTCAAGACAAAATTCACTTAATAAAATTAATATATTTAATGTTGCCCACACAAATAATGCATATTTTTGAAATCATACATAAAATTTGAAAAATGCATATAAAATTAAGTAACTATGTAGAGTATCACATTAAATTTCTAGTTATATAAGAATTAAGTATTTGTATGGGCAATTTCAAAACACATTAATTTTATTAGGAGATATTTGACCTCCACAGCTATAGTTTTTTAGTTTGTTTACTTTTTGGTTTTTCTTTTTGTTGATACTGTTGTCAATATCTGTCATGATGTGAGAAAGGAGAATAGGGATAAAGATGATGACAACTAATTTAAAAGATTCTATATCAAAACAGAAATATAAGTATTTAGTAATTTAAAAATGCAGGATATAAAATTATATTTATTTTACTTTATTTTATTTTGAGACATGATCTGACTCTGTCACCCTGGCTGGAATGCAGTGGCGTGAACTTGGCTCACTGCCACCTCCACCTCCTGGGCTCAAATCATCCTTTCACCTCAGCCTCCCAAGTATCTGGGACTACAAGCACACACAGCATACCAAGACAACTTTTTGTATTTCTTGTTGAGAGCGGTTTCACCATGTTGCCCAGGCTCGTCTTGAACTCTTGGACTCAAGCCATCTGCCTGCCTCAGCCTCCCAAAGTGTTGGGATGACAGGCATGAGCCACTGTGCTTGGCCTATATTTTTAATTATACAAAAATCGAGATACTATTTTCTTATTATCGTAATCTTTTACTTCCTTGCCTTGAGGTAATCTTATTTATTTCTTAATATGTATTTTTATATCTTTCTCAGTGCACGTGATCACACATATGGCTTTTTATGTGCACTAGATTGTAGAATACATATTATTTTTAAGTATATATAGTATGTTTATCAAAACAGTAACAAAAAAGGAGAAGTTATTTTATGCCAAAAAAAGGATTGAATATTTTAACTAGAAATCTTGAAGTCCTGATTTTCCAGTTAAAATATCACAAAAAAAGTATAACAAAAATGTGAGCCAAAATAAGAAAACAACTAACTCTCCAGCACTTTTTTTGAGACAACTAAGCTTTCAAAAGTAGTATGTTATTAGTTCACAAATCAGTTGTTGTTTAGATTCTTCAATGGTGTCCTATCACACTGAAAATTAAATCAATATCTAACCAACGTTTGGCCTGAGCTGGTCCCCAATTACCTCTCTAATCTCATTGAACTGTCTCGAGCCTACTAAGCCTTCTGTTCTTCAGAAAGTTTGCCCTTTTATTCTCTTTATGAAACTTCCCCAGATATTTTCATGGCTGGCTTCTTCATTTTATTTGAGATTCTGCTTAAATATCACTTCCTTAGAGAAGCCTTTTCTGAATAACATGTCAAAAACTCTAGCTCCTTATTCCTTTTTCCACTGCCTGGCTTAACTTTTCTTCTTTGCATTCATTAATGCCTCATACACATAGAAGTGTATGTTTATGTTTTGTTCCTCCACCTGGAATTTAAACCTTACAGAGTTAAGGATGAGTTGTGTCTTTTTTAGGGTGGCCAAATGTTCTGGTTGGTGTGAGACTGGGGAAGGGGAGTAGGGAGGTTCTCAGGATGTGGCACTTTCAGTGCTGTCACTGGGATGGCCCATGGCAAACCAGAATGTTTGGTCACCCTGGTTGTTCACTGTTCCTTGCCTTTTACTTAGAATAAGGGTGGGTACATGGTAGATGCTTAATAACTATTTATTGAATGAATGAAGCAGTGAATTTGAACTTGAATTTAAATGTTAAATTCAACAATAATTTTTTAAAGTATTAAGTTTTGTAACAACGGAGGTGGATTTTCTGGTATCAACTTGTGTTTTGGATGACTGGAGAATTTTCATGGCTCCTCTGAAAGCAGTACACAAAGAAAACAAATACGTTACTGGTTTCAGAAGAGCCATGAAAAAGTAGGTGCCGAGAATTTTAAGAGCTCCACAAGTATGCAAAAACTTGTGGAACCCATAAAATTCTCTCCGCCTACTTTTAAGATAGCTGACTTCAATAATTTTCAGCCCATAGTTTTACCTTAATTTTCCATAGAAAGCCTGTATTACAGTGTTTAGGAGTTCTGGTTATATACTTTTATAGCGTCTACACTTGCCTGAATAGTGCTTTGCTCAATGCCTGTCTGCCCTTTAGACTTCACATCTCATGAATTCAAAGATCATGTCTGTCTTGCTCACTGCTGATTCTCTGACATCTAACACAATCCAGTACACCCTTATTTGAGTTCCCTGTAGCACATTGTTTCACAGAGAAGCAGACATTTTTCTGGTTACAGATTACTGCTTTAATATGCAATATAACCTCTGTGTGTGTATGTGTGTGTATAAAATGGATACACATATACGTAAATATATGTGCCATGCATTTTGTATTTTACACATCAGTATGATAAACACCTCTCTTCTGTGCTTGGGAAAATTTGAGTATCTCTCTATTCCTTGCACTCAAAGAGATGTAGCTAAAAATACAGGGTGAAGAAAAAAGACAATATTGGGAAGAAAGCTGTAGTGGGTACCTAGGACATATCTGTGGAAATTATAATCAGGGAGAGGATTAGACTCTTAATATTTGGAAAGACTATGAATCTTAATGAATTTGTCAGAATGCCAGCCAAACTCAAAAATAATTTAGGTTGTGGATTTTCCAAATTGATGGAGAAAATAAATAAGACCTTGTGTATTATTCAATCTATTATATCAATAAATTATTCAGTAACTGAATGGAAATTGTCATATACTCAGAAAAAATAAATATACTTTGGAACTTGTTGTTTTATTTCTCATAGATTTTTTAAAGCTAATAATCTATTTAAAATGTTAGCTGACCGAGCTGTAATGAAAGAAAAGATAGAAATGCTTTGCTTCCGAGTAGCAAGAGGATAGAAAAGCCTCAGGAGGTCACAAGTCTCCTTTCATTCTGCACCTTTGTGGATGGCATTCTAATGGAGGAATAGTGATGGTATGAGGTAGAGACCCTCAGTAATCCCAACTGGATGCTGCAAAGACAATCTTTCTTCATTAGAAACTGCTTTCAGTGTGCATATCTGTTTAAAACTGACCTCCCTTCCCTCTCCTTCATTGCCTGGCTGAAAGCACAAATCATTTCTGCACTTCTCCTGATTAACTCGGACTCACTCTGATCGCTTTTCTCATATACTACACCTCATAACTTGCACTGTGACTGTGCAATTTTCATTGGCTCTCCTTTATCTGTTACTTTTTAAAGGTGGCGAAATATTTTAAATCTCCCACTCAATTGTCAACTCTTTGAAGACAGGTATCCCAGATTTTATTGGTTTTACACCCTCCCCCAGAGCTTAGTAGAATGTTCTGGCCATATGAGCAATGAAGAACTAAACTGAAGGCAACCTGAGAGACTCAACTTCTCACTAAAGTTATGCAACTCTGAAAAAGATACCCACATTTTGAAATGTGCTAAACAACACAAAGGCATTTGTTTCACAAAGCCATTTTTCAAAATTATAACTAAATTTAGAATTTATGAATTATACTTTATTTTGGTACATAAGAGGCACTCAAATTCTTTTGGAGTTTTTAATGTATAACTTACATACAATAAAATGTGTTCATTTAAAGTGTACAGTCTGATGAGGCTTGACAAATGTATATACTTGTTTACCCTCTACTCCAGTCTAGACACAGAATAGTTCCATTGCCCCAAAACATTCTCTCCTGCTCTCTCTCTGTTGGTACTCCCCACCCACTGGATGAGACTACAACTGGTATGATTTCTATTAAAGGAAAATTCATTAGTCTTAAACAGAATCTATGTCAGTTTCATATCGAGAATAAAGTTCAGTTTGCTAATGGGGCTGTAATTTGAGAAGCAAAGAGTAAAGAATCATGATATATTTTCAGAAGAACCTAGGAAAGAAGTGAAAGTGTCCCCAACTCTGAACATTTTATTTTTTTCAAAGGTATTCAATTAATTATTTAGTGTACCCCCTAAACTTGGTTATGGCAAATTGGCCTTTTGTGTATGCTATGGAAAAATAATAATACTGAGTAGCAATAATGAAAGAGTATGTTTTTGATTTGATTAAAAATTATACATAATTGATATATTAATATATTATTGATTAGAACCACAAAAACAATTAATTTATAAACGCTTTGTAATTATTCATTTTCACTGTAGTTCATGAAGACATTTAGAAATACATTAACATGAATTAAAACTTATTCTCCATACTAGGTAGTAGTCCATAAATTTCTCTTTACTTCTCTCTCTTTCTAATTTAGGGGCTTTAAAAATATGTTATTGAAATTGTACAGAATGTAACAAAATAAGGCAACTATACATAAAATCGCTGGAAAAATTATACTTCAGTTCTAGAAAATTATATTTAATAAGAAGATATCACATTGTTACACAAGTTTTTGTGACATATGTTTGAATGAAAAAAAGAAACAATATTTCATAGTTGAAGTTCATGTTCCTTGAGGGTCCTTATTATGAAAAGCTATGCTACCTTATATTACTCTGATAAATTCTATTCTTTATTAGAATTCAATCTTTGTGCTTGGCAAGGTGTTGTGGCATATATTATATGCAGAACTGAGAAAGAATATTTTGCATGTAGACACAACATTTTGAATATATTAAGAGCTACAAATTAATCATCCTGGTTTCCAGCCTATTATAGTGAATTGACTTATAAGTTGCTATGAATCTGGTTATTCTATTGCAAGGCACTTCAGGTAAAAAATATTTTATAAACAAAGAAGGGTAGGAAGTAGTAGATGGCTGATTTTTTTTAACTTTTCTTGAAATGACATGACGTTTTTGGAAGTATGTCTAAAAGGATTTAAAATTTTCTCATGAATAATTTTACAGTTCCAAAGAAGTTGGCTTTGTGATAGGAAAACTGTTCATTTGTGTTTGTAATGTGGTCTTTGAACTGTATTCTGAACTTCCATAGCTCATTTTAGAGGTAGTAGTTTGGGTGGCATGCCCTGTATTCCTTAGCATATTTTTTTCTGACAATTTTTTATGGTAATAATTTGTTACTTTTACTTTTGCTAGTCATTCTATTTCTTGATTCAGACCTTAGTATATTTATTTAAAATGTGGCATGAGGAATACACATACACACACACTAAAGCTTTTCTAGAAGGATCAGTTTCTTACACATATAAACTCTGGTTTGTTTTTGTTGTTGTTGTTGTTGTTGTTTTTTGAGACGGAGTCATGCTCTGTTGCCCAGGCTGGAGTGCAGTGGTGTGATCTCGGCTCACTGCAAGCTCCACCTACCAGGTTCACACCATTCTCCTGCCTCAGCCTCCTAAGTAGCTGGGACTACAGGCGCCTGCCACCACACCCGGCTAATTTTTTGTGTTTTTAGTAGAGACGGGGTTTCACTGTTTTAGCCAGGATGGTCTCCATCTCCTGACCTCGTGATCTGCCTGCCTCGGACTCCCAAAGTGCTGGGATTACAAGTGTGAGCCACCTCGCCCGGCCAAACTCAGGTTTTTTAATATGCATGAATACAAATACATACATCCTAATAAATTATACTACTAATTTTTATATTCTCATAAATTTAGACAATGATGTTTAACACACACACAAAAAGTAAGTGTCTTTTAAATATCTACAATGGATATAGTGCCAATTAAATGCTTAATATTCAACTTAATTTTAACTGTAATCCTGTAAAGTCAGTACTATCTTTAGTTTGTACAAGAGTTCATACACAGTTTGGCCAAATGTATAAAATAATAAAGAACATAAACACAATTTAATCAAGAATATAATTCTATATTTATCTGCCTACATGCCTGAGGACAATTTTGGTTCTAGAATGTGATCATTTCTATTGCAGGATCTATACTCATTCTGCCTCCATTTGACGTGGTGGCTATAACATCTATCCAGTATCCTTTACTCATTTCCTCAAGAAAATTATTTAACCTCTATGTGTGTGTGTGTGTGTTTTGCCTCTTCCTGCAAAAGGAAGATAAGAACAATACGTATCTCATACAGTGGTTGTACATTTTAAACAAAAATAACTTCGACAATTGCCTGGAAAATATTTTAGAAACTATTACAGTATGGTTCTACTAGTAATATGGGTGATAATAGTGGTAGCAGCATTAATAGTAGTAGTAATGGTAGCAGCAGTAATAGCATCAGAAAAAGGAGGAGTAGGAAGATAATGATATGCTGTTCATTGATTGTTCTGTAGTGGAAATTTACTTATGTAATAGATATGAATGAGTTTACAGTAAAGCATATACATGTAAGTTTTTTTCTTTTTTTTTAATTTTGTTTCCTAATCAGTTTTTTAAAGGTGCATCACCTGTGAATTCTGCTTTAGTGTACATTACCACAACTTGCGTTCAAACAGAGCCGAGTACCAATTCCTGTGACATACCTTCTAGATAAGCTTGATTCCAGTTCCCCAGCTCCTCACTGTTGGTCTCTAATTTGTCAAAGAGGATAACTGTACTTAGTTACTTTACAGATTTGCTGCAAAAACTGAAGAATACCTGCATGTCAGTCATTTTGTAGACTCTAGTACACAGTAGTTCAGTGTACCTTAGCTTTCTCTACTGCTTCTGTGACTGATTTAGTCATTGACCTTGACCAGCAAGTTACATTTCCTTACTGGGTTTCAGTTTTTTCACTTGTATAAAGAGAGTTCTAAAAGAAATACATGGTGAAATAGTAGAGGAATTGAACCAAATTGTTTCTAAGTCTCTTTGAACCAAAACGCAACCAAAAAAACAACAACAACAACAATAAAAACTACAGATTATTTGAACAACTAACTATAACCTGTAGTTCAACTTGTATTTATTGGTTTACTAAAGCACACATGATAAATATCTTACATGCAATTTTGTTTGTAGGGAATATAGGCTGGGTGCGATGGCTCACACCTGTAATCTCAGCACTTTGGGAGGCCAAGATGGTCAGAACACCTGACAGGAGTTTGAGACCAGCCTGACCAATATGATGAAACCCCGTCTCTACAAAAAATACAAAAATTAGCTGCTCATGGTGGCATGCACCTGTAATCCCAGCTACTTGGGAGGAAGAAACAGGAGAATCGCTTGAACCCGGGAGGCAGAGGTTGCAGTGAGCTGAGATCACGCCATTGCAGTCCAGCCTGGGCAAGAAGAGCAAAACTCTGTCTCCAAAAAAAAAAAAAAAAAAAAAAGGAGTATATGCACATAAATAGACTAGTTTTTACAAGTATAATCATTAATTGTTATTCTAATAAGGCAAGAAGATGGAAGATAAACATTCTGATTTTTTTTTAAAAAAGCACTACAGTTTTTAATGATCTTAGTAAAAAAGAAGTAAACTTTCTCCAATATTCTTGCCACAACTAGGTGAGATTTGAAGTTGTTTAAATCACTGACAAAAGCAAGAAGGGGAGATAGAGAGAGAGAGAGGAAGGAAGGAAGAGAGGGAGGGAGGGAGGAAGGAAGGAAGAAAGGAAGGAAGGGACTGGCTACAGGAAAGACTGTAATAGACCAAATGGTGGAGTGTAGGACTAAGAACACAAGTGGAAGCCAGATTATACATTAGGAGGATATTTTCCTGGTCATTAGACTTAGAAAGAACAAAGGTTGGGGGCAGACAAAAGCACATTTGTGTTTGTGTGCAAACCACAGTTCCTTTCCATCTGATACATTCAATTGTTGCCATGAAATAATGAGTTGTTGAAATGGTGCTTCTTAGAATATACTGCACAGAACCAGATATGAAGACAGAGATGGCTCACAGTATGCATTAAAGAGTTTTTTCCCCCTCTTTTAACAAAAAATGGGGCTTTAATATAGCATTTAGTCACAGACTAACATGATAAAAGCACTATTTAAGGAACATTCTTGGCTGCTGCATTTGACAGAGAAAAAATAAATTGGATAGTAAAATAGAAAGTAACATGGCAAGAGATGTAAAAGCTTCTGCTTCTGGCTATGGTTCTTGACAGTATCTAACTATGCAATTTTGTTAAATAAATTCACCTCTCTAACTTACCTTTATAAAATGGGTTGTTCCAGCATTAGCCAGATCTAAAATTCTATCAGTAGAAGCAGAGATTTATGAAAATCAAGATAAAAATACTCATATTTTTATGATAAGTGGTTAACACTAAAGTGGAGGGGGATTAGCTAACTAACTAACTAAATAAACGTGTGTATATTTATTATTTGCATAATGAAAATAAGGCAATTAGCATGATCTTTGGTGATCAGAAATCACAATTTGAATCGTGGTTTTTCAACCACTCTGACAAAATGGGAATAGCAAAGGTATTTAATAAGGTTTCGGAAATGGTTAAATAAGAATATACAAATAAAACCTATCACAATATGGAACATTATCAATGTCCTTTTCATTGAGGATTGGATATTGCTGAAAGAAGGGAACAAACAATAAGAAGGAACTACAAGGTGTTACAGTTACTCCAACCACAGTGAACCATCTGTATACATTCATCATGGTTCCCTTACTATGAGCTGCTTTTTAGGTTGATCTAAAGTCTAATATCTGTTTCGTAATTCTTCCTGAAGTTTCCCCAAGTCTTATTCCAAGTTCCTATCATTTGATGCCATAGTCTCCAGCCTACACTTTAACCCTGTACTCCCATTGTGCTTGCCCTTATCTCTGATTTTTTTTATTTGGGTTAGTTGTTTGTATGTGTCTCTAATTCTGTATCGTTCATGTTCAAGGCAGTGTCTTTGATTCATGCTTGTATCACAAACATAACTTAATATAGTGTAAAAGGTGACCCTCAGATGTTTGATAAAAACCAGGACAAGCACACAAATATCAAGAGCATGAATATATCTGTACTCTTAATAAATACTGCAGAAATTTCACATATGTATTCTAAAACTTAGAATAGCTCACACTGGTATTAAGTAGGATTGAATCAATCAATAAATTGTATCTATATTAAAATTTGTTATGGAGTATTTTGAATAAAAATATTTAAAAGCAAATGGGGTTTGTTATGTCTACAATGAATAAATTCATATTTCATTTTTGACTCTAGGAGACTTATACTAATGATACTAAAATTGAAATGAGAAATTTGAGACGAGGAAAAGTTAACAGGGGGCTCTTTAGTTGACCTGTAATTTTGTGAAAAGTTACTGCCATCCTAGTGATGTTCAAAAGATCCATCGAATCTTTTGGAATCATGGAAGAGTCTTATAGGAAAATATATACAACTCTGGCAACAAATTTATATCACTTACTCTACTATATCACTAGTTTAACACTTTATTTACTCCTCACATTCTTGGATCAACTTTCTATGGCATGATCTATTTTGTTATATAAATTATATGTCACTTGAATTATACTTTTCAAATTAAAATGAAAAATAATCTTGTATTCCACAATCTCTACTTTTGATAAAATCTTAGATATTAATAATATTAAACCAACCCATTTTATAGATTCATAAAGGTAAGTTACAGAAGTGAAGTAGTCCAACAAAACTGCATAGCTCATTACTGTCAGTGCTTTAGAATCCTCATACAACTTTGCAAAAATATGCTTAACCAGCCACTAAATTCTCTAGAGGTAAGAAGAGGATAATGTGGAGTAAGGAAAGGAAAATAAGGGTCGTGGAAACCAAAGGAGAAGAGGGTTTCAGGAAAGAGGCAATAATTAAAAGTGTGAAATGCACTTGAAAGCTCAGAGAGGGAAGAATTATAACAGATGGATTGAGACTAATTGCAGATCAGTGGTGATTTTTTTAAAAACAATTTTGTAGAGCATGCAATGGTGAAGCAAATTTAAATCTGATGATGAAAAAATGGAATAGCTCCAGACATTTATTTGTGAAGTATGGACATGAAAAAAAGGTAAGAGAAAGGAGGAAAATAACGTGCCATGATCTCTTCCTACTTGTCAGTGACTAGGTTAAGTGCTCTAAGTATACGCTAGCCTATTTACTATGTGAACAATTTATATCCTACATATTATTTTATTAATTATAGAAAACAGTTAAAGTTTAAAGCAGTTGTTTGGAGGATGACTATTATAACATAATTTACAAATTTGACACACCATAGGTGATAGAATCAAGACCCAGAATATACGTAAACTTGAAGACAAAGATGAATGCACCCTAGGGAGAGACTTACTAGCAAGGACAGGTTTAACATTTGAGAGGAAACTTCTCAAAAGTCCAGAAGAGATGGTAATTCTTCTGGTAATAGAGGAATGGGATGGATAAGCTTTACAGAAAAGACAGTATGTTAACCTGGTAAATTTGAAGTAAGCGATAGTAAAGGTTTATATTAATGACCTTTCTCTGTACTTGTTAAATAGAGCCTAGCTTTCTTAGCTGCCTCTTTTGCTGAGCAATATCAATTTAAACCCCCAGATTACAACTCTAATGACCATAGAGGTGTATGTATCTTTATTTGATTTATCTCATATGTTGTGTTACAAACCTATAGTTTATCAACTAGAAAGATGACTCTAACTAAAAAACATATTTCTGTTTCAATTAAAAAGAAATTTAACAGTGTTAATACTCCCACTTTTTGTTTGTTGAACATTATTTGACCTATATATGTACAAATAAGTTCCACATGTCATTTTCTAAGAGGATACTTGATACTACATGGCTATGACTAATTGTTTGTGTAAGGATGACCTGGCTTACTAGTTTACTAGCACACTAGCATTTTTAAAGATAATATTAAAAAGTCAATAATGTTATTTATTTTTAACATTTTATAAAAGCAAAACTTTAAGCACGTGAGACTCAAAAGAGAATAGATGTCCTCCAGGTTCATCCAAGATGTTGTAAATGACAGAAATTTCATATTTGTTATGGCTGTGTAGTATTCCATTTTATATACCACAATTTCTCTATACATTCATCCACTGATAGGCACTTAGGTGGATGCTATGTCTTGCCTATTGTGAATAATCATACAATACACATAAGAGTACAGATGTCTCTCCAACATACTCTTCAATTACACAGCAATTTATCAGTATCTGCATAAGCAATTTTATCAGTTACACACACCTGCTACTATCAGTGTCTCTTCGACATACTGATTTCATGTCTTTTGAATATATACCCAATAGGAAGATTGTTGAATTATTTGGCAAGTCTAATTTTAATGTTTTGCAGATCTTTATAATATTTTCCATTGTGGCTGTGCTAATTTACATTCCAAGCAATCTTTGGAAGGGCTCCCATTTCTCCACATTCCTGCCTCAAATTATCTTTTTTAAAAATATTAGTCATTCTAACAAGAGTTAGAAGGTTTTGATTTGCATTTTCCTAATTATTAGTGATGCTGAGCATTTTTTTTATATACCTGTTAAGCATCTGTACGTCGTCTTTGAGAAATATCTATTTAGGAATTTTTGCCCACTTTTTAAACAGGTTGTTTTTTCTCTATTGAGTTGATTGAGTTCCTTATATATTTTGGATATTAAACCCTTAACAGATGTATAGTTCGCAAATATGCAAATATTTTCTCCCACTTTTAGGCTGTCTCATTCTATTGATTGTTTCCTTTGCTGTGCAAAAGATTTTTAATTTGCTGTAATCTCGTTTGTCTAGTTTGCTTCTCTTGCTTCTGCTTTTGTGGTCTTATCCAAAACATCTTTGCCCAGACCACTGTCATGAAACTTTTGCCTTATGTTTTCTTCTAGTAGTTTCGTAGTTTCAGGTATTATATTTAAGTCTTCAATCCATCTTGAGCTGATTTTTTCATATGGTGAGAGATAAGGGTCTTATTTTATTCCTCTACATGTGGATATCCAGTTTTCCCAACATCATTTATTGAAGAGACTGTCCTTTTCTCAATGTGTGTTCCTGGCTCCACTGTCAACAACCTGTAGGCTGTACGTGTGTGGATATATTTCTGGGCATTTTATTCTGATATATCAGTCTATGTGTCTGTTTTTATGCCAGTACCATGCTTTTTTGGTTACTATATTTTTGTAGTATAGTTGGAAGTTAGGTATTGTGATGCCTTCAGGTTTTTTTTATTTTTAAGCCAAGCACAGAAAGACAAATAGAACAATATCTTACTTATATGTGGAATCTTTAAAAATTGAAATGATAGCTGTTGACAGTAGAATAGTTGCCCGAGGCTATGAAGTATAGAGGAGAGGAGATAGAGGAGAGATTCATTAATGATATGATGTTACAGTTACCTAGAAGGAAAAAGTTCTAGTGTTTTATTTTATATTAGAGAAACTAGAGTTAACAAAAATGTATATTTAAAAATAACTAAAACAGAGAACTTTGAATGTCTGCATTACAAAGAAATAAGAAATATTTAACGTGATGAATATCCCGGTCATCCTGATTTGATCATTACACAATATGTACATGTATCAAAACAGCACAGTGTGCCCCATAAATACGTACACTTACTGTGTGTCAGTCAAAAATAAAATAAAAATTATAAAAAGAGAATAGTTGTTCTTCAGTGCTTTGCAATTATTATGTAGTGAATACATAATAATATAAGAAGGAATTTTAACAGTCTAGCAAACATTTGTATTCATTAAGGAGTGCTTTCATAATCAGACCCAATCAGACCCTGATTACACAGCAATTTAGCCGTATATGTACACGCAGTTTTATCAGTTACACCCACATTCTATGTGTTCAGGGATTGTTTGGGATACTGTGAAAATATAACTGCAGAAATGAAAAGTTCTTCGGTTAAAATTGGACAAAGAATTTTATAGATTAAAAACATCATCATTTATGCCTGGCGAGTGCCAACTCACAGTATCTCACAGAATGGAAGAACTAAAATAAGTGTGTGCCTGCCATCTCACCTAGTTTGATGTGTCGGTCTGGGATCTCACTTGTTTTCAAGAATCCTATAATATAATCCAGGCTTTATCAGTGAAACATTATCTTCTCATACTCCCTAATGTAAATCCTGCTTGCAGTCAACCCAGCTTTCTTGATGACAGTTTTTTTTTCACATCCATACCTTGGGCTCATTATCTTTATCTTTTACTTTTTCTCTAGCAATCTCCTACTTATTATACCAAAGTATAATTAATCCTCCATCTCTTTTGTGGAATATTATTGAACCTAATTGCTCTCTTTTACCTCTGGATTCCTTATCTACATATTGTCTAGATTACTCATTTCCACTGTTGCACATGCATGCATGTATTTTTCCTTTTAGACTATAAGTACCTAGAGAATAATGTGTTTTATACATCTTCATTACTGCAGATTGATTTATATGATAGATATTCACTAAGTAGATATTCAAATTAATTGAATTATTTCATTGTTATGCATTAATATACAACTACCTGGTGTTGAAAATATTCCATTTTGCTATGTATTTCTAATGGTGTTGCTTAACTCCCCTTTTAAAATACTCTCTTCATGACCTCATGACTTTTAATGTAATGATAACATTTACTATCTGATTTTTAATAATTTCTTCTTTGGTAACTTTAAGCCTGTGGATTATTTTCTTTTTATCCTCTTGTCTCGTTCTTATTTCTGTACATGTTGAGTAATCTCCTATCATAAACTTTCTCCTCAAGTTATTCAGAATTACTCTTACATTAAATATCAAATCATTTAGATCGGTATTTCCTGGATTAACATGACTACTGAGGAAAAGAACAAAATGAAGAAGAGTAGCATTAAGAAAAGAGTCATGCAAATGACTATGGAAGTTTCTAAAACTTCAAATTTATTAAAGTTATACATATGATAAAATTGTATAGAACTATATACACACACAAACACAACACACACACACACACACACACACACGAATACTCTTAACCTAGGGAAAATCTAAGTAAGATTGGTTGGTTATAACAATGTCAAAATCCTGTTTTTATACTCTACTATAGATTTTGTGAGTAACTGAGTAAAGGTATATAATTTATTTTAATTATTTCTGACAGTTACATATAAATCTATAATTATCTAGAAATTTAAAAGGTCATATTAACTTAGTTCATATTTAAATTCTGTCCATATGTTTTCATAAGGACTATCTCACCATAACTTATCTGTAGCGTGCACTGCAGAGATGAAGAAACTGAGCTAGGTGGGTGAAGGGACTTGCAAAATGCATTATGTCTAATATTTCTTGTCAAACAGCAGTAGACAAAGAATAGATATAGTCACCTGAAAAAGCACACATTAGCTAACAATTACTAACTATGTAAGACATAACTGTGTGTATGGAGTAAAATTGGGATTCCATATATTAGCAAATATTTATTGAATGTTTATCATGTTGTAAGATCCTCATAAAGGCCTAATATTTTCCAAGTTGGCTAGCGTTTAGCACTTTAAAAAATAAGGACTCATTTGCTTCTCTGTAAAGATTGAGATTGATATTTTTGTTTCTCTTTGCAGATGAGAGATTTTGACATTAGATGCTTAAGTAAGTGTTAGAGGCAGAATAACCCCTCTGATTCATTACGCTGCAATTCGAACAGAAAAGTGAAAAATAATGAGTGATAAAGAAAATGCTGTAGCATAACAATTAATGATGGTTCACTATCTTACAGTGTTAGTCTTCTTTAAGTCTTCTTAAATGTCTTCTTCAGCATTTTCTTTTTCTTTTTAAGAGACAGGGCCTTGCTCTGTCACCCAGGCTGGGGTGCAATGGTGTGATCCTAGCACACTGCAGCCTTGGACTCTTAGGCTTAAGAGATCCTCCCACCTCAGGCTTCTGAATAGTTGGGGCCACAGGCACACACCAGCATGCCTGACTATTATTTTTTTATTTTTTGTAGAGATGGGGGTCTCACTATCTTGTTCAGGCTGGTCTTAAACTCTTGGACTCAAGTGATCCTCCCGCCTCAGCCTCCCAAATTGCTGGGACTATAGGCATAAGATGCTGCATGCAACTTTCTTTCAAATTTAGACCTATGTAGTCTTTAATGAAGACTACATAAGATGAAGACTACATAAGACTTATGTAGTCTTTAATGAAGACACCATCAGATGATGAACTATAAAATTATGAGTTATTGTTTATAATAAATTATATAATAAATATCAGCAAAGAGCTCACTATAAAGGTAGTAATCAGAGAATTGTAGATGTTTTGATCAACTATATCCTGGCACCAATAATGGAAACAGGCCGGGATGAAGAGCATAGCAGTAACATAAACAAATAATAAATTGCTTTCAAAATAGAGATTCCTTTCAGTGAACTCTAAAAACCCTAGAATTTTTTATTTTTGGAAAACCTGCTCTATTCTTAAATTTTATTTATTATGAAATTTGTGCTATAAAGCTGAAAATAGTAAGGTGGCCTAGCATTTGTTTTCATTTTTATTTTATTTTATTTTAGTTTTTTGAAACAGGGTCTCACTCTGTCACCCAGGCTGGAGTGCAATGGTGTGTTCAAGGCTCTCTGCAGCCTTGACCTCCCAGGCTCAAGCAATCCTCCCACCTCAGCCTCTTGATAGCTGGCACTGTAGGTGTGCACCAAAATGCCCAGCTAATTTTGGTATTTTTTGTGGAGATGAGGATTTGCCATGTTGTCCAGGCTGGTCCCAAACTCCTAGGCTCAAATGATCCATCCACCTCAGTCTCCAAAATGCTGAGATTACAGGCATGAACCACCATGCCTGGCCCATTTTTAAATAAAAGCAAATGACCATAACTTATGTCACAGTGCAATGGATCCTAATTTTTCAAATGTTAGAATTGTCTTTTTAGGTAAGGAAATTTTACACATCCACATAAAATTTGAATTTGTTGTTTCCACATGAATTTATGACACCAATAAGATAATTCCAAGTGCCTCTCACTATCAACATTTTGAAACTATTTTTAGGGGGTTTAAGAAAATTCACGTTTGAAAACTTAGGATTTCTTTGGTGTATCATCAACCTGGAGTAAGAAAAAAACAGGCAAATAATTATTCATAGGTAACATCACATCATGCTTATTTAAATATTCTTCTTGCTTTGTCTACATAACACTGAAACATCTTTGATGGGTGTTTGAAATTATTTACTCTTTTGCATTATTATTTTAGGCAGAATGGTTTGGGTTTCAAGTGAGAGAATTCCAACTTGAAATAGGCAGGATGTGATGAATATTTAGGCTCAGAACAAAATTTGTGAAGGCCGAAAGTATATTTGGCATCAGGGATCCTAGACCAGAGCATCAGATGCCATCAAGATAATCTGCTGTCAGTCTATATTTACGTCCTTTATATATAGATAATTTTTTTTAATGCACTAAAATTTTCCACAATGGCTGCCAGCAACTCCTGGGCCCAGAAAATTTTGAGTTAGATCATCTTTATTATAGCTAAAGAGATGAGAATTATGGTTCATTGCCAGTATCAAATTACAGGATTTGATGAGGAGAGAGAGGGCAGTTCCCCAAAGGAAGGACTTGCTAATCTAAAAAGAAAAATATTATGTAGACACAGTTAAGTTGGTATTTTGTCACTAAAAATTTCTATAAGACAACAATATTCTCATTCAGACTGCATTGTAACTTTTTTTTTTACCTTTTATTCTTTTGTACTCATGAAGGTGAGATAAAACAGGAAATAGGTAATCAAGCACACACATCAGCATGCACACACATGCACACACCAGATAGCTCATTCTCCATTGTAGATCCTCCTCATCTTCCCCAGCTCTCAACATTGTAGGAGCCTAGAGCTCAGTCTCTGAATATATCCTGTCTTCTATCTCTGCCCAATCCCTAGATGAGCTCATCCATTCTATGGCTTTAAATACTATCTATATACATATAGCAACCAAATTCATATACACAGCCTGAGCTCTCCCTTAAGCTGTACTTTTACAACTAACTATTTTCAAATTTAGTAAGGCCAAAACTGATATATTGGTTCCCACTGCACTTTTAGTCTTCCAGATCTCAGGAATGGCAATTTAATCATCCAGCTGTTCAAGTCAGAAACCTTGGCATCATCTCTCTCACAGTGTACATCCAATTCACAAGAAATTTCTTTCAGCTGTATCTATGAAATATATCTATTTACACATTCTTTCACTCCCCCATTATCTACAGAAACCAGCGTTCTCAATTGAGGGTGATTTTGCTCCCTAGTCATATTATTGGACAATATCTGGTGATATTTTTGCGTCTCAAAACATGAGGGGGCTACTGTCATTCAGTGGGTAGAGGTTAGATGTGCCACTAAACATCCTGCAAAGTGCAGGCAGTCTCCCACAGCAACAAATTATCCCTTCGAAAATGGCAAGAGTACCTAGATTGAGAAACCCTAACGTGCACCAAGATTCCATTATCTCTCACTACTATTTTCCTAAAATGTGTTCCTAAATAGTCTTTAAATGTCTTCCCTAGCTATCCACCTACAATCAAGTAATCACAGAGGAGTCAGAAGGATCCTTTTATAAAGCTCTTTAGATGAAATCACTCCTCTGCTCACAGCCTTCGCAGGCATCCACATGGTTCATATCATCACTTCCTACCGGTCTGTGCCCAAATGCTGATACACTGTGGAACCTTTCATGCCCACGCAAACTAAACTAGCATATGCTTGCAACACCATCCTCTGTTTCTTAACCTGCTTAATTTTTTTCTTAACATTTTACCAGACACATTCTGTACTTCTTTACCTTTTTGTTTTCTGATTTGTTAAACTGGAATTTCATAAGGAACATTGTTTTTGTTAAGTGATATATTCCCTGGTCACTAGACATTTGCCTACTACGTGAACCTGATAATCTTTGTTGAATTTAGCAAAATATATTTTGTTTTTTATAAATAATAAAATCACCTTTGATAACTTAGGATTTCTTGGGGATGTCATCAATCTGGTTTAAGAAAAAAACGGGTAAATAATTATTCATAGGTAACATCATGCCGTGCTTATTATATTATATATATATGATATATAATATATGTATATATAGTATAGTTTGGATGCTGATCCCTTCCAAACCTAATGTTGAAAGTTGATCCCTAATATTGGAGATGGGACCTAATGGGAGGTGTTTGCATCATGGGGGTACATCATTCATGAATAGATTAATGCCCTTTCTGGGAGGGTGGGGAAAGGAGTTTGTTCTCACTCTGTTAGTACCAGAGACAGCTGGTTGTTTAAAAGATTCTGGCACCTCCCTTTCCTCACTCTTGCTTCTGCCCTCTGACTGTGTGATATTGGTACACATCAGCTTCTCATTACTTTACACCATGAGTAGAACCTTCCTGAGGCCCAATCAAAAGCAGATATTGACAACATGTTTCTTGTGTATCCTGCAGAACGATGATGAGTCTAATAAACATTTTTAAAAAATAAATTACCCAGTCTTAGGTCTTCCTTTGTAGCAACACAGATGGACTAAGACACCTAATGTAATTGTTTATTCATATATTGTATGAATAGTTTTGAGATACTATTGACCTCTCTTAGTTTTAAAACTTTTCTTTTCTCAAAAATATTTCATAATTTTTTCTGTCAAAATATTAACTGTCCATGTACTATTTTCTTGTTCCTTCTTTTCTGTCCACTCTTAATTGCTAATAGTCCTTAATTCTGTCTTCAGCTTTCTTTTATCTCACATTAATCATTTTTTCTTAACACTTCTTTCTAATGTACAACCTCAGTTACATCATGGCCCTGTCGCTTCGATCCTTATCTCAGGTTCTCTCCTAAATTTAGACATATCCAAATGGAAATATCACTTGATTCCTTTAACACAACATGGCTCACCCGAATCACAAAGCGGCTGATTATACATGTTCAGGTTTGTTACATGGTTATATGGTGTGATGCTGATCTACCAGTGTTCTTGATTTTCATTAGCATTATCATCTTTTTTTTTTTTTTTCTATTGAGTTGGAGTTTTGCTCTTTTTGTTCAGACTGGAGTGCAGTGGCACGATCTTGGCCCACTGCAATGTCCACCTCCCTGGTTCAAGCAATTCTCCTGCCTCAGCCTCCTGAGTAGCTGGGATTATAGGTGCATGCCACCACTCCCAGCTAATTTTTGTATTTTTAGTAGAGACAGGGTTTCACCATGTTTGCCAGGCTGGTCTTAATCTCCTGGCCTCAGGTGATTCACCCTCCTTCACCTCCCAAAGTGCTAGGATTACAGCATGAGCTACTGTGAACAGTCTACCTTTTCTACTAAAACAGAAAATTGTAAGATATTTTTCTTTAATGTTTTATTATTTTCTTTTCACATACGGTTGAACAAAAAAAACCCATCATCTGTAATAAAAGTAATTATATACTCTGTTTTAGCCTTTCCATTGTTGCTTCAATGTCTGTCTTCCAGACCTCATTATTTTTTGTTTGAAATATTGTAACTTTCTGTTGAATTCCATGCCAGAAATTTCAATTTTGCATATTGCCTTCAGACTTGTATTCTGTCAAAGTTTTGATAATCTCATTCCTGATATACAGAATACCTAAATTTAAACTTTATACTTTCTAGCTTAGTATAACAGCTCCATCACAGATTTATATCCACCTTTGTGATTTTATCTTCATATTCTCTTTTGACTTGTCCCTAAACTCCTACCAAAAGGAACTCCACACTAGTCCCTTGAACCACCATGCCCTTTATTACATTTTTATTTCAATCTTTTCTTCCTTGTCTCTGGAATACCCTATTGACGTAACCTGAAACATTCTTAATACCCCTTTTAAAGGCAGCCTAAAGGTTGCTTTATTAAGAATTCTGTAATCACATTTACCACATTTATTTTAATTTCTCCCTTTATTTCTCCTCTATGAAATTTCTGTCTCCTGAAAAAAACAAGCAAAGGGGAAAGGATTTCCTATTTCATAAATGGTGCTGGGAAAACCAGCTGACGATATGCAGAAAACTGAAACTGGATCCTTTCCTTACACCTTATACAAAAACCAACTCAAGATTTATTAAAGACGTAAATGTAAAATCCAAAACCATAAAACCTCCAGAAGAAAACCTAGGCAATACCATTTAGGACATAGGTATGAGCAGAGACTTCATGACAAAAATGCCAAAAGCAGTTACAACAAGAGTCAAAATTGCAAATGGGATCTAATTACACTAAAGAGCTTCTGCTCAGCAAAAGAAACTATCATCAGAATGAACAGGAAACCTACAGAACTGGAGAAAACTTTTGCCATCTACCCATGTGACAAGGTCTAATATCCAGAATCTACAAGGAACTTAAGCAAATTTACAAGAAAAAAACAACCCCATCAAAAAGTGGGTAAAGGATATGAACAGACATTTCTCAAAAGAAGACATTTATGTAGCCAACAAGCATATGAAAAAAAGTTCAATGTCACTTATCATTAGAGAAACGCAAATCAAAACCACAATGAGATACCATCTCATGAAAGTCAGAACGGCGATTATTAAAAAGTCAAAAACAGTAGATGCTGGAAAGACTGTGGAGAAATAGGAGCACTTTTACACCGTTGGTGGGAATATAAATTAGTTCAACCATTGTGGAAGACATTGTGGCAATTCCTCAAGGACCTAGAACCAGAAATACCATTTGACCCAGCAATCCCATTACTGGGCATATACCCAATGGAATATAAATCATTCTACTATAAAGACACATGCACACGTATGTTTTACTGCAGCACTATTTACAATAACAAAGGCATGGAACCAACCCAAATGCCCACCACTGATAAACTGAATACAGAAAATGTGGTACATATACACCACCAAATACTATGCAGCCATAAAAAGGAATGAGATCATGTCCTTTGCAGGAACACGAATGAAGCTGGAAGCCATCATTCTCAGCAAACTAACACAGGATCAGAAAACCAAACACTGCATGTTCTCACTCATAAGTGGGAGTTGAACAATTAAAACACATGGACACAGGGAGGGGAACAATACACACCTGGCCCAGTCACAGGGTAGGGTTGAGGGGAGGGAGAACATTAGGACAAGTTGCTAATACATGCGGGCCTTAAAACCTAGGTGACAGGTTGATAGGTGCAGCAAACCACCATGGCACATGTATTCCTATGTAACAAACTACACATTCTGCACTTGTATTGCAGAACTTAAAGTAAAATAAATTTTTTTAAAAAAGAAAGAAATTGGTAGTCTCCTGGAAGTGGACTTTCTCCATGAACTAATGCAGATATTGGAATACAGTAGAAACAAAGCAACAGTGAAAGAACAAAAAATGGATGAATCAAATCTTATATATTATTAATTCCTTAAGGTGGGTATCATCAACCTCATTTTATATATGAGAAGAAAAAGCAAACAGTACTAGGATATATGCCCATGATCTTGAAACAATTACTAACAGAACCAGAACAAGAAATTGAATCTCTTAAAAATCTGGTATTCTTATTATAT
Source organism: Macaca mulatta (assembly GCF_049350105.2). Taxonomy (NCBI): domain Eukaryota; kingdom Metazoa; phylum Chordata; class Mammalia; order Primates; family Cercopithecidae; genus Macaca; species Macaca mulatta. Next base: position 78,913,510 of record NC_133422.1, read on the forward strand.
ACTTTTTTTATGGATTTTCTCAAATTAAATTGTATTGATAATAAGTGGTTAAGGCAGAAAATACAATAAACAGAAATTTATTGGAATCTGACATGGAAAATTCTAGGATATTTATTCAGCTATCTTTTAAAATTATAGTTTTTTGTATTGACTTTATACATTATTTTGGAAAAGCTCCAAAGTTCTTCCTTTGAAAATTAGAAGTTAGGAAGAAAATTAGAAGTTAGGAAGAAAATTAGAAGTTAGGAAACTTCTGTGGAGAAAAAGAGTGGGTGAAAAATCTATGCAGCTACTGCAGACAGACAATTTTGTACTCCCTTCTTTCCCATTGTATAGCCAAGTAAAAGGATTTTAGATTATCTCCATTCTGCCTTCAGAAGATTTACAGCAGGAAGTTAATAAAGCACTCAGCAGAAGCTAAACCACAAAATACGCAGGGAAGGGAAAGATTACATCAGAGAAAGATAGACTTAATTGTATTGTAGATACCAAGTGGTCTCTTTAGAAATGTGTAGTGGAGCAATAAGATGAGAAATAGCTGCCCAGGCAAGCTCAGCGAAAAACCATCAGCCCTCTCCCTTGAAGGATCAGTTGGGGACACTCAGGGGGATGGGAATAGCCTGATTCCACAACCTAAAGTAAGATGTTTTCTTTACTCCAGAGAGAGGCAGATGACTAAAAACCAGTAAAGAAACAGCATTTCAATAATAAATCAAAAGCAAACCAATAAACAACTAACAAACCAAAACACACTCCACAAGTGTCACATTTGGATTTGTATGTTTTTGAGTACTGTAGAGTTATTGTCTGTGACAACAGCAGTATGTGGCTACAGAGGGGTCACAACCTTGATTTTGATATGACCAGGATTTTAAAATAATCTAGGAAGTAATGAAGATTTGTTATGATAGAGTTAATGGAAATGTCTTTTTTTACTTTGGTGGCAACTAATTTGCAATTATATACAAAGAAAGATACAAAATACATGCACTTCTTCTCAAAGGAAAAACAGGATAATTTAACACGGTGATTTATGATATTTGCTATTAAAATTGTGTTATACATTAAATTCAGTATTATTATGCATAAAATATAAGAAAAAAGATTGTTTATATTATCTTCAGTCCTAAGAGACAGTCCATACTTCACTTTCTCAACTTGATTCCAAATGTACTAGCCGACTTACTTTGGAATAAATTAAATTGGTTAAAAGTTTGCTACACTGAAAACTACTAAGAATATTTGATTTTATTTCATTAAACATTTTTCCATAAGTAAGTAAATATATCTGCATTTCAAATATATTGGCACATAGGTTGTTTCTATGCATTAAATTTACATTCTCTTGCACTTTGTCATTTCTTAAAATAACTATATAATAACAGTGTATCTGATTTAAGTATATTTTATGCAACATAATTTTGCATTACTGTACAATGCTGATGTATTGCATTTATTTTCAAATTCACCTATTATTGGAAATTTTATTAATTTACAATGTTTGGCATTTATAAATAGTTCTTTCAATTTCCTACATACATTTCTGTGCACACATCTAATTATTTTCTTAAAATAGGTTTTGAGAAGTGGGAATTTTGGATGAAAGTCTGTGACTATATTTAGTGATTCAACACCTGTTGCTATACTCATCTAAGGAGAGTTTATTGCCTATGTACACTTCATCTTTATGTGTAAGTGCTATGCCACTGCAATCAGATCATCTTGTGGTGATGACTTAATTTGTGTTCCTTTATGTGTAATGAGGTTGTTTTTCTCAGGTATTTGGATGCCATTTGTATTACTGCTTCAGAGGACCAGTTGGATGTGCCTTTTTTCATTTTTTTGTTTGAGGTATTATTTTTTAAAATCACTTATCTTTAACTGTGTATATTACTGGCATTTTTTTCGCTATGATTATATTTTTTAATGTTTTTCATCAGATGATTTTTTGTTTTAAACGATTTCTTTGACTGTGCTTCTTGATGTGGTATATGTATAAAAGTTTTACACAAATTTTTCAATTAAGTTATTTATGTTTTTCAAGTTCCCATCAGTTTTTTAACAACTAGAAAGGTCTGTGCAGCATCTCCAGATACACATATACCAGTATTTACTTCTGTTTTTGTTTTACTTCCTTGTATATAACTCATATTAACCTGGATTCCACTTTATTTTAAATGATGTGTAGTAATCATATGTATTATAATTTTTCCTATTTAAATAATTGTATTATTATTATTATATCATTTCTCCTGTTACCATCTACTAAAATGTCATTTACACTAAATACATGTATTTTCTCAATTTTGTAGCCAATCTTTCTATTTTATTCCATTAATTTGGCTATGCCAGTATAAATGTGTCCTGATTTAATTATGTATTTCAAATATTAAATAGATATTTTTGAGTTTTAAAAACATTTTAAATGATATATTTAATGTTCTTAAACTTCAGTGACTAAGTTCTTTTTTCTGTTTTTTTGCAAAGAAGATAATAAAAGCCTTTCACAATTATCTTCCTTTGTAAATATATGACTAGATATTCAAACAAGTCTTTATTTTTTAAAATTCTAATATCTATTGCAATAAAACTTGATGCTGCAACTTTTAAATAATTTTTGTTTGTAAGTGTGACACTCTTTTAATGCTGATTTGGTGATTGCTCATGAGCATGATTTTTCCTTATTATAACTTTGATCATTGTTTTTACTCCATTTGTCTTTACTAGAAGATAAATCTCTGTTCGGAGCCCTCAATAGCCATAATTTGTTCTCATTGTTTTTCTCCGTCTTCTTTCTGTGTAGTTTCTTATTCTTGGAGTAATTCTTAAGAAAGAAAAAAGCAGCCCCAGCAACTTTCCCCTGGGAGCTGGCCTGGGTAGCTGGGCTGTGTTGTTTCTCTGCTGAAATATCTACAATTTCACAGAACCCTAAGATTAGGCAAGCACATTCCATGCCCAGGATGGAGCATGTAAGAACAAGAATGCTCCATAATCACAGTTCTACACAGATGAAAACAAGAACACCGTGAGCACCGCAAAGAAGACCAACCACCCCTCTGCCCCAGCATCTGCCAGTAAATGTGACTGCTGTTGCTTCTTTAACCTGTTAGGGCATAGCACACTCCATGTCTCCTGCCCCATAAATTAAAAAAAATTAAAGTATCTAATTACTGAGGTCCCCACTTCCCTTCCTGAGACCACTCAAACAAAAGCTAATTCCTAGTTCTTTGAATTCTCCCCCAGATTGGCTAACACGAGCCCAGATCCAATTCCATATCTCTTTTTAACACTCTCTCACTCTGTGGGTTTTTCATTTCCTGTTGTCTCCCTTGCTTCAACAAGTACACATACCAAATTTGCATGACTATGTATATACATATACATAATCTGTTCCTAAAATTTTCTATAGTGCCATCTATAAAAATCCTTATTTTAATTGCAAAAATATATTAGAATTCACATTTTTAAATGAATAAATCATATGTGATTAACATTCAAATGTATGACATCTCTTCATGCTATGTTTTGTATTCTCTTTCATTACATACTATTTTCATAGATACATATTTTTCTTTTGAAAATAAGAGGTGATTCAGACTGTTCTAGAACTTTAAACATTAGTTTTGTTAAGATCCTTTATACTGAATACAGAGGGTCATGGTGATTTTCTCCCTCTTGTAGGTTGTCTGGTAAACATTTGAAACATGATTTAATGATTCAGCTGTCTGCAAAGTGAGAGGAAGAAATGTGGCCAGTTCCTGCAAAATAAAGTCACTTTGTCTAACTTCTGTTTAAGCCCTTGTAAAGGGAGACACTTTCCGAATCTACTTTTTGTTTCAGCTTGAATGACTTTTCAGGTCCTAGATAAGGATGTGGCTGGCCTTTTCTTGGAGCTTCTGACTTCCACATCAGAAAAAAGCAAAATGACCACAGAAAGAGTCCCTGTTGGATGCAATCATGATTGTGCTTGGATATGTAAAACAGCTTCTTGACAATATAGTTTCTCTGAATTGGCCATAGGGCTGATTCATGGCTTCCCTTAGCATGTTCATGCTTTTGTTTCAAACTTGTACCTCTAAGCACTTATTCTTTGCTTACTTCCCAAATTGTCAACCTGGTTTTTGAGAAAGGCCCTGAGTTTGCTCTCATAATATCTTTGTATTCTTATAGGTATAATTTCACTGATTAGGTCCACATCTCAGACTTTAGGACAAGCCATTGTAGCATCTTTTCCTTCTTCTTGGAAAGTGATATCACTCCTGAATTTATAATAAAAGGAAATAATAACTTTTTTCCCACCTAATTTATTTCTATGCAGTAGTTCTATATATATATCCAAAGCCAATGTAAAGCAGACTTTTTAAATTATAAAATGAAGTTTCTCTAAAGTGCTTGTACTTAGTGGAAAACTGAAGCTCTTTCTTTTTCTAGCATTTTTTTGTGGAAACATTTTAGAATTTTTTTTTATGTTGAAAATATTTTAATGTTTTTTACCTAATCTAAATCTCTCACATTAATGAAAATTATTTTTTGATCTGTTTAAAGAAGAAGTTTGGTTCCAACAGTAGGATTTCTCAATATTAGCATACGTGTCATACTCTTAGCAAAATGCCTTTTCTTTAAATGAACATAAAATTTAGTTAATCAATTACATATATAGGTTATCATCCATTGACTTTGGCTGTCAGTTCAGTCCTCCACAATCTAGCGAGTTTATTAGCGGTAAATTAATGCTGTTTTGTATGATAAATAGAGTTTAATATTTCTGCCAATAATTAGCTCATTATAACAGCTTAATATTTCTTGGCTTCTACTTAACTCCTGTGTGACCTTGGAAAGATTACTTATCTTTCTGATCTATAGTTTTTTAATTTGTTGTCTATATATTGTCTACCTTATGGAGAAGCTATGCAGATCTATAAAACCTTGCAAGGATATAAAGATGGATTGGGATAATTTTAGTATCTTCTCAGGAATAAAAACTATATTTTCTGGGTCCTAGAGAAGCACGTTTTTTGATTGTGATCTAAACAAACTTTGATCATTCTAACTAATGCCTCAAACCAGCTGGGTTTAAAAAGTTTACAGAATCCAGAAAAACTGTGTATCATTTTTCCAAAGTGTCAAATATTACAGTATAGCTTGAAGCACTAAAGTTTATTTGACTATTGATAAAGATTGGCATTATTCATAAGGAAGAAGGATGAGTAATTTCTTGTATTTTGGCCATGCATGAAACAAAAGTATATTTGTAATTCTGATTGCCAAATACAGAAAAAGCTATGAAACAAGCAGAATAGCATTATTGTAGAAATCATTAAGTGCCCCCAATTTTTTTCTATATACTACACCTCTCCTTCATTATTAAATAAAATGTGACATATTTAATTTTTCTTTATTCACAATGGAGGTTTTTCTAGAGTGATAAGTAAATAACACGATACATAGGATATTAGCACAAATGGAATATAAGTAATCAGACATCTATAAGTTGTCTGATACTCAAATGCACAATATTGAATAGATTTAATTAAAATTTTCTCCTTTAACACAGTTTAATTTTGAGAAGGGGAAGTGCGGGTAAACAAAATATGTAAACACAATTGCTCTTTTACTATTTAAACCATAGGGAAATGTTTATAATTATATAAGATATAAAATGTATGATGTTTCTTATGGTTAAAATAGTCAATACAAGAATGAACAGAAAGTGAATATAATAATAGATATGTACATATCTTTATATATGTTCTTTTTTTTTCTTTCTCTTTTTCTTTTTTTTTTTTTTTTGAGATGGAGCCTCGCTCTGTTGTCCAGGCTGAAGTGCAGCGTCATGATCTCACGAGCTCACTGCAACCTCCGCCTCCGGGGTTTAAGTGATTCTCCTGCCTCAGTCTCCCAAGTAGCTGGGATTACAGGCATGCACCATCACGCCCAGCTAATTTTATTACTTTTAGTAGAAATGGGGTTTCACTGTGTTGGCTAGGCTGGTCTCGAACTCCTGACCTCAGGTGATCCACCCGCCTTGGCCTCCCAAAGTGGTGGGATTACAGGCATGAGCCACCACACCCGACGTATATATTTTTGTACTGAACAGATTTGCCATGAATCTATTGTTTATGTTATCCATAGCAGTTTTTTCCCTTTCCTCAGAGACACTAGTTAAACTAATACACCAACCAACTGGATAATTCAAGGCATTTGGATGTACATCTGCAACAGTCACGGAGAAAAAAAAAATACATCCCATTTAGAGTTTCCCAAAAGAGCAAGAAAGGATATTAGTATTTCCATTTAAAAAGAGATTATTCTGAGCTCTAGACAGTCGCATAACTCATGTCCTACAGAAGTTTGATTCTATTTTTAGAAAAGTGTTTAGGAAAATAGCATGTTATGTAACCATGCTGGGATAATAAAAGGCTTTATTTTGAAAATTTACATAAACCAGGCTCTCTGCTCAGGCCTTTAAATGTGTAATGTCACATATTCTTCACAATAACCCTACGAGGTACATTGCATTATTATCTCTATTTGTGCATAGGAAAATGTGATCTAGAATGGATAAAAATATTGAAGATAGTTTTTTATTTTATAGAACTTTTTTTGTTAGTCATAAACCATTTCAGAAAAAAGCTGCATACATTACTAGTAGAATGTCTCAACTTCTGTGCCAGTATTATATATACATATATATATACTTTATATATATATATATAGACCACCTAATATGTGCTTAATAAATTCAGTGACACTGTCATGTGATTTTGTGTTACTTATTATAACAACTCCTAAGTTACTTTTTAGGTTCTTTGTGGTGTATGTTACTCAGAATAATTTCTTTTCAACTTTCTTACAGTGCCATATATATATATATATATATATATATGTATGTATGTATGTATATATACACATATATATACACATATATATGTGTGTGTGCCTGTTTGTGTATTAAATAAGTGTGTGTGTGTGTATATATATATGTACTCCCTGACTCAGGGAGTATGTGTGTGTGTGCATGCATGTGTGTGTGTATATATATGTATTAAATATACATATGTATGTATACATTAAATATATATACACACACACTCATTTATTCCTCAAAACAACTCTACTATTATCCACATTTAACAGATTTAGAAACTCAGGCACAAAGATGTTAAGTGCCCTGCAGAATGTCACATGGCTAGAAGGTAATGAGGTAGGAATTTACCCCAGGAATAAAGTTGCCAGCGTTTTGCTTTAATCACAAACATCATGCTTCTTTCTTAATATGTTTTGACCAGAGAAATAAATGTCATGAAATTATTCCCAGGCAGAAGGATTGATTTGCATTTTTAAATTAATAATATTCTAACTCTATTTAGATTAAAAATAATAAGTTGATTGACATATAAAAGCAACTATAGAATCAAGGCATCAAAGTTACATTGAGTTTTCTTCTTATGTAATTCAACATTTGTTAAATAACACAAATACCTCCTAATTTTGAAAATATCTCACTACAAAAAAAAGGGGGAATGATATTCCTGTGCCTTTCCCTCAAAATGGATAGCTCTAGTGCTTAGAAAATAAATCATCTATAATTTACTCTAACAGCTAAATCATTCTGGAGTACCAACAAGAAATCAGGAAGCTACTCTGCATGGATGGTTTTGAAAAATGTAGTAACAAAACATTAATTGACAATTTGATATATGAACATTTGTGGAGCTGGGGATATTTTCTGAAAATTACAATAAATACATTTTATTTTAGGAAAAAATACATATAAATTGTGTGAACATCCTGACTGCTATAAGCCTACACATTATTTTGATGTGAGTAGAATAATTATACAACAACATAGCATTCCTAGACCACTAATTCACAGATCTAATTCTTAAAATCATTCCAGGTGGCCTAAGAGAAATGAAACACTGTTCTAATAGAAGTTTAGTGTAATCCTCGTGTCAAAGGATTTTTAGAGTGTCGCTTTTCCAGCCAGAAACTTCCGTAGGTGGTGGTTTTGTTTTGTTTTGTTTTCTTTTGTTTCAGTCCGCTGGGCTTGTTCTGCCCACTCTGCCTTGTAGGCTGTGCTCCACTCAGGCTACCAGCCCAGATCCTATGTGTGCCATGGGTGAGCCAGGCGCAGAGTAGTGAGGGATGTGTGAGGGAATGAGCCCAGGGTCTGGCCACTGCACACAGCCAGGTATGCCAGCTGCTGTGGCAGCACTGGCAGCTCCAGGCACCAATACATGTGCTGGTTCTGTGCAAGGTTACGGCTGGATAAGATGTACTGCAAGCAGCCTCCGCTGTGGGCACCTACATCTAGATGAGAGAAACATGGTGGTGTCTAGAAGCTTGGAGACACCAGGAACCACAGAGCCCCAAAGAGGGTGTCACACCCCTTACTCAGGGAGACCATAGGTCTTTTCTCCCCAAAAAGCCACAGTTCTTTTCTTCTTCTCATCACCCACAATGTGGTGAGAGGGGTGGGGCATGTTTCAACCCTGATTGTGTTACAGCTCTTTCAGTTCTGCCATTCGGAGGGACCCAAGTACTTGGCTGGTGTCCAAGAAGAATGAGGTATGCAGACAACAGGAGGGTGAGTGAGCCAGAGAGGAGTTTTATTGAGTGACAGAATAGCTCTCAGGAGACCCAAAGTGGGTAGCTCCTTTCCCCAGGCAGTGTGTGAGTCTAGCTGAGTCTGGGAATTTTAGGTCCTCAGAATTGAGGAAGTACATGTTGATTGGTTCATAGACAGCCATGGATGGGCCTGGAAAAAGACCATCCGATTGGCCTAATGGTCATTAATGAAGTTCTCACTCTGGTCTGCTGACCTTGCCTGGAACTGGTGGCCTGGCCCCAGGCTACAGGCCATCCCTGGCTTGAAGGTAGGGTTTCATTGGAGACTCACCCCTTCCTGCCTAGGAACCTGTCTTCCTTTAATATGTTGTCCATGGTGCCTAGGCTGTCCACACGAAGAGGCACGTGCCGGCCCATGCCCAGTCACCCTCACCACACCTCCGGTACCCCTCCTGCTCTCATTGGCACCCAAAGTCCGGAGCAGATCGAGTTGGCAGGGGGCTGGTGTATCAGCAACCCCCTGAGCATGTGCACATCTGGCCAGGTTGTGACAGTATTCAGGCTTGGCCACAACTTTCCTCTCCCCTGGAGTGGGCACTGAGAGCAGGGAGAGGCCAGGGAGTGGGATCAGGCACTTTCAAGCCTGTGGGGGCAGGAGTCTTCCTGGTTCCCTAAGAGCGCAGGGGTGCCATGGTCTGAAGCTGTGGCTGGGAGGCTGTGGCTACACCCGGGAGCATGGGCTCCTGACCCCCCAACTCAATAAGGGGTGGGGCTCTTGCCTGTTCTCAATTCCCCCAATCTCGGCAGAGCGCACGGCCCCACACCTCAACTGCTGCAGTCGTTATCCTCGCAGCGGCCGCTCCAGATGGATTGTCACTGCCATCACTCGTAACTGGGAAAAACTCTTGAGAATATTGAATGCAGCTCTTCTCTTGGCCTGGTCCTTTAACTTAGAGATCTTAAGCTGTATCTTTCTTTATCACTTTGTTTCAAGTAAGTTTTCCCATTTTATGTGACAGTGATAATTTTTACTTGTGGTACTTGTTTATCTATTTATCATCTTTATAATCATTTCCTATTCATTTATTTATTCACCCATGGAAAAATAAAAATTGTAGACAAAAAGCATTGCCCTAACATTTTGAAGAGTGCAAAAGTGAGGATGGCATATTGACTTAATGACGTGTTAGCCTAATGCAGAGAAGATGAGGCAAACAAAATACGCAGCAAAGGTCGAATACATGGACAATAACTATGTTTCATGTAACTTTGTTGTCTTGCCATCCAGTATTGGAAAACTTGAGCTCGATGCATATCTATTGAAAGAATGAGTGAGCTGCTGTTTCAATATCAAAGCATGACTTTGAAACACAACACAAATAAAAAAAAACCACTATAATAAATGCAGTGATACACTATGTTATATTCTGAATGGTGTATAAGCTCTTTTTTCAAGAATCTGCGAGTTTTTACTGTGGCTCTTCTCTACCTTGCTCTGTCATCCTTATCTGTCTTGCAACTCAGAACAACTATTACTGTCCAGAATAATGAGAGCTGATAGGCTATGTCTGACCAAATAAATTTTGATAAGTCAGGAGTTTTTGCAGCTCACCTAAAGGCTTTGATTTAGAATCTGTAGGCCTGGGTATATGAGATGGCAGGATACAAGGGTACTGAAAAGATGGGACTCCATGAGTAAGTAGTGAGAAGAAAGTACAAAATGGGTAAAGAATTTGTCAGATCCTGTCAATTTTGTTGTTTTTGTCTTTCTCTAATCTCCACATTCTATTTCTTTTGTAGATAGGACTGACTGATGATCAAAAACAAGTTCAGTCTTATATTGTCTTAATAGAACCTACACTATTCTAGCCTTTCTGGGAGGTAATTCCTATTCATTTGTTCTGGGTTTCAGCATAAAATTATCTTTTTGCCAGTTTAATCCTAAATTAATGAACTTATTCCTTTAGGTAGATGATTTTTGCCATTTTCTTAAGTTCTGCTCTCTGTTTTGTTTCAACTTGAAATTCGAAGCACCAAGTTCTTATCTCTGAACCCCATTCCAAATGCTATACCCTCCTGCTCTATGAAAAAATTATCAGAAATCAAGAGCATGAATTCCTCTTGCACAGTCAAGGTTTACTCATCATTGATTACTGACCTCCAATCCATATTCTCAAATATCTTGCTTATTTTTCTTGATTGCACTGTCCTTATATCGTTCAGATGCCTGGTTCCAGCTTATAAAGCAGAATTTTTCTAAGCAGCTCTCCCACTCTACCTTTTAAGCTTGGTTACAGTTTCTAATCCTTCTTGTTTTATACTATAGTATAATCCTAGTTATGGAACAAAAAATGGGTCACAGTATAGATGCAGCTGCAGAAAGAGACATAGTTATGAGCCAGCTTAGGATATATAAGACTACAGAGGAAGCAGCCTGAAGACATTGGAGCTAATCTTAAACTGTAAGGATTCCTAAAGGAAGCAGAACCGTCATAGCCTGTGAGAGTAGGTAGAGGGAAGTAGGGCTAGACCTAGACAAGAAGCTAACTTAGCCATTTGGCAAACATGAACCTGGGGGATGTAAGTTAAAAGTTAAATGAATTTCAGATTTCTCTTAGTATTCTGCTCTGCTTCTGGCTTCCAAGGGTATATCCAGGAGTCCACATTAGAAGTCTTTGGTTTGTTTCAGGTGTGATGAGCCGAGAAATTAGAACTATACTGCATTGGGTTAAGTATGCTATGATCGATGGATAGAAAGGGGATCTTGTAGTACATCCTAGGTTCTAGGCAACCTCTCATAATGTAGATAGGTCTTACGGATTTAGGTCAAAAGAGGTTTAAAGAATTTTCTGGATATATCTTGTCTCTTCTGAGTCCTATTGTCACAGGCATTAAAAAGCCTGTGGAACCAAAAATAAGATGCTTAAAGTCATAATTTTAGCATTGTTTGCTGCAGAAGTACAGAAACTGAAAGTTCAACACTGTCATTTCCTCATATTTTGTATTCATTGGAAGCACACACAGATGCTGGGACAGCTGGTTTCATTGGCAATGAGTCTTTATTGCTTGCAAGAGTGTGTGCCCTGCACGCCTGGGTCTGTGCCTTCTGAGAATTCTGACCATCTGCCCTTCAGGAAAGCTTTTTACCCAAAGTGTGTTAGATTATCTTGCTCAACTTCAATGTGTACCATAACTGAGCCTCCCGGCATTCTGGAAACCATGGTATAAATAATGCTTAGATAAATTGGTGTCCCAGTTTCCATATACTCTATCCTTATTATAAAAATATCATCCTCATGGACACAATTGTCTCCAAGAGAGAAATAATACATTTCTATTGTTCAAAAAGCCTGTTTCATCTACTGATATTTTTCTAAAGTATGTACATACCAATCATAGGGAAATTCTCGTATAGGCGGATTACTATGGTTCATTTCCTATTGTCTTTGTTTAGTGGAATCTGTTTCTAAATCAGAGTGAAAATTAGATGGCTAAAAGCCCCTGAGCCACAATGGGAGTTCAATTGGTTGTCAAATAGTTTATCCAGTGAAAGTTCATGACTGCATATTCAGAAAGACTTGTAAGGTTAAGAACTGCCTAGTTTTAAGATCATGTAAAGCTGTATATTTCTGTTTGTTTGTTTGGTGGAACTGTCATACAGAGTTATTAGTACAAACATGGAACTCAATTTGTGAAATGAGTCCGGGGAATAAAATAATAGTTTAGTCACATATACTATGTGTCATAGGCTGATGTCAGGTCACTTTCAGGGAGTGTTTAACCAAAAAAAAAAAAAAGGTCAGGCAATTGTGGAATTCTAAAAGGATAGGTCAAGCCATGTTATTAGCAAATAAAGGGAAAAGTAGATAAAATGCTTCTAGACTAGAAAAAATCAGGGATGGGCAGGAACAGGAAACATTATCCTTGGGCATCATAGTATTTCAATCATAGTGGAACCAGTGGGTCACCTCTATTAGGGAATAGGACGAGAAGGGAAGACACAAAAATAAAATAGTTGTTCAGCTGCTCTGAAACTGGGGGTCTGTGAATATAGTTGGGATCACTAGCAGGACTTGCACTGATCAGCACTGAACTACTGACCTGTAAAGCTTCTCTCTCTGTGGAAAAGGTCTAGCACAGGATTAACCTAACAGTCTCTTGCGTGGCAGTCGGTGGTGTCCAGAGAGAGAGAACACGTAAGCTTTTACATGCGGAATCCAGTTGCAGGATCTTTAAAGCCTAACAATATAGCCACAGTCAATGCTACAACTTATTGGTGAGGGCTAAGATGTGCAGTCTCCGTTTTTCCTTTCTTATTTTAGATAGGGTTCTAGTTGAATTCATTTTAGAAGAGATACAACCTTATACCTATCCACAGAATCCACGAAAGAAACTAGCAAATGCAGAAAAGGAGACTAATGTTCATTTAACAGCTCATATGTGCTGGCGTGTGCTAGGTGCTTTTCCTGTATATTTCATTTGAAAGAAAACCTCAGTGTTATTTTCACAGTAGAATTTTTTTTCTAGGAAGTATATTATTTGACGTATAATTTGAAATGCTTATAAGAACATAATACAATTGATATTACCTATTTTTAAATGCATTTTATGACTTCCCACTTGTAAGTAAAGTACATAAGAATATGTGTAATTGCTATTCTTCATTATCATGACTTTCCCCACTGGTTCTCAAAAATTTAATACTGATTTGAATGAATGAATGCATAGATATATGGGAGCTCAACTCACCTTGTTGGGAGCCATGATCTTTAAATTCAGGTATATGCATTCCAGACTTTGTAAAGATGATTTAATAAAATGTGAAAAATAAATATAATTTCTAAATCGATTTCTGGTCTTATAAAATGTATATTTTGTATTTGATAATTTACATTATATAGTAATAATCAGTATATAAATATATAACCACATAAACAAAAGAGAGTCTTTTTTTTCATAGATACAGGTTTGTGACCAAAAACTTTCTAGATCCCTAGACCAGATCATATCAGATAAATCTGTGTATAGCTGATAATTCTCCCACCACATATCCTGGAGCTATAAAGACAAATATACACTGTGTTTATACACCACTAATGCTTGTTTGAACAAAGTTAGCCATATTGAAAAAGGAAAAAAGATTAAGAAATGTACCTTTTTAATAGCATTATGTATTCACAGTCATTAGTCAATGAATTATGTTTTTTATTTTATACTTTCTATTACTGTCTAAAGTGAAATTCATCTTCATCAGGATTAATCAGGGAAATAAACTCAGCCTCTGAAGGGTTCGTATCTCACTTGATCTGAATTTCATCTAGGAGCTATTAGAGATGGAATATTTGCATCCCCTCAATATTTATTTGTTGAAATCCTGACCATTAATATGATGTATTGATATATGGGGCTTTGAGGAGGTGATTAAGTCATGAAATGGAGCCCTTATTAATGGCATTAGTGCCCTTAAAAAAGATAGCCCTGAGACCCTCTTCCTTTTTTGAAGGGGTGGCCTACCCCTCCACACCTGTGGGCGTTTCTCGTTAGGTGGAATGAGAGACTTGAGAAAAGAAATGAGACGCAGAGAGAAAGAAAAAGTGGGCCCAGGGGACCTGCGCTCAGCATACAGAGGACCCACGCCGGCACCGGTCTCTGAGTTCCCTAGTATTTATTGATAATTATCTTTACCATCTTAAAGATAAGGGAGTGGCAGGATAATAGGATCATTGTAGGGAGAAAATCAGCAGTAAGACATATGAATAAAGATCTCTGTGACATGAATAAGTTTAAAGGAAAATGCTGTGCCTTGATATGCATATGCAAACATCTCCATAAACCTTTTAGCAGCATTGCTCCAGCAAGTCCCACCTTTTGCCCTAAGGCGGTTTTCTCCTATCTCAGTAAACAGAGCATACAATCAAGTTTTACACCGAGAGGTTCCATTGCCCAGGGACGGGCAGGAGACAGATGCTTTTCTCTATCTCAACTGCCAACAACCGCCAAAAGGCCTTCTTTCCTCTTGTACTAGTCCTCCTCAGCACAGACCCTTCACAGGTGTCAGGCTGGGGGACGATCAGGTCTTTCCCTTCCCACGAGGCCATATTTCAGACTATCACATGGGGAGAAACCTTGGACAATACCTAGCTTTCCTAGGCAGAGGTCCCTGCGACCTTTGGCAGTGTACGTGTCCCTGGGTACTTGAGATTAAGAGAATGGTGATGACTTTTAACCAGCAAGCTGCCTTCAGGCACTTGTTTAACAAAGGCACATCCTGCACAGCCCAAAATCCATTAAACCTTGAGTCACCACAGCACATGTCTTTTGCAAGGACAAGGTTGGGGGTAGGGCCACAGATTAACAGCATCTCAAATACAGAACAAAATGGAGTCTCTTATGTCTACTTCTTTCTATATAGACACAGTCACAGTCTGATCTTTCTTTCTTTTCCCCACACTTTTTTGCTACCATGTGAGGAGACAGCCATCTGTGGACAAGGTAGGAACTGGGCCCTTACCAGAGCCCGATTATTCTGGAATCCTAATCTAGGACTTTCAGCCTTTAGAACTGTGAGAAATAAATTTATGTTTTTTATAAGGCACCCAGCCTATGGTAGTTTGTTATGGAAGCCTGAGCTGACTAAAATGGGGTCTTAGACCTAAACCATAAATAGATACTAAAATTTGCATCAACAATAAACTATTAAATTGAATAAAATCTTGGGGTAGGGAAGAAAGTTAGAAATTACTTATTTCATGCTGAGTCATCTTTCTTTGAGAAATTAAGAGACCTATGACTCTTAAGACATTAAATGAAACATTTGGTTAAGAGGAAGAGTGGGGGCAAATACTGATCTACTCTAATTCCCAGGATAATGTTCTTTCTATTACATTAAAGTAAATAAAAATCACCAAAGAGACATAGACATTTTATTTTATTTTTCAATTCAGTGGTATGAGCACTGCAGTATTTTAAATATTTGAAAGAGATTAAGAATGGCACCGTACAAGTTTTTTAAAAATTTGTTAAATTTGTAGTTATTATATACACATATTAATTCATTTTATGAATTAATAAACACACACACAGGAGACAGAGAGAAAGAATAGTGAGAACAAAACATTTATAAAATTTCATCCCTAAAGCAAAATTTGTTAATATATATACAAACACAAAGGAAAGAGACTAGTGAGATCAAAACATGTATAAAATTTCATCCTGATAGCAAAATATTTTATTAAAGTTTAAAATTTGCTTTTTTGATTTACATTTATATTATTCAATGTTTTTCAATCAGAATTTATACAACTGAACACAAATATAAAATGATATTGACTTGAATATTATTTACTGTGATTAAACTGGTCATTATTTTAGTACAAATGAAAAAATATTTAGAGAAAGAATTATTTCACTCTGATTTTAAAAGTTGATATTATTTCTGCACAATTTTAAGAGATTCTCATTGGGAAAATATTCACCAAAGAAATGGTGTCGATTTACATATTTTATTTATACAACTGAGAAAAGTCATATATTGGGGAGAAACCTGGTACACCTTGTCAGGTGTGCTATATTGCCTGTTGCTTCTGTGAAGATCAGCACTCATCATTAGACTGCTTTCCACTTTCAGATGGAACACTGATGATGAGCAAGCAATGTCAGTGACCTGCCTGGAGGGATAAACTTAACCAACACAAACTCAAAGGTGGGGGGTAGATGGTCAATTACACACTCTTTATTTTCTATCTCTGGTAGACTCCTCCAAGAGACAGTTTTATTCTTCCACATTAGCAGCTATATCCTATAATGTCAAACTAACAGAATGCCTGGGAGCACTTCTTGTCTCTCCAGGCCTCTTTAAAGCAGTAGGTTGCACAATCAACACACCTCACCACATTGGTTCACGCCATTCTTTGCCTCAGGTACCTTTTTCCCGTAGCCTCACTTCTTAGACATGTAACTCAAAAACAGTCACAGCACCTATGATTATTACTACATGATTGACGATAAGAAACTATGGATAATTACATAACACATGTATGTATCAATGTATACGTATGTGAGTATATGTACACACAAATATGTATGCATTTGTGTATATATTTGCATTTAAAGGAAACAATAAAAGTTAATATTATACCAAAAAGAACATTACACCAACAGCTAATGCATTTCTGGATGTTATAGAAATTTGCATATGCAGTAGGAATTGTTAAAAATATTGTAGTTTTATTCTTCCAAATTCAACAAACTTTTTTTTTTAGCCAAAAAATATTTCTGTCGAGTTTTCAAATGCATAATCTTGTTCAAGCTGTGATAACATCATAAATGATGAATGGTTCACATCAAAACACGCTCGGTAAGACTAAAAGTTATAATTCTACGATGTTTTGTGATGAAAAGCAAAGGAGAGCGTCAAGGATCCTTAAAAATATATACATTTCATTTGTATTTAATAAGTGACAATTTCTAAAGATAAAGAATGGTGTACTTCTATTGTATAGAAGAGTATTGAAAAAAGTGGATGCTTCACCATCATTCTTCATGCAATTTGAATACATGTCTCAGCTTTTGCTTGAATGATTTTTATTTGGTGCAACTTTCCAGTTTATTACAGTTTTGTGGCAAGATGATCATATTCTGTTTTTACTATGTAAAAAAATACTTTGCATTCCACTACAAGATTCTCTTTCATTTCTTTAATTGCCATATATCTATTTTTAAACACTATTTTAGGTATTTTACTTGTATTACTTTTGTTGAAGGGCCCACTTGTTCATATTTTTAAACTTATATTTCTGTTATATGCTTTTAGTTTTTTGTGTGTAAGGGGATGAATATTTTCATTTTGACTTTCATATTAGCACAATAATATATCTTAATCTCAGTGATAACTAAGACCTGTGGTTTTAAAATTGAATACTATTCAGCCTTTATAATTGTGACGAACAATTAGGTGGAGTTTCACAGTAAGTTTTTTTTTAGGTATTATTTCAAAAACTGATGTATTTGTCTTTACTATTGAAGAGCTTTGTACTGAATCAACAAAGCAAAATATACATAGTTAACATAAAATGCCTACTTGAAACATAAATGTATTAGTTTCTTACATCTGATGTAGGAAATTACCATAATCTTGCTGGTTTTACACAACACAAATTCACTCCCTTACAGTTCTAGAGGCCAGAAGTCTAACATCAGTTTCACTATACTAAAATCAAGGTGTTTTCAGGGCTGGATCTTTCTGGAGGCTGTAGGGAAGAATCTATTGCCTTGCCTTTTGTAGCCTCTAGAGGCCACCCAAGTTTTTAGCTCGTGGCTCCTTCCTCTCTCTTCAAATTTCATCATTCCAGTTTTGGCTACAGCATCACATTCCCTTCTCCATGACTCTGACCCATTCTGCACCCCTATTCTAAGTACCTTTAAGATTATATCAGGCCAACCTAGATAATCCATCAACATAACTTATATTAAATTATACAGTAAAGGGGATAAAATTTGGTTACTATTATATATACACACATATATCACATATGAATTAAGAGCAATTTTTAAAAAGACACAGGAAATTACTACAGTTCTTATTTCTTGTCATGGGACTATAGTCTTCGTACATTCAAAGATTGCTTTGCCATCAGAAAATGTGGCTTTCCACCTGGTAGCTAGATATGAGGTTTTACTGTTGAAAGACTTATGGTAGTATAATGAAATAATATTTTTTTAAAAAAATGGTTCCCTATTAATACCAGACGTAGAAAACCTTAGAGGCACCTGGAGAATTCTCTTGATTATAGATACATTATTGCCTGCCCTCATTGTGAACAACAACGATGATTCTCTTTAGTCATCGGGATCTATCACCTCAGCCCCAAGAGTCACCTCAACTTTTCTCCAGCTGATTTAGTGATCAGTTTGCAGCTCCAACTTACAGTTCAATGAGACAATTACTCTGTCTTGTTTAAAGCTTTCTTCCCTTGGAAACTAATTTCCCTAAGCTAGAAAAGCCCAATGTGTGGGGACAGGAAGAAAATATTTCACAACTGGGTCATCAGAGGTAATAGAGGGATGAACTTCAACTCTCTTTCTTCATGCCTGGACTCATTGATCCTGCTTACCAGAGTAACAATGCTGTATAATATGTAAACTGCTGTTTCAAAGAATAGACTGAATTTAGTAGGAGAGTGGTCCAAAAATGTAATGTATTGTGGGAGCAGCAGCACCGCCACTGAGCCTTTGACAGGACATTCTATTATTTTCTCAGGCCATCTGCTTCTGGGTGATGAGAAATATAGGAAAAAAAATCAATCTTACTGGCTTCAAATCCATTATCTTTCTGGTCAAAATCAATGATATTTGGAAAATCAGGATGTAAATATGGCTTTCAAGAGGACCATGGATGGTAATGCAGGCAGAAGCTTTGAAATCAGGAAAGGCAAGTTCATACCCCCAAACTTCAGTTATTCTAATGTAGAAAAACACGTTCAACTTCTGATTTAATGCAATCAGCCTGTTTACAGCTGATTGATTGGTGCCATACAGCTCAACTCTTCTCAGTCTCTAAGACACTTAACACTGTTATTAGTCAGATCAGGCTGGTGGAGAGGAAGCCAGTGTGGTTGAGGCCAACATGGCATACTTAATGTTGGTTTCTCTTTCTCTTTCATCTTCCATGTATTATGTGAGTACCTCTCATTCTTGAAATCTAAAATAGTATGTGAAACCAAGGAAATCTGAGAGAAGCAGTTTTGAATCTTCCAATGTCTTTAACACAGGGAGGAGCTTAAAAGGAAAGAAGTTTGTTTAGTAATAGGAGTTGAAATCCAACACAATGTATGTAATATATTATATATAATGGGAATAGGTTACAGATAAAGTTTCGTTAAATGAATAAGTAGTCCAGTATTCTAGAATCATTGCATTTGTTTCTTCTAATATAATAGTAACATAAATTTTGCTCATTAGGTATATGTGCATCATGCAGATACTATTCATTTATTTAATTTATATTAAATATGCACAAAACTGGTTATTTGAGATATTAGAGTCAAGCTAATTATCATTTAACTACAACTTAAATGAGTCATATTCTCAGTAGAAGGTATCAAATAGTATTTTTCTGTATATTAAAAATACCAATATTCATTTTGAAATAAAATATACACATTATACATTCTGAGGGAATTTTTGTCCACATTTTTCTAAAATCTACTCATTTACTTTTTAGCTGTTTATCTCAGTCTCTAAGTTTTATTTAGAGCTGTTCTGTACAGCAACATACTTCATATTTTTGATACCCTGTCAAATATTTTTGATAATCTGTTTATTTAGGTAAAATCTAAGTGATATTTTATTTACAGCTCATATCAATGTGATTTATTTTTTATATTTTATCAATCCTTCAATATTCTAGATTCTCATAAAATATAGAATATTTCTATATAAATTTGTCTTTGCTTTCAAAATATGAGTTTCTCAGGACTGTAGCAGAAGTTTTCATATTATCTATGTATTGGAGCACTGTATCTTTAAACAGAGGAGATTCCAAGCAGAGAGATGACAGGCACAATGTTCTTTCTTCTCTTCATCCTCAGGTTTCCCTCCATGCTAACCACAGTTCTGTGGGCTTATTAGTGTATTTTGCTGTTGATTTGAGGTCAGGGTGAGGATTAAATTACAAATCTCTAGTAAAATATGGATTTTGGTGTACTCAAACTAGGGTTTGATTGGCAATGGCACAATATTCAGCTTAGGGTCACATAATTATTTGTGATCATTAACGTGATATTCTATGTGACATTCAGTATGTAGTATTCAGATTACCAAAATTTGTTCTATAAACTTGAATACTTTTGGAAAAAGTATTTCTAAAATTCATGTATTTTGATCTGCCTCATTTCCAAAAGGACTTATTAAAGAGTGGAGGGTGGGGGTACAAATTGTGTTTTTAAACTAAAACAAAATGAAAAGAGATGCAAAGTTGTAACAGGTAATGTAGCAATTGCTACAGAAAAATACATGTTGTCAACTAGAAAAGGCCTGAAGATTATCTAAAGCTGTATGGCTACATGGTCAGTTACAAAATGCATAATTTCTGTAAATTGAACACAACAAGCAAATGTTTTCCAGTGGTCTTTTTACAACAAGAAAATAGATTTCATGTTGCTAAGTAATTTTACCTGTAATCCAGAAATTTAGATCTGAACCATTCTCTATTATATATATGGTGTGTGTGTGTGCATGTGCACGTGTGTTTGGAAGAAAACGATGTCTATTTTAACTTCAGTGCAGACTATAGTAACTTTCAACTCATGACCTGTGTGGTTGTTAATGCCATTTAATATCCCACCAGAAACATAATGTAGAATATCATATCTTGGGTGGACTATGCCTTGACCTTATTATTATTTTTTTTTTGGCAGCAGCAGTAGCAGTTGAATAACACATTTGCATGGTTTTGCTAGGGTCAAAGGCATTATATATGGGAGATAATGGGGATTTAAAAGACGATGCTTCATAACTAGATTGAATGTTTCGCTATAAAGACAGACCAGAATTATTGCAACTCAAGTGTGTTATTGGATCTGAGGAGATAATTATTGATCGACATATGGATCACAGTTACGATATTTCAGCTTGGCTTACAGGATAGTGACAATCTCTCTCCCCCTCTCTCTCTCGCTCACTCTCGCTCACTCTCACTCTCGCTCTCTGTCTTGTTTTCTCCCTCACTCCCTTCTTTCCTCTCTCGCCCCTTCCTTACCCCCAAAAGCTGAATTGTAGTTTTTGAAGTGTAATATGTAGTATTCCACAATTCATTGTTTCTTTATAATTCTTAATCCTCATTGCCAAGTCTTTAAATCTTGCTCACTGTGTTAAACTCTTTATTTATTTACAGTGACTATTTTCTTGTAATTTATAATAATTGCCTGCATTGCACTTCCATTCTTTAGTTAAGAGTATTTTGGTGAAAAGAGAGCATTCATTAAATTATTCATTAGATTCCAAAGAGAGAAAAGACAGGATAGGGCTTTCATTGAACAAGTACTTTGAGGACAGAGCAGGCCCAAGCCTGTCACAGCTCACAATATGCTAAGCATTTACCACTTAAGTGGTAAATGAGCTTAATTTATCAATTGAAAATGATGGAAATATTTCTATATCAATCAACACCTAACTATTGAAAAATATCCTAGTGCCTAATAGGCAATTAATTTATCTTAGCTCCTTTTATTTCCTTCAAAATAGGCATTCTGTTTTAGATTTACATTTTTAAAATATCATAATGTTTTTTAGAGGCATATTAAAATGTCTTCTAAACCTCAAATTATTAAAAAATGTTTTTATGTTGTTAGCACTTAGTTCCTTCTAATTTCATTGATACCATAAATGAAAAATTATTTGTCCCATTGCCCATATCACTATAGTATTTGCTACAGTTATTTTAAATTTTATAATACAAATTTTAAAAATCTGTAAAATAAAAACCCTAACAATAGATGATTTTGAAATGACACAAACAATATCCTACCCTGTTTTAATCACTTAAGAAATATTTTCAGTTTCCTTAAATCAGCTTGCTTTGAAATATCTGACTTACTTTAAATAACATGAATGCAATCCAGCACACAAATTTTACTGTTGTCCCTGGAAACTGCAGAGCTAATTCCCTGTGCTGTTCACATAAAATATATCTCCTAGTGTCCAGTTTGGTTTTATCTGATGAAGCAAAGCAGAGAAAATAGAGTATGTAAGTATTAGCATTGCTTGTTTGCTGGCAAACAGAAGATTTTTAGCTAGCTGAATTATTTAGAAGTGTTGTGTGTGTGTGTGTGTGTGTGTGTGTGTGTGTGTGTGTATGTGTGCATAATTCCTCTTCTCGTCCTTCTTTCGTGAGTACAAGAGAATACAAGCTAGAAAACAATATTCACAATGCAGTCTGATTCTGGCATGAGAATACAGTTATTTCATTTGAATTTTTTGTGATACAATACCAAATCAACTGTGTTAAATGGTTTTGTATGACAGGACTCATAGTAACTATTTTTGTAAAGTGAAAAATCATTGTGCCCTTTTGCAGCAGAGATGAAAATTGCAGAGTGCTGCCAGCATTATTCCTTCTCTCCCTAACAAGCCGCACATAAATGAAGTAAATCGCAGATGTTGTTGATACCGTTTGCCTTGCCTTACCTAGGAAAATTACAAAGCCTTTACTTTTACTCTCATTGGAATGCAACAATTATCATCAAACAATACTAAGTGGTGAGATATCATTGTTTCACTTATTCAGATCAAGAGAGTCTTGGACCTATATGCCACTATAATGAGTGCAAATTAATGCGTAGGATGTAATTTACGACCAAGTGTGGTCTCCTTTTCTTCCTGGCAGATTGTGACAGTAACAAACTATTTCTTAATACTGCCAGAATGTCTGCTTTCAATTCTTTTTTTGTGCCTCCTGATCCATTCATTTACTCCACAGGTAACTAACTTTAAGTAACTAATTATATTAAAAAAAAAAAATCAACTGAATAGTGACATCAGTGTGAATCATGTCTTATATCCACAATGGCTACAGAGTCAACTTTTCCTTTTACACCCTGGAAGAAGAAAATAATTATAAAGGCCAAAGAAAATGTCTATCTTACTACAACATTTTGTAGAGGAGGGTGTAATTTCAATTCTTTTTTTTTGTCTAAAATTCATCATCCCCTGCATCTCAAATTTGTGGCAAATGTCACTATATTTCAGTGTCACTTAGTCTAGAACAACTAAACAGACTGAAGTGGTAACAAAAATAAATAAACGTTTTTATAGTTAGATTAAAAATAGTTGGAAACTGTAATTTTTTAAATTATACTTTAAGTTCTAGGGTACATGTGCACAACATGCAGGTTTGTTACATATGTATCCATGTGCCATGTTGGTGTGTTGCACCCATTAACTCATCATTTATATTAGGTTTATCTCCTAATGCTATCCCTCCCCCATCCCCCCACCACATGACAGGCATCAGTGTGTGATGTTCCCCTTCCTGTGTCCAAGTGATCTGATTGCTCAATTCCCCCCTATGAGTGAGAACATGTGGTGTTTGTTTTTTTGTCCTGGTGATAGTTTGCTGAGAATGATGGTTTCCAGCTTCATCCATGTCCCTACAAAGGACATGAACTCATCCTTTTTTATGGCTGCATAGTATTCCATGGTGTATATGTGCCACATTTGCTTAATCCAGTCTATCATTGATGGACATTTGGGTCAGTTCCAAGTCTTTGCTATTGTGAATAGTGCCGCAATAAACATACTTGTGCATGTGTCTTTATAGCAGCATGATTTATAATACTTTGCGTATATCCCCAGTAATGGGATGGCTGGGTCAAATGGTATTTCTAGTTCTAGATCCTTGAAGAATCGCCACACTGTCTTCCACAATGGTTGAACTAGTTTACAGTCCCACCAACAGTGTAAAAGTGTTCCTATTTCTCCACATCCTCTCCAGCACCTGTTGTTTCTTGACTGACTTTTTAATGATCACCATTCTAACTGGTGTGAGATGGTATCTCATTGTGGTTTAGATTTGCATTTCTCGGATGGGCAGTGATGATGAGCATTGTTGCATGTGTCTGTTGGCTGCATCAATGTCTTCTTTTGAGAATTGTCTGTTCATATCCTTTGCCTACTTTTTGATGGAGTTGTTTTCTTTCTTGTAAATTTGTTTGAGTTCTTTGCAGATTCTGGGTATTAGCCCTTTGTCGGATGAGTAGATTGCAAAATTTTTCATCCATTCTGTGTGTTGCCTGTTCACTCTGGTGGTAGTTTTGCTGTGCAGAAGCTCTTTAGCTTAATTAGATCTCATTTGTCAATTTTGGCTTTTGTTGCCATTGCTTTTGCAGTTTTAGACATGAAGTCCTTGCCCATGCCTATGTCCTGAATTCCTGAATAGTATTGCCTAGGTTTTCTTCTAGGGTTTTTATGGTTTGAGGTCTAACATTTAAGTCTCTAATCCATCTTGAATTAATTTTCGTATAAGGTGTAAGGAAGGGATCCAGTTTCAGCTTTCTACATATGGCTAGCCACTTTTCTCAGCACCATTTATTAAATAGGGAATCCTTTCCCCATTTCTTGTTTTTGTCAGGTTTGTCAAAGATCAGATGGTTGTAGATGTGTAGTATTATTTCTGAGGGCTCTGTTGTGTTCCATTGGTCTATATCTCTGTTTTGGTACCAGTACCATGCTGTTTTGGTTACTGTAGGTTTGCAGTATAGTTTGAAGTCAGGTAGCGTGATGCCTCCAGCTTTGTTCTTTTGGTTTAGGATTGTCTTGGCAATGTGGGCTCTTTTTTGCTTCCATATGAACTTTAAAGTAGTTTTTTCCAATTCTGTGAAGAAAGTCATTGGTAGCTTAATGGGGATGGCATTGAATCTATAAATTACCTTAGGCAGTATGGCCATTTTCACGATACTGATTCTTCCTATCCATGAGCATGGAATGTTCTTCCATTTGTTTGAGTCCTCTTTTATTACATTGAGCAGTGGTTTGTAGTTCTCCTTTAAAAGGTCCTTCACATCCCTTGTAAGTTGGATTCCTAGGTATTTAATTCTCTTTGAAGCAATTGTGAATGGGAGTTCACTCATGATTTGGCTGTCTGTTTGCCTGTTATTGGTGTATAAGAATGCTTGTGATTTTTGCACATTGATTTTGTATCCTGAGACTTTCCTGAAGTTGCTTATCAGCTTAAGGAGATTTTGGGCTGAGACGATGGGGTTTTCTAAATATACAATCATGTCATCTGCAAACAGGGACAATTTGACTTTCTCTTTTCCTAATTTTCCTTTATTTCTATCTTCTGCCTGATTGCCCTGGCCAGAACTTCCAACACTATGTTGAACAGGAGTGGTGAGAGAGGGCATCCCTGTCTTGTGCCAGTTTTCAAAGGGAATGCTTCCAGTTTTTGCCCATTCAGTATGATATTGGCTGTGGGTTTGTCATAAATAGCTCTTTTTATTTTGAGATACGTCCCATCAATACCTAGTTTATTGAGAGCTTTTAGCATGAAGGGCTGTTGAATTTTGTCAAAGACCTTTTCTGCATCTATTGAGATAATCATGTGGTTTTTGTCTTTGGTTCTGTTTATATGATGGATTACATTTATTGATTTGCATTTGTTGAACCAGCCGTGCATCCCAGGGATGAAGGCCACTTAATCATGGTGGATAAGCTTTTTCATGTGCTGCTGGATTCGGTTTGCCAGTATTTTATTGAGGATTTTTGCATCAGTGTTCCTCAGGGATATTGGCCTAAAATTCTCTTTTTTTGTTGTGTCTCTGCCAGGCTTTGGTATCAGGATGATGCTGGCCTCATAAAATGAGTTAAGGATGATTCCCTCTTTTTCTATTAATTGGAATAGTTTCAGAAGGAATGGTACCAACTCCTCCTTGTACCTTTGGTAGAATTCGGCTGTGAATCCATCCGGTCCTGGACTTTTTTTGGTTGGTAGGCTATTAATTATTGCCGCAATTTCAGAGTTATTCGTCTATTCAGGGTTTCAACTTCTTCCTGGTTAGCCTTGGGAGAGTGTAAGTGTCCAGGAAATTATCCATTTCTTCTAGATTTTCCAGTTTATTTGCATAGAGGTGTTTATAGTATTCTCTTATGGCAGTTTGTATTTCTGTGGGATTGGTGATGATACCCTCTTTATCATGTTTTATTTCATCTATTTGATTCTTTTCTCTTTTCTTGTTTATTAGTCTTCTTGCTAGCAGTCTATCAATTTTGTTGATCTTTTCAAAAAACCAGCTCCTGGATTCATTGATTTTTTGAAGGGTTTTTTGTGTCTGTATCTCCTTCAGTTCTGCTGTGATCTTTGTCATTTCTTACCTTCTGCTAGCTTTTGAATGTGTTTGCTCTTGCTTCTCGAGTTCTTTTGTGATGTTAACGTGTCAATTTTAGATCTTTCCTGCTTTCCCTTGTGGGCATTTAGTGCTATAAATTTCCCTCTACACACTGCTTTAAATGTGTCCCAGTGATTCTGGTATGTTGTATCTTTGTTCTCATAGGTTTCAAAGAACATCTTTATTTCTGCCTTCATTTTGTTATGTACCCAGTAGTCACTCAGGAGCGGGTTGTTCAGTTTCCATGTGGTTGAGAGGTTTTGAGTGAGTTTCTTAATCCTGAGTTTTAATTTGATTGCACTGTAGTCTGAGAGATAGTTTGTTATAATTTCTGTTCTTTTACATTTACTGAGGAGTGCTTTACTTCCAACTATGTGGTCAATTTTGGAATAAGTGTGATGTGGTGCTGAGAAGAATGTACATTCTGTTGATTTGAGATGGAGAGTTCTGTAGATGTCTATTAGGTCTGCTTGGTGCAGAACTGAGTTAACTTCCTGGATATCCTTGTTAACTTTCTGTGTCAATCTGTGTAATGTTGACAGCGGGGTGTTAAAGTCTTCCCTTATTATTGTATGGGAGTCTAAGTCTCTTTGTAAGTCTCTAAGGACTTGCTTTATGAATCTGGGTACTCCTGTATTGGGTGCATATATATTTAGGATAGTTAGCTCTTCTTGTTGAATTGATCCCTTTACCATTATGTAATGGCCTTCTTTGTCTCTTTTGATCTTTGTTGGTTTAAAGTTTGTTTTATCAAAGACTAGGATTGCAACCCCTGCCTTTTTTTGTTCTCCATTTGCTTGGTAGATCTTCCTCCATCCCTTTATTTTGAGCCTATGTGTGTCTCTACATGTAAGATGAGTCTCCTGAATACAGCAAACTGATGGATCTTGACTATTTATCCAATTTGTCAGTCTGTGTCTTTTAATTGGAGCATTTAGCCCATTTACGCTTAAGATTAATATTGTTATATGAGAATTTTATCCTGTCATTATGATGTTATCTGGTTATTTTGCTCATTAGTTGATGCAGTTTCTTCTTAACATTGATGGTCTATACAATTTGGCATGTTTTTGCGGTGGTTGGTATTGGTTGTTCCTTTCCATATTTAGTGCTTCCTTCAGGAGCTCTTATAGGGCAGGCCTGATGGTGACAAGCTCTCTCAGCATTTGCTCGTCTGTAAAGGATTTTATTTCTCCTTCATTTATGAAGCTTAGTTTGGTTGGATATGAAATTCTGGGTTGAAAATTCTTTTCTTTAAGAAAGTTGAATATTGGCCCCTACTCTCTTCTGGCTTGTATCGTTTCTGCTGACAGATCTTTTGTTAGTGTGATGGGCTTCCCTTTGTGAGTAACCCAACCTTTCTCTCTGGCTGCCCTTAACATTTTTTCCTTCATTTCAACTTTTGGGAATCTGACAATTATGTGTCTTGGAGTTGCTCTTCTCGAGGAGTATCTTTGTGGCATTCTCTGTATTTCCTGAATTTGAATGTTGGCCTGCCTTGCTACGTTGGGGAAGTTCTCCTGGATGATATCCTGCAGAGTGTTTTCCAACTTGGTTCCATTCTCCCTGTCACTTTCAGGTCCACCAATCAGACGTAGATTTGGTCTTTTCACATAGTTCCATATTTCTTGGAGGCTTTGTTCATTTATTTTTACTCTTTTTTCTCTAAACTTCTCTTTGCACTTCATTTCATTCATTTGATCTTCGATCACTGATACCCTTTCTTCCAGTTAATCGAATCGGCTACTGAAGCTTGTGCATGTGTCACGTAGTTCTCTTGCCATGATTTTCAGCTCCATCAGGTCATTTAAGGACTTCTCTACACTGGTTATTCTAGTTAGTCATTCATCTAATCTTTTTTTCAATGTTTTTAGCTTCTTTGCAATGGGTTCGAACTTCCTCCTTTAGGTCAGAGAAGTTTGATCGTCTGAAGCCTTCTTTCAACTCGTCAAAGTCATTCTCCATTCAGCTTTGTTCCGCTGCTGGCGAGGAGTTGCGTTCCTTTGAAGGGGAGAGGTGCTCTGATTTTTAGAATTTTCAGCTTTTCTGCTCTGTTTTTTCCCAATCTTTGTGGTTTTATCTACCTTTGGTCTTTGATGATGGTGATGTACAGATGGGGTTTTGGTGTGGATGTCCTTTCTGCTTGTTAGTTTTCCTTCTAACAGTCAGGACCCTCAGCTGCAAGTCTGTTGGAGTTTGCTGGAGGTTCACTACAAACCCTGTTTGCCTGGGTATCAGCGTGGAGGCTGCAGAACAGTGAATATTGCTGAACAGCAAATGTTGCTGCCTGATTGTTCCTCTGGAAGCTTCATCTCAGAGGGGTACCCGGCTGTGTGAGTTGTCAGTCTGCCCCTACTGGGGGGTGCCTCCCAGTTAGGCTACTCGAGGGTCAGGGACCCACTTGAGGAGGCAGTCTGTCCATTCTCAGATCTCAAACTCTGTGCTAGGAGAGCCACTATTCTCTTCAAAGCTGTCAGATAGGGACAGTTAAGTCTGCAGAGGTTTCTGCTGCCGTTTGTTCAGCTATGCCCTGCTCCCAGAGGTGGAGTCTATAGAGGCAGGCAGGCCTCATTGAACTGCGGTGGGCTCCACCCAGTTCGAGCTTCCTGGCTGCTTTGTCTCAGCAATGGCGGACACCCCTCCTCCAGCCTTGCTGCTGCCTTGCAGTGTGACCTCAGCTTGCTGTGCTAGTAATGAGGGAGGCTCCGAGGGCATGAGACCCTCCAAGCCAGGCGTGGGATATAATCTCCTGGTGTGCCGTTTGCTAAGACCATTAGAAAAGTGCAGTATTAGGGTGGGAGTGACGCGATTTTTCAGGTGACGTCCGTCACCGCTTCCCTTGGCTAGGAACAGCAATTCCTTGACCCCTTGTGCTTCCCAGCTGAGGCGATGCCTCACCCTGCTTTGGCTCATGCTCGGTGGGCTGCACCCACTCTTCTGCCCCCACTATCCGACAAGCCCCTGTGAGATGAACCCGGCACCTCAGTTGGAAATGCAGAAATCACGCATCTTCTGTGTCGCTCATGCTGGGAGCTGTAGACTGGAGCTGTTCCTATTCGGACATCTTGGAACCACCCCCTGGAAACTGTAATATTTTTAATATAATGATGGTATTTAAGAGAACAGATTAAAATCACACCTAGAGGAGGAAATTGGGGGTGTAAGAGTGTTTTAGTCAGTTCAGGCTGCAATAAGAAACTACCATAGACTGGACACTTAAACAATGAACATTTGTTTGTCACTGTTCTGGAGGCTGGGAAGGCTAAGCAAGGTGCCCACAAACTTGATTCTTTGCTTCTTTGAGTTTGACTGTTCTAGATACCTCATAGAAGTGGAATCATGAAGTGTTTTTCCTTCTGTAATGGACTTATTTCTCTTAAAATGATGTCCTTAAGGTTCATCCATGTTGTTACGTATTGCAGGATTTTTCTCTTTTATTATGGCTAACTAATGTTGCCTTGTATGTATATACCAGATTTTTTAAAATGCATTCTTTTATGTGTGGATATTTAGATTATTTCCACATCTTGACTGTTGTGAATATGGTTGCAATTAATATGGAAGTGCTAATATCTTTCCAAGACCTTAATTTCAATCCTTCAGAATAAATATCCACAAGTGGGGTTACAGGTTCATATGGGATATCTATTTTTAAATTTCTGAGGAAACTCCATCATGTTTAGTGGCCACACCATTTTGCATTCCCAACAGTATACAAGAGTTGCAGTTTCTCCATATCCTCACCAATATGTGTCTTTTACTTTAAAAAAAAAATAGCCAATGTAACAGGTGTGAGATGGTATTTCATTGTGGTTTTATGTTTCTGTAATGATTAGTGATATTAAGCTTCTTTTCACACGAAAATGGCCTCTTGGTCATTTGAATGTCGTCTTTAGAGTTACATATTCTGGTGTGATCAGATTTTCTTCAAAATAGTAAAAAAAAAATTGCAGCAGATGGAATGCAGAAGCAGATATGGGATTCCATTTGTCTTTTATTACGCCAGATGTTAAAGTGATTTGCAAACATGTAAAATAATGTCATTCTTTCACTCAGCATATTATTTTGGAAAACATAGTTAGTTTTACAAATATCTGCTCTTTATCTTATGAGTTTAAGAGCATATATAGTAATGAGTTTATGGATGCTATTTTAAAATTACTACCAGATAAACTCACATAAAGAAAAGCTTTGTAGAGTTCTTAATAATATGTAAGAGTGTAAAGGAGTCCTGAGATAGCAGTGGCTAAGCCCTGCTGCTTTAGAATGTTTTCGGTAACAAAATCCAACTATAACTCACTTAAACAAGAAAGAAATGTATTGGCCACTGTAACCCAGAAGTCAGAGGTACTTCAAGTGTTGTTTGTACAGAATTATTATTATTTTTTTTGTACGTTAAGTTCTGAATACATGTGCAGAACATGCAGGTTTGTTACATAAACATGTGCCATGGTGGTTTATTGCACCCATCAATCCATCATCTACATTAGGTATTTCTCCTAATGCTATCCCTCACCTAGCCCCTCACCCACCAACAGACCCTAGTGTGTGATGTTCCCCTCCCTGTGTCCATGGGTTCTCATTTTTCACTCTCACTTATGAGTGAGAACATGTGGTGTTTGATTTTCTGTTCCTGTGTTAGTTTGCTGAGAATCATGGTTTCCAGCTTCATCAATGTCTCTGCAAAGGACATGAACTCATCCTTCTTATGACTACATAGTATTCCTTGGTGTATATGTGCCACATTTTCTTTATCTAGTTTATCGTTGTGCAGAATTCTGTTCCCTGTAATTTCCTCAGCTCTTTGCCTGTCTACATTGGTTATGTCCTCAAACTCTTTTTTTTCTCCTGACCTCAAAATTGCTGAAGTAGTTCAAGTGCTCATAGTATAGGAAAGTTTGTGTTCCACAATTTCCACTAATTTCTCTGAAATTCACTTTGATTGGATAGGTGTAAGTCACATGCCTTCCCTTTGTCAATCCTGTGGTCATGGATGTAACATAGGCTGACAGGATTTTCTGTTTCTGTTTAAATGTTTAGTTGCATATTCCTAACCAGGAGGCAAAAGTAAAGTTTCCCTAAGACTATAGGAATCTCTTGTGGGAAAGACAGAAATGATTCTAGGAAAGCAGCGAAGAAATCTATTGTGCTGCTTTAATGAGTTTATACTAAATGGAGTAATCGAGTTTTAGATTTATAAGCAGAAATGTCATCAGTTAATTTATTATTTTTCTCAATTTATTTAGGCTGCTATATAAAGAATGGAAATTTGGGAACAAGAATGAAAGCAGAAAGGTCAGTGAAGAAGCTGTTGTTGTAATCCAGAGTGTAGGCGATGGTATCTTGATTTGGGGATTGCCAATAGTGGTGGAGTCAAAGGATTAATTCTATATTTGGAGATTTTACTAGCAAATGCATGGATCCTTTGGATTTCAGGATGAGGAAAAGAGCAAAATAATGTTTAGGTTTTGAGCTTAAGTTAAAGTGAGCACTGGATAATGTCATGTTCAAAAATGGGTGAGAATCGGGAAATGTATTTCCTCAAGCCTTCTAGTCTACCTGTTTCACACAAGTATTCACTAAACATGTTAGCATCTATTATGTGCCATGCATCTCTCATTAATTAATATCTAATTTTGGAGCATATAGATCATTAGTATTTATTCCTGGAAAAATATGCATATTTCTTTGAAGTTAAGAAGTACAATAGTAAAATAATAAAAGTACTTATTATTTTATATATTTTATCACAATATATAAACACTTGTTTACCTAACACTGGTCAGACACTGGGCCAAGAGCTGAGTGGACAGTAGGGAATAAATGAATCTTACAGTGTGGTGTGTCATGAATAGTTACTTACAACTTTAAAACTAAGGTCAAGTAGATATTTAGAAGATATGTGATGCAAGAAAGAATAAGAGGTTGATTTGAAAACACTGTTCTTTAGCGTTGACTAAAACTTTTTAGAGTCAACTAAAATTGGTGTAGTCTGTTTACATATAATGTCAATGCGTCTAACTCCCGGATGATGCCATCTAGCTCAGGGATTCTCAGCCTCAGTATCATAGGCATTTTGAAATAAATATGCCTTTGTCGTGGGAGCCTGTCAGGTGTGTTCTAGGATGTTTAGCAGCATTGCTAGCCTCTATCCACTAGATGTTAGTAGCAATTTCCCATTTGTTGCAACCCGAAATGTCTCTGTCAATTACTAAATGCCTTGTAGGGGAACTCCTGCCCTAATTCAGCCTTCATGTCAAGATCACTTCTACATTTCTAGTAACCACCTTCTAGGTAATTCTACATATATCTCCTAACATTTTCTCTATAGAAAAAAATATATAAATCAAAATTGTTAAGATTCTTCCTGATATCACAAGACTCAAAAGATAACTTGACAATTATTATTGTCATCAGCATTATCTGAGGATGAATTTTTAAAGCCTGGAAAAGTTTACGATTTACATAATATTGTAAGAAGGATTTGGAGACAGGGTTAGTAAAATGGATGATTGTTCTTGCCACTAGACCTGTAATTTAATGCTTGCCTATTTCTGAGGATGGTGCTATGAATTGCTTAGTCTCTAAGAATTAAAATGTCTCATTGTATTTATTTTTACTTTCTTCTATTTTTTAAAGCCTGTTCACACATTTACCACCTGCCATCAAATTAGTCACAAAACCTTTTAAGTGATTCTAAAAACTCTTTAGAGCATTGGTCATTCTAAAATCTTAATTTCCATTCCTTTTGACAACTCTTTCCCCTACTCTTGCCTAAATTTTAGATTTAGATCTACTGGTTACTTCATGTTGGTACATGTATATTAGGTTCTAAATTGTTCTGTCTTTTCTCCCTGTTCCTCTAATTATGTAGTACAGCCACTGATAGATGAATCCTAAAACACAACTGCAATCATATCCCTACTCTATTCCTAAATGTTAAATGATTTCTCCAATTCTAGAGAACACATTTTTGGTTACATCTTATGCTATTTAAATACAATTGGTTTTCAATTTTAAGAACCTCCATAATCTATTTCCAAGAAAGTCATTCCTTATCTTCAAGACTTTTAATCCTAAGCAAATCGCCAGTTATCAAAGACTTTTATTCTATGAGAATTGCTCTACCAACCCTACAAAGACTTGAAGACTCTGTCATAAAGATTTTTCTACATTGTTCCTTGTGGCAGAATAGCTAATTTCCTTCCTGTATCAAAACCCTATTCTTGTTTCAAGCAACAAAACCTCTCTTAGTTATAACACTAGCCTATTCCAGCCCTCAGTGTCTCTCTCTTCTGAGGCATCAACATGTATATTTTTACTTGTTATTTTCAATCAACAATATACTGTTATACAATATATCTTGCAATTATTTTCTTAAGTCAGCTTCTGTCAGAGGGATTTGTGCACCAATGGAAGAAGTCAAGCAAAGGCATTATTGAGTTGAAAACCCAGATTCACTTGTATCCTGTGTGAAGGTCTGTCACAGGAGAGTTTGTCCCATCTCATGGCATGGATTTCCATACTACTTACCAGTGATTTATTTATCCTTTAGTAACACTTGACCACTCTGGATATGGGGTAGGGTGAGGGCAGGATATAACTCCCAGAAACTTCTGGCCCTAGGCTTCTTTAGATAATGTATCTTTAGCAGCACAATGGTAACCTTACAAAGATGGTAGAGGCCAAGTGATAGAAACAACCTCAAAAAAACTGAAGGACAGGCACACAGATTGTAAGAGGGATCAGAGAGAATCTGAAAAAATCAACAGCAGTGTTTATTGTAAATATGTCCTTATAATAATTGCCATGCTCTTAACCAATTTTTTGCATTTATTCTGTTTATTTTTTTAACAAATTGAAGGATTTTGGACGTCAGGGTTGGTTTACATTCCATGCATTTTGGTACCTGCTCAATAGTAAGCATTAGACATAGTTATTGCTTGGTGAACATTTGTTAACTCATATTTCAAATTGATTAACACATATCTTTTACATGAGTCCACGCTTAGGTTATAGGTTATGTTTTATGACGTTTAAATTATTACAGTGTCACATAAAATGGGGAACATGTATTTGCCCATTTGGGTTTCATTTTCTCCCTTTTTAATCAGAAGCCTAGGGCTTTGTAGGAAAATAATTATGAAGATTTTCAAGTTACCATACCATACAATTTTTTTCCTTTATGTGAGTTTCTTAATACTTATATTCTGTCTCTGCCAGCCAGTGTGTCTGCCACAACTCATTGGCAAATTAAAATGTGAGTTCTTTTTCAGGGTATTTCAATTATAGCTTCTTCTAGACCTTCCCATGGTGAAGACTAAACATATGCACATTGGTTTAATTTTTGTACTTGTAAACTTGTGATACTGTAAACTTTTTATTGAATAATTAAATTTTTTTCTTCTAGTCTTTACCACAATAACTATAGCTGTAGTGAATTTGATGTTTAGCCAGATAAACACACCAGAAAACCATGTGTCAGTCAATATGCTGTTTTTTACTGCAAGTCCATCTTTATCAAAACATGATTAATTTAAGTCTAAATTACCTTTTTGAAGACAGAATATTCTGATAAACACAAATAAGTTATCCAGAAGGTTAAATTTTTAAAAGGCAATTCTTTTTCATCTAATGACACTGTCAAGCATATAATATTATTAATCAAATTTGTTTCCTTAAGGTGCAATCATGTAAATTATGAGATGTTTTCAGCATAAGCTTGAATATGTTATTTTATGACTCATAAAAATGGAAAAAATGAGTAGACTCATGGAAATCATCTACTTATAATAATAACTTTAAAAATTATCTTTAAAAAGCAAAATATCAATTTCATATAAAATCTATACAATCTGCAATATTTCATTATATATAAAGAGTGTCACATTTATATTTATCTCTCTTTATTAGGGATTCCTTTGAACCATTAGAACTGCATGATAAACAGTATGTTAAGCTTTTCAGTGTCAGCTGTAGGCCCATCATGGTAGTTTGCATTATTTGTGAGTGTAATCATTATATGTGTGTGTGTGTATGTGTGTGTGTGTATGTGTGTGTATATATAAAATATATGTATATTATATGTATATATACTCAGCTGTTTTTAAAAATTCATATTGAAGAAGTTATTATTTAAAATTTATGAGGTACTGAAAGAGAAATACAGAGGACCAACTAGGTTGAAAATCAAGGTTTGTAGAGAGAAACTGATTTCAGGTTATATTTGAGAGAAAATAGACATTGCATAAGTGTTGCGAGAAATCTCCAGACACTCCAGTGAATAAGGGTAAATTCTAGTATACCATGAACAGCCATAATCAGTGGCGATCTCATTTATTCTCCAAGAGTTTTTCATTGTTTCTTCCCAAACCCTAGGCTCAATGGTATATATTTCTTTTACTTGTTTTATTTCTTTATTCCCTTTTCTCTCCTTTCAGCTTTCTTTTCTGTTTTGAGTAAAACCTACTTCTTTCATCACACTCTCTAACCTTTACTGCCCTTAAAATATAATACAGAAGAGGGAAAAAAAATCACTCTGCAGGCAGTCAACCAAACTGGGACCTGGAGAATTAATCCCATCATACATTGGCCTTATTTCTTGAACTGCAAAATGAGGAAAGTAATACCCATTATGATTAACTCATGATGATTTGTAATTTTTAAGTGAGGTTGCATATGTGAAAACAATTCGAAAAGAGCAAAGCTTTATTAGATCGAGCCGACTCAAATATACTTTCTTCAGGAATTAATGTGTGACCACATCTAAAAAGAATCCATTTTCCTCCTCTGGGCTACAAAAGCCTTTAATTTATATCTAAGTTATGGAAGTTATTACATAGGATTCAAATAATCTCTCACATTAGATGGGAAGCCCTTTGAAGTTATTTATCTTTTTTTTTTGAGGTGGGATCTTGCTCTGTTGCCCAGGCTGTAGTGCAGTGGTGGGATCTCTGTTCACCGCAACCTCCACCTCCCAGGTTAAAACGATTCTCATGCCTCAGCCTCCTAAGTAGCTGGAACCACAGATGTGCACCACCACGCCTGGCTAATTTTTGTATTTTTAGTAGAGATGGGGATTTGCCATGTTTCCCAGATGCCAAACCCCTGGCCTCAAGTCGTCTGCCTGCCTCAGCTTCCCAAAGGGCTGGGATTACAGGCCTGAGCCACCATGCACAGTCAACATTATCTATTTTACTTTTGAACTTTCAACATTACCCAGTGCATAACTTTCACTAGAAAAAAGTTAACTGAACAGGAAAATTTGCCTGCATTGGAAAAATTTTGCCTGCATTGCTCACTCTTCCCTAAAGCGCCAACTAGTATATGTTTTTCCATTTCTCATTTTTTAAATATTGGTTTAAAAGTCAACACTGTTGAACTTTATTGGAGTCCTGTAATCCCAGAAAACAGCGATGACTTAAGAAATGCCCCTGCCTCTTATGCTTCCCATATGATTTAGGTAAGATTTGAAGATGCTCTCCTTGTGTACCAATGACAAAACCAGACACATATCCTCTGACTTCCTCTTCTTTGCATCCTAAATGATCAAGTGAACTTGTTTTTAAGTCTCTCAAACACTACAGTTTGTTGAATCAACTATATTATTGATTGAAAGTATGCCAAAAGGGGTTTTGAAAATGTAAAATGTATCTACCTGCTTCTTTTAAAAATTACCTTTGTGAACAGGAAACACAATTGCAAATGAGATATGTGTTATAATTTCAAAATTTGTACTCCACCTAAGTTTGAAATGAAAATCATACAAACAAACAGTAAATGATTCAACAGAGGAGGATCAAACCTGTTGCTGATTCATTTCAAAACCATACAAAATAAAATAGTAAACATAATGAACCCTGGAATATAAAACTGGGGAGAAGGGATGAAAACAAGTGGATTATTGGAAAGTTTTTTCTTTAATATGTGATACTTAATTTATTAATAAAATAATAATTTTAATTATTTACTTTATTTTTCAACTTTTATTTTAGATTCAGAGGGTACATGAACAGGTTTGTTACTTGAGTATATTATGTGATGCTGAGTTTGGGGTGTGAATAATATTGTCATACAGAGATTGAGCACAGTATCTAATAGTTTTTCAACTCTTCTCGGCTTTCTCCCCCCAACAGTAGTCCCAAGTTTCTATTGTTTTGATCTTTATGTCCATGAGTACACAAAGTATAGCTTCCACTTGTAAGTGAGAACATGTGGTAATAAGTTTTCTGTTTTCGTGTTAATTTTCTTAGGATATCAGCCTCCAACTGCATCCATGTTGCTGCAAAGGCTATGATTTTTGTTCCGTTTTGATGACTGTGTAGACTGTTTAGTATTATGTGATATATATGTACCACACTTTCTTTTCTTTTTTTTTTTTTTGAGACGGAGTCTCGCTCTGTTGCCCAGGCTGGAGTGCAGTGGCATGATCTCAGCTCACTGCAAACTCTGCCTCCTGGGTTCAAGCCATTCTTCTGCCTCAGGCTCCAGAGTTGCTGGGATTACAGATGCACACCACCATGCCAGCCTATTTTTTTTTTTTTTTTTAGTAGAGATGGGGTTTCACCCTATTGACCAGGCTAATCTTGAACTCCTGACCTCAAGTGATCCACATACCTTGACCTCCCAAAGTGCTAGAATTACAGGCATGAGCCACCACACCCAGCTCACGTTATCTTTATCCAGTCCACCACTGATGAACACCTAAGTTGTTTTCATGTCTTTGTTATTGTGAATAGTGCTACAACAAACATGCAAGTGCATGTGTCTTTTTGGCAGAATTATTAATTTTTCTTTGGATGTATACCCAGAGATGGGGTATACATTCAAAAGGGATGCTGAGTAAAAGGGATTGCTGAGTTGATTGGTAGCTCTGTTTGAAGTTCATTGAGAAATCACCAAACTGCTTTCCACAGTGGCTGAACTAATTTACGTTCCCGTCAACAGTGTATAAATGTTCACTTTTCGTTATAGCCTTCGCAGTATCTGTTGTTTATTGACTTTTTAATAATGCCATCTGACTGGTGTGAGAAAGTATCTCACTATGGTTCTAATTTGAATTTCTGTGATGATTAGTAATGATGAACATTTTGTCATATGTTTTTTGGCCATTTGTGTGTCTTCTTTAGATAAATGGCTGTTTATGTCTTTTGCCCATTTTTAAATGGGGCTATTTAGCTTGTTGAATTAAGTTCTCTATAGATTCTGGATGTTAGACCTTTGTTGAATACATATTTTGTGAATATTTTACTCAGATGATAGTGTCTTGTGTTGAACAGAAGCTCTTTACTTTAATTTGTTCCACTTGTCAATTTTTGTTTTTGTTGCAGTTGCTTTTGATGACTTAGTCATAAATGTTTTCCCAAAGCCAAATGGTGTTTCAAGGTTTTTTTTTTTTTTTTTTTTTTTTTTTTAGGATTATTATAGTTTGAGGTCTTACATTAAAATCTTTGATCCATCTTGAGTTAATTTTTAATTTGGTGAGAGGTAGGGATTCAATAGGGAGTCATATGACTATCCAGCTATCCCAGCACCCTTTACTGAATAGTTGTTTCTCATTTGTTTATTTTTGTCAACTTTGTCCAAGATCAGATGGTTATCAGTGTCCAGCTTTATTTCTGGGTTCTCTATTCTGTTTTATTAATTTCTTTGTCTTTGTACCAGGGCCATGTTGTTTTGAGGATTGTACCCTTATAGTGTAGCTTGAAGTGCAGTAATGTGAATACTACAACTTTGTTCTTTTTGCTTAAGTTTGCTTTGACTATTCAGGTGTTTTTTTTGGTTCCACATGAATTTTAAAGTCGTTTTTTTCTAGTTCTGTGAAAGGTGACATAGGTAGTTTGATAAGAATAGCATTTAATCTGCAAATTGCTTTGGGCAGTATGGCCATTTTAACAGTATTGATTCTTCCAATACATGAACATGGAATATTTTTCCATTAATTTGTGTCATCTATGATTTCTTTTGTTCAGTGTTTTGTAGTTCTCCTTTTAGAAATGTTTCACCTCCTTGGTTAAATGTATTCCTAGGTATTTTATTTTATTTTTGTGGCTATCGTATAATGGATTTCATTTTTGATTTGGCTCTCAGCTCGAATGTTATTGGTGTGTAGAAATGCTACTGATTTTCATACATTGATTTTACATCCTGAGACTTTACTGAAGTTGTTCCAGGAATGTTTTGGCCCAGTCCTTAGGGTTTTCTAAGCATAGAATCACATTGTCAGTAAAAAAAGATAGTTCGACATAAAAGTCAAATTTTCCTATTTGGATGACTTTTATTTCTTTCTTTTGCCTGATTGCTCAGACTAGGACTTCCAGGACTATGTTGAATAAAAGTGGTGAGAATGAGTATCTTTGTCTTATTCCAGTTCTCAAGGGGAATGCTTGGCTGTGGGTATGTCATAGATGGCTCTTATTGTTTTGAGGTATATTCCTTTGATGGCTAGTTTGCTGAGGGTTATCGGAAAGGGATGTTGAATTTTACAGAAAGGCTTTTCTGCATTTATTGAGATGATCATATGGTTTTTGTTTTTAATTCTGTTTATGTGGTGAATCACATTTATTGATATACATATGTTGAACCAATCTACCATTCCAAGAATTAAGCCTACTTGATCATGTTGTTAATTTTGAATTAATTTTGATTTGCTGTTGGACTCTATTTGCTAGTATTTTTTTGAGATTTTTTGTGTCTGTGTTCATCAGGGATATTGGCTTTCTGTTTTCTTTTATTACTGCATTTTTTCAGGTTGTAGTATCAAGGTAATGCTTGTTTCATAGAAGAGTAAAAGAGGAATCCCTTCTAGATTTTTTGGAATAGTTTCAAAGGAAATGAAAGAAAGTCTTCTTTGTCTAATAGAATTTGGCTGTGAATCTATCTTGTCTGGGACTTCTTTTGGTTGGTAGGTTTTTTATTACTGATTCAGTTTTGGAACTTGATATTGGTCTGTTCATGGTTTCAAATGCTTCCTGATTCAATCTTGGGAGATTGTGTGTTTCCAGGAATTTATTCATTATCTTTAGATTTTCTAGTTTGTATCCATAAAAGTGTTCATAAAAGTCTCAGAGGATCCTTTTGTATTTCTGTGGGGTTACTGGTAATGTCACACTTTTTGGTTTCTGATTGTGCCTATTTGGACCTTCTCTCTCTCTTTTTTTTCCTTTCTTAATATAGCTATATAGAGTTGTACCAACTACCAATCTTATTTATTCTTTTAAACATCAATTTTTGATTTTGTTGATTTTCATATGGATTTTTGTATATCAATTTTCTTTAGTTCTTCTCTGATTCTAGTTATTTCATTCCTTCTTGAGGTTAGTTTGTTTTTGCTTATCTAGTTCCTTTAGATGTGAAGTTAGGTTGTTATCTTGAAATCCTTCATTTTTTTTTTTTTTTTTCAGAGACAGGGTCTCATTCTGTCATCCAGCCTCCAGTGGTATAACAGCTTGCCGAAGCTTCAAACTCCTGGACTCAAGTTATCCTCCTACTTGATCTTCCTAAGTATCTGGAACCATGGACATATGCCACCATGACTGGCTAATTTTTACTTTTTTATTTATTTACTTATTTATTTATTAATTTTTAGATATCAGGGTCTCACTATATTGCCCAGGATAATCTCAAACTCCTGGGCTCAAGCAATCCTGTCTTTACTCCCAAAGTGCTAAGGTCATAGATAAGCATGAGCCATGACACCAGGCCATTCCAGCTTTTTGAAACAGACATTTAGTGCTATAAAATTTCTTCTTACAACTGCTTTTGCTGCATCCCAGAGATTTTTGGTGTGTTGTGTCTCTGTTTCCAATTATTTCAAATAATTTTAAATTTCTGCCTTAATTATATTGTTTACCCAAAAGTCATTCAGGAAGAAGTTTTTAAATTCCCATTTAACTGTGTTTTTTCAGAGATTTTTCTGGGTATTTATTTGTATTTTCATTCCAATGTAGTCCAAGAGTATGGTTGGCATGATTACACTTTCTGATTTTGTGACATGGTTTATGGCTGAACATGTACTTGATCTTGGAATATGCTCCATGTGCATATGAGAAGAATGTATATTCTGTGGTTGATGGGTGGAGTATTCTACTGATGTCAATTATGTCCAATAGGTCAAGTGTCAAATTTAAATCCAGAATTTCTTTGTTAGTTTTCTACCTTTATGATCTGTCTAATGTTGTCAGTGTGGTGTTGAACTCCCCAACAATTATTGTGTGGCTAAGCCTTTGTGTACATCTAGAAGTACTCCTTTTATAAATCTGGGTGCTGTAGTGCAGATGCATATTTAAGATAGTTAGGTCATCTTGTTGACTTGAACCCTTTATCAATATGTAATGTCTTTCTTTGCCAATTTTTTACTATTTTTGATAAAGTCTTTTTTATCCAGTATTTGAATAGCAAAACGTGCTCTTTTTTATTTTTCATTTGCATGGTAGATCTTTCTCTAACCCTTTACTTTGAGCTTATGGGTGTCATTATGTGTGAGATGGGGCTCTCAAAGATAGCATACAGATGAGTCATGTTTTTTATCCAACCTAAAAGACACTCTGTGCCTTTTAAGTTGAGCATTTATACAGTTTATGATGAAGGTTAATATTGTTATTTGAGGTTTTGATGCTTTCATGAAGTTGTTAGCTGAATGCTGTTTAGTTTCTATTTTGTGGTTGCTTTATAGGGTCTGTGGGTTATACACTTAAGTTTGTGTATTTTGTAGCACAATCATTCTTTTGTTTCCATGTTTAGAACTTTCTTAAGGATCACTTATAAGACAGGTCTAGTGGTAACAAATTCCTTTAGTGCATGTTTTTCTGGAAATGATTTTATTTCTCCTTTGCGATAAAGCTCAGTTTGGTGGGATATGAAATTTACTGTGGGAATTTCTTTTCTTTAAGAATGTTGACAATAGGCCCCCAGTCTCTCCTAACTTGTAAAGTTTCTGCTGAGAAGCTCACTGTAAGCCTGATTGGGTTCCCTTTATACGTGATCTGACCTTTTTCTCAAGCTATCTTTACGATTTTTTTTTTTTGGAGTTGACCTTGAACAGCCTGGTGACTATACATCTTGCTGATGTTAGTTTTCTGTAAGTATCTTGGGTATTTTCTGCATTTCTTGTATCTGGATGTCTACTTCTCTAGAAAATTAGTGAAGTTTACTTCAATTATTCCCTTAATATGTTTTCCAGGTTAATATTTTTTTTTCTCAGGACTGGCAATATTGAATAGATTTGGTTGTTTTATATAAACCTATGTTTCTTGAAGACTGTTCATTTTTAAAATTATTATTTTTTTTCTTTTTGTTTGACTGATTTACCTCAAAAGCCCATTTTTCTAGCCCTGAAATTAGTTACTCTGCGTGGTGCAGTCTGTTGAAAAGCTTCTACTTATATTTTGAAATTCCTTAAGTGGGTTTTTTAATTTCAGAAACTCTGATTGTTTTCATTTTAAGATGTTGATCTATTCCTTCATCTCCTGGATTGCTTTGGAAGTTTCATGGTGTTTGCACTCTACTTTTCTCGGATTTCATTGAGCTTCCATGCTTTTAACTATTTATCTGTCATTTCTGGGTTTCCATTTTGGTTAGGAACCATAGCTGGAGAGCTAGTGTAATATCTTGCTGAGTCACTACATTGTGAATTTTTTTTTTTATCATTCCAGAATGCTTTTTACTGGTTCTTTCTCATCTGGAGACACTAACACTTCTAAGTTTTATGCATACTTTTAAAGAGGTAGGATTTTTTTTTTTTCTTTTTCTATATTATCCCCCGCCCCCAGCTTTCCCTTTCCTCCCTCCCTAGGGGATGCAACTATAGAGAATACATGCCAAGGTCTTA
The DNA here is from genome assembly GCF_049350105.2 of Macaca mulatta. Lineage (NCBI taxonomy): Eukaryota > Metazoa > Chordata > Mammalia > Primates > Cercopithecidae > Macaca > Macaca mulatta. The sequence goes on from NC_133422.1 coordinate 78,956,791, forward strand.
CGGTTTTGCTTTAATAGCCTTATGCACTTCTTTATTTCACTGGGTTTTACATTGGGCTCCGCAGTTCAACCTACAAGCCTGTATATGGTGCTTATAGGTAAGAGCCTGCTGTGACCAACATCATCCTTGTTTACTTGCAGAAGCTCTCTGTTGCCTCACGAATTGACTGATTCATGGAATGTAAAGTGGTCTGAGCTCCCTACTTAGCCCCAGGGAACTGGGGGCCATGACAGGCAATACTGGACCAGGAAGATCCAACTACAGATCCCCTGATAGCAAGCACAGGCATCAGCACTGAAAGAGAAAACCACTGGATGGCACCAAGTGTCCAGATGTGTTCCTGAGTATCTGGAAAAACTCCTTGGCCCCAAGTTCTTTGCATGGGGATGTGGGATGGCTTAAACTCCTAACCCAGGAGAGTAGGTGTTCCAGACAGCTGGAGGTCTGCCCGAATGTGGAATGAAATGGATGCCCCTGCAGCAAGATTTCTGCAGGAGAGGAATGGGGGGACTCAGTTTGCTTAACCAGAAAGTAGGAGCTCTGAATGCTTAGAGATCTGCCTGGGCATGCAGCAGTGAGGGCCTTGATTTGGTTTAGCTGTGTCCCCATCCGAATCTCATCTTGAATTTTAACTCCCACAATTACCAAATGTTATGGGAAGAGCCTGGTGGCAGGTGATTATATTATATGGGCAGGTCTTTCCTGTGCTGTTCTTGTGGTAGTGAATGAATCTCATGAGATCTGATGGTTTTTAAAATGGGAGTTTCCCTGCACAAGCTCTCTCTTGCTGCTGCCATGTAAGAAGTGCCTTTTGCCTTCAACTATGATTTTCAGGCCTCCCTAGCCATGTGGAACTCTAAGCTTATTAAACCTCTTTCCTTGTAAATTGCCCAGTCTTGCGCATGTCTTTATCAGTGGCATGAAAATGGACTAATATGGTAAATTGGCACTGGGAGTCAGGCATTGCTGGAAAGATATCCAAAAATATCAAAGTGACTTTGGAACTAGGTAACAGGCGAGGTTGGAATAGTATGGGGGGGTTCAGAAGAAGAAAAGTAAGTGTGAGAAAGTTTGGAACTCCCTAGAAACTTGTTAAATGGCTTCGTCCGAGATGCTAATAGTGATATGGACAATAAAATCCAGGCTGAAGTGGTCCCAGATGGAAATGAAGAACTTGTTGGAAACTGGAGAAAAGGTGACTTTTGTTACATTTTAGCAGAGACTGGTGGCATTTTGCCCCTGCCCTAGAGATTTGTGGAACTTTGAACTTGAGAGAGATGATTTAGAGCATCTGGCAGAAGAAATTTCTAAGCATTAAAGCATTCAAGAGGTGACTTGGCTGCTGTTAAAGACATTCAGTTTTATGAGAGAAGCAGAGCATAAAAGTTCAGATAATTTGCAGCCTGACAGTGTGATAGAAAAGAAAATCCCATTTTCTGAGGAGGTATTCAAACTGGCTATAGAAATTTGCATAGGTAATGAGAAGCCAAATGTTAATTGCCAAGACAATGGGGAAAATGTCTCTAGGGCATGTCAGATGTCTTCATGGCAGCTCCTCTCATCACAGGCCCAGAGGCCTAGGAGGAAAAAGTGATTTTGTCGGCTGGACCCAGGGTCGTTGGGCTGTTGCAGCCCAGGGACTTGGTGCCCTGTGGCCCAGCTGCTCCAGCCGTGTCTGAAAGGGCCCAACATAGAGCTTGGGCCATGGCTACAGAGGGTGCATGCCACAAGCATTGGCAGCTTCCACATTGTGTTGAGCCTGTGAGTACACAGAAGTCAAGATTTGGTGTTTGGGAACCTCTGCCTAGATTTCAGAAGATTTCTGGAAACACTGGATGCTCAGGCAAAAGTTTGCTGCAGGGACAGGGCTCTCATGGAGAACCTCTGCTAGGGCAGTACGGAAGGGAAATGTGGGGTTGGAGCCCCCCCCGACAGAGTGCCTACTGGGACACTGCCTTGTGGAGCTGTGAGAAGAGGGCTACTTTGTTCCAGTCCCCAGAATGGTAGATCCACTGACAGCTTGCACCATGCACCTGAAAAAGCCACAGACACTCAATGCTAGCCCATGAAGGCAGCTGGGAGGGAGGCTGTACCCTGCAAAACCAAAGGGGCAGAGCTGTCCAAGACCGTGGGAACCTACCTCTTGCATCAGAGTTACCTGGATGTGAGACATGGAGTCAAAGGAGATCATTTTGGAGCTTTAAGATTTGACTGCCTCACTGGATTTCAGATTTGCATGGGCCCTGTAGCCCCTTTGTTTTGGTCAAATTGTCCCATTTGTAATGACTGTATTTACCCAATTCCTGTACCCCCATTATATATAGGAAGTAAATAACTTGCTTTTGATTTTACAGGCTTGTAGGCAGAAGGGACTTGCCTTGTCTCAGATGAGACATTGGACTGTGGACTTTTGAGTTAATGCTGCAATGAGTTAAGACTTTGGGGGACTATTGGGAAGTCATGATTGGCTTTGAAATGTGAGGACATGAGATTTGGGAGGGGCCAAGTATATAATGATATGGCTTGGCTATGTCCCCACCCAAAGCTTGAATTTAACTCCTATAATTCCCACATGTAGATGAAGGAACCTGGTGGGAGGTGATTGAATTATGGGTGCGGGCTTTTCCTGTGCTGTTCTTGTAATAGGGAATGAGTCTTATGAGGTCTGATGGTTTTAGAAATGAGAGTTGCCCTGCACAAGCTCTGTCTTGCTACCACCATGTAAAAAGTGCCTTTAACCTTCTGCCATGATTGTAAGGCCTCCCCCATCACATGGAACTGTAAGTCCATTAAACCTCTTTCTTTTGTAAATTGCCCAGTCTGTTATTTCTTTATCAGTAGCATGAAATGGAAAAATACAGGCCCCTACCCTCAAACCAAGATCTCTGCACAGGAAGGATGGGTCAGCCCAGACTGCTGATTCAGGCAAGCTGGTGCTCCTAATGCCTAGACATCTGCTTGTGCATAGAGTAGTGAAGGCCTTGCTGCACCATGAACTATGTCCATGAAAGGTGGAGTGGCTCAGGCTGCTTAATCATATAAGCAGGGCTCTGAATGCCTGGAGATCTACCTGGGTGTGAAGCGCAGAGGGCCTCCTTACACCAGGATCTCTGCACAGAAAGGGCAGGGTAAGTCAGGCTATTGATCCAAATGAGTGAGTGCTACAAATTCTAGGATTTCTGCATAGGCAGAGTGGAGAAGGCCCTGCTTCACCATGATCTACATCCTTGAAGAGCAGGACAGCTCAGGCTGCTTGGCTAGGCAAATAGGTGCTCCAAATACCTGAATTTCTGCTTGGGAGTGGAACAGAGAGGGCCCTGCACAATGATCTCGGGAGAACAGGCTGGGGCACATATCAATGGCATACACAAACTGATTTCAAGTCCCCTGAAATGCAAGTATTTCAAGCTAGCCCTGGCTGCAAGTATTGCCACCTAAGAGAAATGGCTGTCCTCCCACTCTAAGTCTGTGATGAGGAAGAACACAATTTCAGTCCCTACTGCTGAGGTGGTTTCCACAGTTGTGGAAGCTGTGGAGGTCCATTGCCTGCAACACAGCAGGTGTTCCAATCTCTAACCTAAGATTCAAATCTCTGCATAGCCACAGTGCTGCGCTATCAAAGAATGGCTGACATTGTATGCACCCAGATTAAAAATGTCCTCCTGCTGTTAGTCCTGGGTGCAAAAAAAAAATTCTGCAACTTTTCCCAGTGCCTTTCCCTCACAGTGTCTCCAAGACTCTCCCCAAGTTAGCTCCCACACTTGGGAGAAACAAAATGCTCTTTCTCAGCCTCGGCTGCATGGATCCCTAGTGGAAAGGTGAGTCACAGAGGGAGGCTCCCTGCATCTCTCACCCATTGGGGCTTTACTCACTTTTATCAGGCCCATGCTGTCATGGGGGTTATTTGCCAGCATTCTCCTCCCCAGAATCTGAAGTGCCCTTTCAATTCTGGTAGATTCCCATTTTCCTTCTTGAATTAAAGCTTACAGAATTATCTTTATGCATTATCTTGCTATATTTAAGTGGCTGAGGCATGCTACAGCCTCTAATTCACCATTTTTTTTGAGAAAAAAAAAAAGTGAGTTTTTTAGGCCCACTGACAAATCTGGACAAAATATCTAACTTTACCAAACTGTATTCCAGGTTTTCTCCTTCACCCAGGTCCTTCAGTGTGACTCACCATCAACCTGATGAGGCATACAGTATCTCCTCAATATCCCCTCTTAAGACCTACCAGAACACCTTCCTTGGTTAATAACTATTCAACCCACCAACTCTGACACTTGGTTCTCCTCCCGATAAAGGAAAAGCCATTTCTGCCTGACCTTTGTAAAACATACACAACTTATGGTCTGAACATTCTTTCTATAGTAATAACCTCTTTCCCCAAATGCAGTACTCTTTCCGATTAAAGTCTTTCCTTGCCTAAGTCAAAATATGTTTTATCTGATGAAATTATGCATTTATTTCTAATTTAACCTGAATGTTTAACTACCTCTCTTCTATTTGTCTAATCTCTCTTTCACTTTAATGTTTTCCTTTTCTAATGAATTCTTTTTTTTTTTTTTTTTTTTTTTTGAGACAGAGTCTCGTTCTGTCACCCAGGCTGGAGTGTAGTGGCACAATCTTGGCTCACTGCAAGCTCCGCCTCCTTCTGCATCAGCCTTCCCAGTAGCTGGCACTACAGGCATCCACCACCACATCCAGCTAATTTTTTGTATTTTCACTGTGTTAGCCAGGGTGATCTTGGTCTCCTGACCTCGTGATCTGCCTGCCTCGGCCTCCCAGAGTGCTGGGGGCATGAGCTACCGTGCCCAACCGGAGCTCTTAGATTTTAATCTCATTATCCAGCATGTGCTCATTAGGAATAATGTCCTCTGATCCATCTTGCAGTTGCCTTCTAGTTGTAAAATATGTTGCCTAATCAGCCCTTTGCCTTTTCATTTTAAATGGCTCTTTTATTTTTCAAGTTATTTTTCGTATCTGCCTGTGTTGTTCTTTCTTTTATTTCCTCATTTACTTTAAACATGTATTTATTATAAGAGATGCTTGGCACTTATTAATATTCCTATTCGGTTGTATTTTCTGACTCTTAATGTTTAATTCTTTACTGTTGTGTTTCCGAACCCTTGATTATTGGACTTCCTGTAAAATTCCTCACTGCCATAATTTTGTAAGGGTGGTTTCTATTGTCTTCTTCCAGGAAATAAAGGGATTTAACTAGACCAGTACCAATTATAGGTTACCTCTGAAACTTGGATATTTCTATGCCATGCCGATTCTATTAAGCCAAACTGAAAACTGGTAGCAAGCACAAATATACTTTTAAAATACTTATTACTTTTTACAGGAAATGAAATCATGTACCCAGAACTCTGGGCAGAGAAAATCTTTAGGCCATTTTTCCCGGCTGAGGTTCAGATTTTCCGGATATTTTAAGTTAAATATTGAGAGTCTTGAACCTATATGTAGAGATTTCCAGTTCCAAAGCTAAAACTCCACAATCCCAGGGATTTATGTTATGTACTGAGAGGATATTAAAACTAATCAATCATTAGTGCATACATACATACACACACACAGTCACATGTATACCTAAATAAGGTAATAGACCCTTTTCTTACAGTGCAAATACAAATAATAATTAATAATAATTGTAAAAGGATTTGTGGAATTAGAAAAACAATTTTTTACGTTAATAGTCATAATTGATTAAGGCAAAAATCATGAGTGGATGAATGCTAAGGAGAGTTTGGAAGAATTTGATGAGGAACAGCTGAATTATAGAATCTCAAAGTACCTCTTCACAACTTATTTATAAATTGCAAGGAGAGTATAGTAAATTTGTGATGAAGAAGCATGGCTTTCACTAACATAAATGAACAAACTGAATATCACCAATAATTAGGCAAAGTGACATGATATACCTTTTCTTAAGTGTGCACTCAGATATTATCATGCCTGTCATATTCTCGACAAAATTTAACCAAAAATGTAAATATAATAATAAGAAAACATCAACCAAAGCTAAATTATAGAATAGAGTACAAAATAGCCTAAGAGTACTTCTAAAAATGTAATGATCATGAATTAACAAACATAGTTAAACAATCATTTCAGATTAAAGAAGTCTAGAAAGACATGAAAATTAAGCACAATGCATGCCTCCTGAAGAGCTTGATGTTCCAGGAAGGAAAGATCTAAAAATGACACTATTGGAACAATTAGAAAAGTTTGAATTTGGACTGTGAATTGTCATCAATGTTAAATTTCCTGATTTCAATAATTGTACTATGAAAGAGAATACGTTGCTCTTAAGAAATGCACACTATAGGATTTAGGGATGAAGCAGCATAAAGACTGAAATTTATTCTCAAATGTTTCAGAGGTAATTGTATGTATGTATATTGTATAAAATATATATACATATATGGTATATATGTATATATCTATGTACAAATAAATATGTGTACAGATAAATAGAAAATAATGCAAATAGCCCAAACTGCTAATAATTGTGAAATATTTAGTTTTTTTTGCAACTTTTCTATTAATTTAGATATCAAAATTAAAATTCACAAAAACTACAAATAAAAATGAATCCAGTCACCTAGCAATATATTTATTTCTACTTCTGTTATTCTTTCTTCAACATTGCTGCTTCAATATACTATTCATTTTGGGACTTTCTCCTCTAGCTTTTAGTTTCCTCTTTGCCTTTTCTTCTATTTTTTTTTTCTTGTACAACTTGGCTAGAAATACTGTTTCTTTGTAATATTTCATACAGAATTTCTAGGATTTTGGAGGGAAAGATGGTCTTCACTAATACCTAAATTAGAAGTGTCTCATTGTTTTTCTACTTTTCTTTCAAGGCATATGCTTCCAGATTCTCTGCCTAAAGGGAAAGCCCATTAAAGCAAATTTGTCTGATAGTCACATATATTCTTAACAATTTGCTTATTGAGAGACTGTGTCGTTGACTCACCAAGATTCAAAAGCTGGTTTTACCATGCACTATCTCTGTGACAAGGATTGAGATTTTCTAATCTCCTGTATTTTCTTTCTTTTTTCTTCTTCTTTTTTTTTTTTTAATTATACTTTAAGTTCTGGGATACATGTGCAGAATGTGCAGATTTGTTACATAGGTATACACATACCATGGTGATTTGCTGCACCCATCAGCCTGTCATCTACATTAGGTATTTCTCCTAATGCGATGCCTCCCCCTGTCCCCTACCCCTTGACAGGCCCTGGTGTGTGATGTTTCCCTCCTTGTGTCCACATGTTTTCATTGTTCAACTCCCATATATGAGTGAGAACATGTGGTGTTTGGTTTTCAGTTCCTGTGTTAGTTTGCTGAGAATGTTGGTTTCCAGCTTTGTCCATGTCCCTGCAAAGGACATGAACTCATTCGTTGTTATGGCTGCATAGTATTCCATGGTGTATATGTGCCACATTTTCTTAATCCAGTCTGTCATTGATGGACATTTGGGTTGGTTCCAAGTCTTTGCTATTGTGAATAGTGCTTCAGTAAACATATGTGTGCATGTGTCTTTACAGTAGAATGATTTATAATCCTTTGGGAACATCCCCAGTAATGGGATTGCTGGGCCAAATGGTATTTCTGATTCTAGATCCTTGAGGAATTGCCACACTATCTCCCACAATGGATGAACTAATTTACACTCCCACCAACAGTGAAAAAGTATCCCTATTTCTCCACATCCTCTCCAGTATCTATTGTTTTCTCTCCTGTGTTTTCATAGATTAAAGAAGAATAAAAATGATTATCTCATAGAACAGTATAATGAAGAATCATTCAGATGACAAAGAAGGATGAGATTAGAACAGGTGCATTGTACATTCTTACAGAGAAATGTGATCTATTTTAGAGCTGAAGAGCTGCTCTACCATTACGAACATTATTTGAAACCTATTGTCTGGTTGTTAAAAATAAAACAGTATGATAAGAACTATTGAAAGCAGTAGGAGGCTATTTGCATTCATCACTTAACATTAATCCAGATGACAAATAATTATAGATCCATGTTTCTACATCTAGCAGTTACGCAGAAAATAAGTGAATGAGGCCCTAAATAGGATAAGAGAGATGGAGATTAAAGATAAAAATAGTGTTAAGTTCTTCTGGGAAACCATGGCAGGACTGCTTACACTGCAAATTAATGATTAGAGAAAGAAATGAGTAAAGATGATGGTGAGGGTATAAATCTGAGAGAATAGAAGATTTGAGGTGTTTGCAATAGTAAAGCTAAATAGGAAGCGAGCCTTAAGATGAAAATATGGAAGGTGACAACAACAACAACAAAACTTTATTTACTATACTTTTAAATTGTGTGCTTCAATTATACATGCATGGTAAAAGCACAATATCCATGTTTAGAATTTTAAAATGTACACAACTTTATGTTTTAATTATTTCTGTACCCTCATATCCTCATTTTTGTTGTTTCGTTATATTTTGCCCAATTGCAATCTGTTTAACAAACATCATTCTCCTATTTCTTTAGATTCCTATATCTATATATTAAAATTTTAACATTCATAATTTAATAAGGTTATTACTGAATATATATATACATGAACAGATATACACACATGTATTTGTATATACATACATGTATGTGTGTGTATATATAAATATATACAATTTCTTGAATCATTTACTTTAATTTAGTTCTTGATTATCTAGAGATAGCCTTCAGGCAGATTTTTTTCCAAGAAAAATGTATTTCACTATTAAGTGAGTTATTTCATTTTTTGTAAGTCTACCTGTTACCTTAAATTAAAACAATCTTACCTGGACATCTGGATTGGGATATATTACACTGTAATAAATCCAAAAATAATTTAATTTACTTAAAGAAACACGCAGTTTTGAACTCTGATGCTGAATGTCCAGCACAGATCGGCAGTGAACTCTGTACACTGCACTAAATTCCGAGCCCAAGTTCAAAAATCTGAAGTGGTTCAGCACAGCACAAGGAAATGAATGATCTGGGCTGCACTGTCCGAAAGGGCAGCCACTAGCTACCTGAGTCTTTCATTTACACTACTTAAAATAAAATAAAATCTCAAACTCAGTTCTTGGGTTGCACCTACCTGGTTGGCTGTATTTCTCGATATTTTATTCTTTTTGTGGCTTTTGGGAGTGGGATTGCTTCTTTATTTGGCTCCCAGTTTGAGTGTGTGAAAGAAAAATAAATCTCAGGGTCCCCAAACCACTCAGCTAAAGGGAAAAGTCAAGCTGGAAACTGGGTCATGCAAACCTGCCTCCCCTTTTGGTTCCTAAGTAAGATGGCTCCAAGATGAAAAGCTACATGCCTTCCCCATGTTTGCCCACAAGGAAATCCTAGTGAGAGACAAGACCTTCACCCTAAGGTGTTTCTGTTAAAATTTCACCATGGCAATGTCAATTGATTGCTTATCTTTACAAGTGCGGTTGCCCCCTGGCCTACCAGACACAAATGCATGTTTGATTGTTACCCTGCCCCATTTTGTCTATGTGATCTTATGTAAAAATGTGGATTCCCTGCATTTTTCTTCTGGGCCATTTGTCTATATCATGTTATGTAAAAAAAATGCAGATTCACTGAGCCAGACAAAGGCATGAATGACTATTTTTCCCTACCTCTCTCTTACTTGAAAATTGCATACTTTTCAACATTCCACCCTTTCCCCCTTAAACTTAGAACCCTCAAAATCATCTTTGGAGAAAAGCATAGACCTGTCTCTGGGGTACGTGTCCTTAACTTTGGCAAATAAACCTTCTAAAATGATTGACACTTGTCTCGTCTTTTTTTCTCGATTGATAGATGTTATTGTTATATAAAAATGCTACTGATTTTTGCCTGTTGATTTTGTATCCTGAACCTTCATTGAAATTGTTTATCAAATGTAGGAGCTTTTGGGCAGAGACTGAAGGGTTTTTTTTTTTAGGTATAGAACATATTGTCTGTGAAAAAGATAGGTTGACATCTATCTTCCTATTTGAATGCTGTTTAATTCCATCTCTTGACTGATTGCTGTGGCTGGAATTCCCAGTATTATGCTGAATAGGAGTGGTGAGAGTGGGTGTCATTGTCTTGCTCCAGTTCTTAAGGAAAATGCTTTCAGTTTTTGCACGTTTAATATGATGTTGGCTGTGGGTTTGTCATAGACGGCTCTTATTATTTTGAGGTATGTTCCTTTGATAACTAGTTTGTTGAGGGTTTTTACTATGAAGGGATATTAAATTTTATTGAAAGCTTTTTCTGTGTCTATTGAGATGATCCTATGGTTTTTGTTTTTAATTCTGTTTATGTGATGAATAACATTTATTGATTTGCATATGTTGAACTAACCTTGCAATCCAGGGATAAAGCTTACTTAATCATGGGGCATTAACTTTTTAATCTAGGGTTGGACTTGATCTGTGGGTATTTTTTTTTTTTTAGAATTTTTGTGTCTATATTAATCAGGAATATTGGCCTTTAGTGTTCTTGTTTCATTTTGTTTTGTTTTTTCCTGTAACTCTGCCCTGTTTTGGTATCAGAATAATGTTGGCCTCATAAAATGAGTTAGGGAGGAGTCTCTCATGCTCAAGTTTTTGGAATAACTTCAATAGGATTGATACCAGTTTGTCTTTGTACATCTGTTAGAATTTGGCTGTGAATCCACCTGATCCAGTGTTTTTTGTTTGTTTGTTTGTTTTATTATTATTTTGGTTGATACCTTTTTAAATTACAGATTCTGTCAGAACTCAGAACCCATTATTGGTCTGTTCAGGATTTCAATATCTTCCTGGCTCAATCTTGGAAGGTTGTATGTTTCTAGAAAGTTATTAATCTCTTCCAGATTTTCTATTTTACACTTAGAAGTGGTCATAATAGTCTCTGATGGTTCATTGTAATTCTGTGTTTGGTGGTAATGTCACTATTTTCATTTCTGATTGCGTTAATTTGGATCTTCTCTATTTTTGTCATTTTTGTCTACTTAATGGTCTACTAAAGTTTATTCTTTTGAACTTTTAGTTTCATTGATCTTTTGCATGGATTTTTGTATCTCAATTTCATTCAGTTCAGCTCTGATTTTCGTTATTTCTTCTGTTAGCTTTGTGGTTGGTTTGCTCTTGTTTTTCTAGTTTATCTAGGTGTGACGCTAGGTAGATTATTATAAATCTTTCTAAATTCTTTATGTAAGCATTTAGCACTTTCCTTTTGACACTGCAGTGTCCCAGATTTTCTGTGGTATGTTGTATCTTGGTTTCCATTAGTTTTAAACTTATTTTTTCTTCTGCCTTAATTTTATTATTTACCCAAATTCATTCAGGGAAAAGTTGTTTAGTTTTCATGTAATTGTATAATTCTGAGACTTATTCTTGGTGGTGATTTCTATTTTATTGTGCTGTGGTCCAAGAGTGTGATTGGTATGTGTATTAGAACATTCTCAGTCTTATAAAGACATATCTGAGACTGGCTAATTTATAAATAAAAAAAAGAAGTTTAATTGACTCAGTTCTGCATGGCTGGGGAAGCCTCAGGAAATTTACCATCATGGTGGAAGGCAAAAGGGAAGCAAGGTATGTCTTCATATGGCTGGCAGAAGTGAGGGGAGGTGCTACACACTTTCAGAAAAACAGATCTTTTGAGAACTCTACCATGAGACAGCACTATAGGGATGGTGCTAAACCATTAGAAATCACCCCCATGATCCAATCATCTCCCACCAAGCCCCACCTTTAACACCTGGGATCACAATTCAACATGAGAGCTAGGAAGGGGACACAGAGTCAAACCATGTTATCCCGCTCCTGGCTGCACCCAAATCTCGTGTCCTTTTCACATTGCAAAATACAATTATTCCTTCTTTTGCATTTGATATCATGTGAAAAAGATTATGAAGGAAGGCATGTGTACCTTTAGTCACTATCAACTAATTTACTAAGAAAAAATTTCGTAATATCTCCATGGAAGGAATATACTTAAATAATACAAAGTGAATCTATCCTGTATACTAATGCTAATATAAATATGCTCTACAGATAGATTTTGATACTTGAACTGATTATTACCATTCCTCAATGTGATAAGTACAGAAATTGCGACTAAGCTTTTAAAAACAATTGTCTTAACATATTGATTTTTGTATGATGTATCTAATGATAAGAATAATTGTGTTTGTATTTTGTACATCTATAATATTTTAATGTAATGTTTCAGTAAATTATATATTTACATGTTTTGTTCATGATGGATTAGAAATTTATGCAAATAAAAACAAAATCAAAACCAGAAAACTATTACTTTACCACAGATTGAATATCACGCAAAATAAAACTCACATAAAATTCCACATAAAATTTGCATAAAATATGAATCCTCGCCCTATGTCACCTATGCACAAAAATTAACTTGAAATTGATTATAAATTTAACTATAGAAATTAAAACTATACAAATTTTAGAAGGAAACAGGAGAAAATCAGAATGATCTTGGCTTTGGCAATGTTTCTTAAACACAAAAAGGAAAACATAGAAAGCATGGATAAATTCTACATGATCAAAATTAAAAACTTTCACTCTTCAATAGAAAGTTTTTAGAAAATTAAAAAGAAAGTCACATTGTGAGGAAAAAGATTTGTAGAAGTTATGTGACAAAGGAGTTGTATCCAGAATATGAAAAGAATATGTATGACTCAAAAAGAAGACAAAAAATCAAATCAAACAAATTGCAAAAAATTTGTCCATGCTATACCAAAGAAGATATGTGTGCAATAAATAATCACTTGACAAGAAGCCAAAAAAAAATAGGAAGGTACAAATTAAAATTACAAGTAATTTGCATCTCTTTAGTAATTAGGGAGATACAAATTATAATGAGATGTCCTACATACTCCAAAAATGGTTATAATGAAAAACACATAAAATAGCTTTAGAGAGTGTGAAGACATGAGAACTCTTCTACATTACTCATTGAAAATCAAAATAATACAGCTACTTTGGAAAAAAAGATTGGCAGCTTTTCGTATTACTTTGTATGGTTTTGTTTTGTTTTAATAAGCTTTAACATACACTTACCATATGACCCACTAATTCCACTACTGTGAATACACTAAAGAAAAAAGAAACCTAATTCCACACAATTACATCAGCTTTGTTTATAATAAGTATGAACTGGAAACACACTAAATGTAAATTTGTGCATAAATAAGCAAATTATGTTTTATTGATCCAATGGAACTAAACTCTGCAATATAAAGAAGTGGATTACTGACCTATCAACAATATGAACGTATCTCAAAAGTACATTGCTAAATGAAAAAGGAGAGGCATTTGAAAAAACATACATACTGTGTAATTCCATTTTTATTCTAGAGAAGAAAAACTGTAGGGAGAGACTGAAAATAAGGGATCAAGGTGTTAAGAAAGGGACTTGAATGCCAAGGGAAAGGCCTGAACACTTTTGGGAATGGAAATACTCTATTTCATAATTTTGCTGATATGATTACATGACTGTATACATCTGTCAAAAAGCATCAAAATTTGTAATGAATATTGTTGAATTTTATTGTTTGTTAAGTAGTCCTCTATAAAGCTAACAGAAAAAAATAACCAGATAATAGGTCTAGAATTATAGCTGTAAAGGGCTAAATTTCAGAACTCATTTATATACTGCATGAATAGAAAGTTTAGGGACCAAGTTTTAACTGTAGGCTTTTTAAGACAAAAACCTAGATAGGTCATATGAGCGATCAGAGTCATTGAGTAAGAAAATCTTCTAACTTGCCATAATTTTAACCACAGTCATCCACAGCCTCTCTATGCAATCAAAATTGTGAAGCTTTCATAATTTTAATAGAATGAACCTAAGATATTTTTTAAAAATCTGCCCCAATACAAATAAAGGCTATATTTATGGTGGTAAACAGAGTTATCAGCACATATTTAGGTATATTAACTGCAAATTTACTGTTCTGGGACTGTTTAAGGTTTGAATCATATCTTAAAAATGATACAAGAAGCACGAAATAATTATCTCTAGTAGGAGTTTTCTGTAAGCATGCATAGTAAACAGAGCTCAGAATCTCAACTACCAATAGCTACAAAATGGGTTGTGAAAAAAAGTGTTGGGTGTTTATTTTAAATTCTAGCTCAGTATTAGGACCAATATGAATAGAGTTGCTTGTGTGGAACTTGGGCACAGGTGGGTTGAAAAAAGTAGGGGATGGATAATAAGACAATAAACACCAAAGCTTTTACTGAGACATATTAGTTTTAAATTTTTCAACACTTTTCCAACTTCCAGGAAGCTATTTGTGCTATAAAGTATTTCTACTGTTTGAATTAATTGATTAATTCCATTTTTTTCCCAACCTTGGATTTCCACATGTTAGGAAATGATTTATAGCTGAAGTTTCACCGACTTTGAGTGAAACTTTTCTAATGCCCCAGAATGAAATTTTAGCAGTTCAGTAAAATGTTTCTTGTCAATGTTTAAGGAATAAGCATTCATAGGTAAACAAACTGTTCTCTCCATTCATGCAAGTAATATAACAGAAACAGTAGAAGCCTGTGAGGTTAGACTTATGAAGACATACTGATATCTGAGACCTGAGAATGTATTTACTGGTGGCTAAAAGGAATATTATCTTGATTATTTGTAGAGTTTATCTTATCCAAACCTATGTCTCTCTTTTATGCTTTCGGTAGGGAAACTATATAGGTTCAAAGTCTCACTATCATAAAAAATCCTCCTCAGAGGCTAAGACATGAGGGAGATGCTTCTTTGCTATGCATATATTCATCACAGGAGAGATGTGTCTTTTTGAGCATGAAGTTGTGTGTCGGACCAATAATGTGAAACTTTTGCTTTTATGCTTGAATTAAAATACTGCTCTGGGCTCTTACCCCACTCAACAAAACACAGACTTCTATTTGGTATCATTTTTATTGCTGCTCTGCAAGTTCTATTTTATTCTTGAATAAGGAAGTCATGCTGTGAAGTAAAGGCTCTGTTCACTTTAAAGTATCTAAAGCCTTTGGAAAATGGCTTTAAACCTTGTTCTGCATCAGCTGAGCATGGTGAAATTTATATAATTGTCAAAGTCATGGATTTCACCTTAAACTCTAAACAAACCAACAGACTTCCAGAAATAAACCCACAATTTTTTTCCAAGTATATTCTGCTTTTTCATACTTAACTTAGTGTTTATAAGACCCTTCATGGTAAGAAAATGGTAATTTAATTTATGTTATTTGAGAAGCACCGGGAAGTTTCTTAAAGTATGTGCTTTTCCTGTGAAGTATGAGTGTAATAAGAATCAATTACCTATGGCTTTAAGGAGTCAAAGAAGGCTTTACATCCTACATCCTTTAAGAAGCTCCAAGAGTCCCCTGCTCGTGTTAATGATTTTTAGAGCTCATTCTGTGGTCAGGCATTTGAAAAGAGAATTCAACATCTTCCATGCAATAGTTTTGCACCTCCTTGGTTAAATTCATTCCCATTTTATTTTTTTGTAGCTATTGTCATTGAGATTGTTTTCCATATTTCTTTCAGATAGTTAATTGTTGGTGTATAGAAAGGCTACTGATTTTTGTATGTGGACTTTATATATTGCAACTGATTTCTGTATGTGGATTTTATATATTGCAACCTTACTGAATTTGTTTATGAGTTGTAACAGTTTTTTGTTGAAGCCTTTAGGATTTTCTACGTATAATATCCTATCATCTGCAAATAGAGACAATTTAACTTCCTCCTTTTCAATCTGGATGCCTTTTATATATTTCTCTTGCTTAACTGCTCTGGCTAGAATTTCCAGTACTATATTGAATTGAAGGGGTAAGAGTGGGCATCCTTGTCTTGTTCCTGGTCTTGAGGAAAAGATTACAACTTTTCACATTACGTATACTGTTAGCTGTGGGATTATCATAGTCTTTATTGTGTTCAGTTACATTCCTCCTAAACCCAATTTATTGATAATTTTTACCAAGAAAAGATATTGAATTTTGTCAAATCCTTTTTCTGCATCCATTGAGATGATCATATGATTTTCGTCCTTAATTCTGTTAATACGATGTATCATGTTTATTTATTTGCATATGTTAAAGAATCCTTGCATCCCTGGGACAAATCTCATTTGCTTATGGTGAATGACCCTTTCAAGCACTATTGAATCTGGCTTCCTAGGACTTGGTTGAGGAGTTTTGCATCTGTATGTACCAGGGATATGATCTTGCAATTTTCTTTTTTTCTGGTATCTTTTCCTGGTTTTGATATTGGGGTAGTGCTGGCCTCTTCAGAGGAGTTTGGAAGTATTCCCTCTTCAATGTTGGATGAGTGTAAGAAGCATTGATATTAATTTATCTTATTTTTTAAAGAAGCTTGATAAATCAGAAACAATAGCTTTTTATGAAGCCTGCCTCCCCCATTTTCGTTGACCAGAATATATCTTATACTCTCTGTATAAAACATAAAGTCCAAATATTGAATTTTTGAATAAGAAAATAAAGATATTAGGCTGGCAGTTGGCAATATTTGTCACATTATTGAAACTGTGCGTGATGTGCTACAAAACTACTCAGCATAACTACTAAAACTTGCAATAAATAATTCAAGAAAAATTATTTTGTGAAAATTTTCACAATTTTTAAGTTGAGAAAATAGCTAGTACTGACAAAGTAAAAAATATATTAATAGAAAGCAGTAATAATAACTACTCAGCATTGATTTATTTGCATTTTAAAGCAATGCTGTTTATTTCCTTTTACATATGTATCTACTAAATAGACACCACAGACAGGTAAAAATCTACATATTTAGTGGTGTTTGCTATCCAGACTTCCTAAGGAAGTAAATTATCCTGGAAAAAAGTCTTTATACGTATTGACCAATTAGAAGAATATAAACTGTAGTAGCTAAAAGCTGCATGCATTCTGTAAAAGTCTGTGTAGTACTTAATGACTATAACCCCGGAGAACATCCCAGTATTAATTTGCATGTTAATGCCTACGAAGGCATATTAGCATAATTTTCATACATCCTTATTAGGACATATGTGTTGATATTTATGCAATTTTTTTTCACTTTTGCTTTCACTTTCTTTAACTGCAGGCATTTCTTCTCTGTAATTTTATTTCTCCTCCACTGGATCACTTCCCAAATATAATTTTTTTTTCATGGCCTTAGATTTCTATACAATTTTGATCATAAACTTTACTTCCTTCCAATTCTCCATTCCAATAATTCTGCCTTTCCCACTGCCGCTCTATCCATGAAATTCTTATTCCTGGTAATCCACCCAGTTGGGATCATGCATTCTCCTCTATTTACTCTTTGATGTAGCTCATTTTACGAAAGCTGGCTTCTGTCTCTATCATCCCCATTCTATACAAATTTAACAATTTAACCAAACTCATTATATATATGTCAAAAAAATAACACTATAGGAAGTATGAGAATCCATTAGCCCTAATTCACTTCTGGTTCTGATTTAATAGTGATAACTCTTTTCTAGCAAGGGCCAAGGTGAGTCACAGCTCAAGTTATTGCTAGCCTTATTCTTCATCATCTTTGATTGTTTTTCTTTTTCTGTTAAAGCTAAGCAGTTTTCATCCTTTGCTTTTATTTGACTGTACATTTCAGAACAAGTGAAAGGCCACTCAGACATTATCTCTATACTTGACATTTCCCTGATTCTCTTTATTCTCTTCCTCTCCTCTGCACCCTTTCCCTTCCATGCAGTATGCTCATGTTCCTTCTCAAAATTTTCTCAGAAGTTCCCCCCCCCTCCACTATATCAGTGTATAAAAGATGTATCTGGCAGTTATCTTTTTCTTGTATTGGAAAATGTGAAGAAGAAATGAGGATACCCTCATTTGATCATCAAAATATCATCTTATTTCTCTTATCTTTTACATCGAAGCTTCTTAAGTAAGTTTTCTTTGTCAGCTCCCATTTCTCATTGCATATTCCCTCTGTAGTCTTCTAGAATTTGATTTCCTTTCTAATAATCACATTTAAATTACTCTATAACTTTGCCTGTAATTTTCTCCCACAAGGCACTGCTTTATTTTCTTTCATCTTTAAAATTGTTCATTCCTGACTATCCTTCTCACATCACCTTTCTTGACTTCTGTAATATTGTTTGCATTTTCCTCCATCTAGCTTCCTTCCTTCCCTTCATCAGAGTCTGGCATTTCTCTTACCTTGTTTTAAGAATCTCCATTTTTATTAGTTAGTGAATAACTACATACTTTACATCTTCAGCACAGATCACTTGTTAATTATTGGCTTGTAACTTCTCTACTAGAAATGCATTTATTATCTTTTTCATCTCAATGAAGTTACTCCTGCATTTCTCCATCTCTGCTAGCATTCCCTGTACTTACAACGTAGTGCATTTCTGAGACTGTACTGTTTTCATTCAATTGCCCTTTTGGCACCCTCCCTCTTCTATATTCAGCTAATCAATCATATTTTATTTATCTTCAAATCTTTATGATTTAACTCATTGCTTATATTTCCACTACTACTGCATTATAGCAAGCAAACTTCTTCTCATCTATTTACTACTCTATTAGCTTTCTTCATTTTTTCAATTGATTATATATGAAGATGCCAGAATAACAAATATCAAGTAGCAATATCATGTTATCACAATAGTGAATAACCATCTTCTTATTTTCTATGATATCAAAACCGATCTTCTTTGAGGAGTCAACACTCTGTTACATATTCATTTACATTTTAAACTTTAACTAAAGATCAAATATGACTGAGAAAATATTTGTCTTCTCCTTCGATCCTATTACTTGTTCTTATCCACAAACCAGTAATATATCTTCTTTACTCTCTTGACAATAACAAATCACATTCAACATGTACTTCTCAAAATCCTAAAATCATGACATTTTCATAATTTCTAATTTTATGTCCTTTCAGTTCCTATATGCATAGATGTATAAAATATTTCATCTCCTTATGTTTCTATAACTAATATATTGTTCCTACCTAAATTCCCATAAGATAATTGCTTAAAATGACTTAAAAGCTTAATGTTTATTCATTTGGAAATGAACAACTTTATAGGTTTAACATATAGGAACCTTTTCTAAGTCATATATAGGATTATTTATTTTTAATAATCATTCAATAAGCAATAATGCTGACATATTTTTTCTTCCTGAATTTCAACTTTCAGTATTCTTGCTGCTTCAGAATAAGGAGATATTTTGGAATACTGTCTCATCTGGTTGTTTAACCTCAGCATACACACAGAAATATGGTCATTATAAACATATTGTCAAGTAGCAGTTCACCTGAGTGAAATTTTGCCCTTTACAAACTTGCAAATTTTTGGAAGGTATATTATATAAAAACTGAGCTAATTCTGTTTATATAATATGCTTTCTGAGGAAAAAAACATTTTATTTTGATTGAAAAATTAAAAATCTTGGGAAAGGAGAAGCTAATCAAGCTTATATAGTCAATGTAAAAATATACTGCTTCCAAAATTAACTTCACATATGCAGTAATATTTTGTGTTTACAAGTTTAGAATTAGGTAAGTTAAAGTATCATATTCACTTAGTAAAAGGTAACATTTTAAATGTATTTTTAAAGTACTCTAAGTGAAGTCACTCAGGAGTGGAAAACCAAGTATCTCATGTTGTCACTTATAAGTGGGAGCTAAATTATGAGGATGCAAAGGCGTAAGAATGATATAATGAACTTTGGGGAGCCAGGAGGAAGACTGAGAGTGGGGTAAGAATAAAAGACCACATATTGGGTACAATGTTCGCTGCTCAGATGATAGGTACACGAGAATCTCTGACAGCACCACTGAAGAACTTATCCATGTAACCAAAAAGCACCTATTTCTCAAAAACTATTGAAATAAAAAAGTACAATCTGTGATTTATGCTAATAAATGTAAAACTCTCTCATACTTTCTGGTACATTAACAAATCTAATTTCATCTTTTCATTAGAAAGTTATTCTCATTTTCTATTAAAAAGACTTTTTTTTTTACATTAATTACTGCCTGATCCCATCCTCTCCACTAATAACCAATATATAACCTCAGATTCGAGTTTACCACAGTACACACTTTGATATTGCAGCTTTTACTCCTTTGGAATTGTGTAATTGGGCATCGAATAAAATAGGGATCACTTGTTTTATAATGGAAACTTTCTGTTCTCATGCTTAAGGAAAAAAAAAAAACAGCACATGCTATCAAAATATCAAAAAACATGACCAGTTTCAGTTTCCTGAGGCATTTATGATCTACAAAGATTCATTAATGTGTTTACTTAAGAACATCACTAACAACTTTTTCTGTTTTAGCTGCTACTTCTCTTTAGAGTACTGTCTGATAAATAGTTGAAAAGCCTCCTACAACAGGGTGATGAGTGAAAGGAAAACTTTGTACAATATGAATGACTTTAAAGGAACATTCTCAATATAAGTGGAGCTGTGAAATTTTAGCTCATTATACCACATTATTTCCTAGTGCATATGATGTGTGAAAGAAGTATTTGCATCAATTATGCTGTACACAATTTGTCAAGTAATAAGGCTTTAGTTTAATACAAGTCATACACTCTTCAAATAAGAATTATTACCTTAGAAATTATCTTTATGGTGTATTCCATTACTGCATAGTCTCTTGTTTAAAATGCAAGGAAATATTTAAACATTACATACCTTTTGGTACAATACTTACAAATCCAGGGATATTTCAGTGCTAAGGAATAAGGAGTAGTAATTCCCTAATTATCACCAAAAATATGATGGCGGGTCTCTGACTAACTTTGCCTCGTTCTTTTTCTTCTCCTCTTATGCATCTAGGCATACATCTATCTTATGTGCCAGTTAACATAAGCACTTAAGTCTTCTAATTGAAGAACCAATGAGGAAAATGCATTTTTATACTCTTGTAGGTATTCGTGCTGTTTCTACACACACACACACACACACACAGATTTTTATAGTGAGGATATGGGCACTTAATACTATGCTTGTCATTAACTGAGCACTCAATTTTAATATATGTGTGTTTTAATTTCTTACGGTCTAAATATTATTTTATTTAGCAATGATTCCTATAAAAATGTTATTACTTGAAAATGTAGTAATATAAGTAAAAAGCTATGGGATAATTAGTAATTCAACAGTAGTCTCTGTAGCTAGTTTAGGAAAATGCTTGCATCAGTTTGCTTCTGCTGTATAACAAAACACTAATACTGAATGGATAAAACCATCACTATTTATTTAGTTTGAAACCTTGTGGGCAGTAAGTGGACTAGGTTTAAATGAGCAGAGCTTCATCTCTCGTGGATGCACTTACAGGCCTGCCATCAGCAACCAGCCAACTGGCCAGCTCTGCTTCTCTGGGTTGATTGACTTAAAAGTCAATCAGCTGGGGAGACACAAGAACCTGGGCCATATGACACCCTGCAGCCTAACCTGGACTTGCTCACATAGCAACTCAGAATTAAAAGAACAAAAAGTTAAACCTTAATGCATGAGCATTTTCAAGTTTGTTTTTGTCACATGCTAATTTTGTCATTACTCAAAGCAAGTTACATTGCCAAGACAAGAATGGATGAGGAATAATCTATCCAAGGAGGAATATAGGGAGGGATAAAATTACTGGAGATTCTTTCTGCAATAATCTACCACATGGGTAACGGTAAATAGTATGTTATAAAAAGTGGAGTTTATTTTAAATTTTAAATTTAAACATGAAGATTTTTTTTTCTTTAGAAGGATATTAAACTTCCCTCCTTTCCCAGAGGAACCTAACATGCTGGAGAGTGTACAACATCCTAATATTCTCTCAGTTTTCAGGTTAAAGAAGTAGAAAGCTAATAATAACTATCTGGGATGAGTAATACAGGATGAGAAAGAAAACAACCACTAAAAAAAATGTTTGAGTAGCCAGAATAGATATATGTGAGTCACAGGCAGGAATCTGGATGTACTTTTAATGAAGGGAACCTGAATATTGATATCACAAACAACTTTGTAAACATTACGGTGTTTCCCTACAATATATTTTGTACCACTTCCATAATTGAGAATAATTTAACTAAATTTTCATAAGTCTTATAGTCTTTTCGTAAAATTCCAAGTCAAAAACCTAAGTATTGTTACATTTAGATACCCGGGGTCTGGACCTCTCTTGAATTTTGTAGTTGAGATTAGGCTAAAAGCATAACAGAAGCCAGGCAAATTTTCCTTTCTACAGAATATCCAGCTTATATTATTTGGGTATGTTGTACAGTAAAAAGAAATGCCATATAACCTATTGCTAGCTTCATACCCTGGCCCTTGCTGGGTAAATTTAAGCAAGATAGAATCTCTTTAACCATCAGTTTCTTCATTAAATGGTAATACAAATATCCATCTCCAAGGTCTTTTTAAAGTTTAAATAATGTCACATGTAAAAAGGACTAAGCACTCAATTGATTTTATCTGCAATTGGTAAAATGCACTATGAGAGTTTGATAAGAGAGCTATCACATAATCTCTATCAAACGCTACTGAACTCTCCATTGCTCTCTCAAGAGAAGCCTTTTTAGATGAGAAAATCAGACTAATACATGTAGTGTTATTTCTTCATCTTCAAACTCCATCTCACAAAACTATCTTGAGGAAAAAGTCAATCAAATTTTATAAAATGATTGTAGTTTAAAGCATTATAATGTTAATGCATTCTCAGTACCAATGGAATCTGCTCATTAACAAATATAAATATTTGTTAAGAAATGCTTTTTTGTTTAATTTTGGGTAAGGAGAAACACAGAATGGTGTTGAACAGAACAGAGAGAGAAGTAAAATTGAGAAACGGATATACAAATATATATATGTATGTGTGTGTAGTATTTTTGTTTTCCGATTTTTATTTATTTATTTTTTTAAGAGACAGCATCTTGCTGTTGCCCAGGATGGAGTGCAGTGGCATGATTATAACTCACTGAACTACCAAATTCCTGGGCTCAAGCCATCCTCCTGCCTAAGACTTCCAAAGTTCTGGGATTACAGGCGTGAGCCAGTATACCCAGCCTAGAATTTTTTTAGTGTTTTTAATTTTACTGTTCAAAGATAGTTTTCAACAATGACACAATGGCAGAAGCTCATGCCAGATAGCTGCTCATTAGTGTCTCTGAATCACATGATATGCATGCTTTTATAAAAAGATGACTAAATGCAAGAATATGATGCTGATTCTGAGAAGGTTTTTAAATCAATTAATTAAAGAAGAAGTAACATATGTCATAGTTTTTCCTGGAATAGTGAGATTTGAACTGAGAACACAAAATTGGAATCAGCTGTTTAGGTGAGAGTTGGGATAGCTGGAACTAAACATTCTGACAGAGGAAGAAAAATGTCCCCAAATTCTTGGGGTTTGAAAGGGCTAGTTGTGTCACTGAATAAAGACAATTTCGGTTAAAGCAAAAGTGTAGGAGGGCATCACGACCCAACATAAATTGGAAGAAGACGGATCCAGGCAATGAAAGGCCTTGTGGATTAAGTGCATAGGTGTACCCTTTAATCTAATAGAAAAAGGCTTTAAGCAAGGGAAGGACAAGATTGGATTAATGACTTAAGGAGAGCATTCTCAGTGCTGTGTGGAGAAAAAAATTATGGTAATACATAAAAGACTTGAGGAAATCCAAAGGATTTTATGCTTTTCAAGTGTCGTTGAAAAAATGATGGTAGTTGCTATTGAGATGAAAAGAATGAAAAGACCAATTTAGAATAACCACAACTTTGTAACTGATTCCATTTGGTGGCTTATGGAGAGAGAGAGAGGCAACTTCATTATTCTCATATGTCTCGTTTGAGCAACTTCGTGAATTACTGAGATGGGAGAATATGAAGGAAGTACAGATTTGAGGAAAGAAAAAAATGAGAATTTGCTTTTGGATATATTCGGTGTGAGTTTTCTTTAAGGAGAGCATTGAGCAGAAACTAGAGGCTAATCACAAGAGCTGCAATATTTAAATTATAGCCATGAAAGATGACCTGAAAATGGGCCTGAAAGCTAAAAGGAAAATAAGAGGTATAATGAGAGACAAGTCGAGGAAAGAGCATGTTTAAAATGGGACTTCATTTTCAAATGTAATGAAAATTGATAAAGTGTAAAATAACAAGTGAAATGAGAAGTTGCTATTGGACTTAATGACAAAAATCAATGGAAGCTCAGAAAGAGTAAGTTGCATAGAGTGTTGCAGGCAGAATCCAGAGTGAAGTGGGTTGAAGCATAGCTGAGGTATGAAGAAGCAGAGACCCCAGTACAGACAATCCTCTCATAATACTTCATTACAGTATGGATAAGTGAAATGAGAGGATAATTGGAGAGAGATGTACAGTCAGTGCAAAAATAGGGGTCACTGGGATGATTGAAGTTAATGTGAAATGTCTATTTGCCAAGGGGTATAATGATGTGAGATGTTGTACATTGGAATGATTGCCCCTGAAATGGAAGGTAGGAAACTACTGCAATGCAACAGAACCAGAAGTGAGAAAGACAGATTGAGAAACAGAACTGTTTTTACAGTGGCAGGAAGTAGATACAATTTTTACTCTAAGATTTTTCTCCTCTATGATAATGCAGGGAAGGGAAGAAGAAAAAAGAGGGTTAGAGATTGAAAGACAATGGACAACATATGAATGATAAGTAGTTAAAAAAAAAAAAAGGAGAGGAAATTAAAGAAGCATGACAAAATGTGGCGAAATTGCTGAGCAAGGTAGAGGATTTACAGGAGTATGCATATACTGGTTATGACTATTGTTGCTGTTTTTGTGTTTTTGTTTTTATTAATGGTACTCAGCTTCTTGAGTAGAGGTATTGCTAGTTTGGATTCTTCTGTCATTGCTGAGCAAACTTTTTTTTTTTTCCTGGACACACATGAACTGCATTTTTTAGATTATTTCAGGTTGCGGCCATGTATTTGGTTCTCACAAATTAAATGTGCAAATATGTGGTATGTTATTTGGTGTCAAAGCACATAAGAAAAGATATACCTTCTCCATTTATGCTCATAGCAACATGAATGGAAGGAAACTGATGAAGCTCCAAATGACCGCACAAAGTCAAGTCTCCATTCCTCCTTTTTCAACTGACTTCATTAGATAGAGATTAAAAAGTAATAAATTTTACTTTTATTGTGATTAGCCATTGTTATCTAGTGTTGTTTTTTAACAAGATTTTATCTACTCTAACAACACAATTACTGCAATAGCAGACTATCCTCACTTACAGCATACGGGTTCTAAGTGAAAATAGAGAAAGACAGTTTTAGGTACAGGCGTAACTTGGCGATATCGTGGGTTCAGTTTCAGACCACCATAATGAAGTGAATATTGTAGTGAAGCAAGTCACACAATTTTTTTGGTTTCCCAGTGCATATAAAATTTATGCTTACAGCATATTGTAATCTATTAAGTGTATAATAGTATTATGTCTAAAAATCAATGTATGTGCCTTAATTTTAAAATACTTTATTGCTAAAAAATGCTAATAACTTCTGAACCTTCAGCAGTTGTTATCTTTTTCCTGGCGGAAAGGCTTGCCTCGATGACCACTGATTGATCAGAGTAGTGGATGCTGAATATTGAGGTGGCTGTAACAATTTCTTAACGTAAGTGCAAAATGGGGGTCACTGACATGATTGAAGTTAATGTGAAATGTCTATTGGCCAAGGGGTATATGATGTGAGATGTTGTACGTTGGAATGATTGTCCCTGAAATGGAAGGTAGGCAACTACCTCAATGCAACAGAACTAAAAGTGAGAAGGGCAGACTGAGACACAGAACAACGAAGTTTGCTGCATAGATTGACACTTCCTTTCAGGCAAGATTTCTCTATAGCATTTGATGCTGTTTGAAAGCATGTTACGCACAGTAGAACATTTTTTTCAAAATTGGAGTCAATCATCTTAAACTCTAGCCCTTCCTTATCAACTAGGTTTAGGTAATAGTCTAAGTCCTTCATTGTTATTTCAACAACGTTCACAGCATCTCCACCAGGAGCAGATTTTATATCAAGCAAGCAAGTTTTTTGTTTATCCATAAGAAGAAACTCCTACTTTGTTCAAGTTTTGATATGAGATTGAAGCAATTCAGTCACATCTTCATGCTCCACTTATAATACTAATGTTCTTATTATTTCCTCCATGTCTGCAGTTACTTCATCCACTGATGTCTTAAACCTCTCAAAGGCCTCCATGAGGGTTGGAATTGACTTCTTCCAAGCTCCTATAAATGTTGGTATTTTGACCTCCTTCTATGAATCACAAATATTCTTAATGGCATCCAGAATGGTGAATCCTTTCCAGAACCTTTGCAGTGTACTTTGCCCAGATTAATCAGAGGAATTACTATCTATGATAGCTATAACATTAGCAAATAAATTTTTCAAATAATAAGACTTGAAAGTAAAAAATTACACTTGATCCATGAGCTGGAGAATGGATGTTGTGTAAACAGGCATGAAAACAACATTACTTTCCATGTACATCTTAATCAGATGTGTTGGGTAACCAAGTGCATTATAAATGAGCAGTAATATTTTGAAACGAATCTTTTCTGAACAATAGTTCTCAACGGTGGGCTTAAAACATAGGAAGACTAAATTTAGCCCAGGGGTTTTTGGATAAGAATTGACTTCTACTTAAAGTCTCCAGCTGCCTTAGCCCCTAACAACAGAATCACCTTCACCTTTGAAGCCATGCATTGACTTCTCCTTTTCAGCTATGAAAGTCCTTGATGGCATCTTACTCCAATAGAAGGCTATTTTGCCTACGGTTAAAGTCTGTTGTTTAGTGTAGCCACCTTTGTTAATGATCTTCACTAGATTTTCTAGATAACATTTCAGCTTCTACATCAGCACTTTGGGGTTCATCTTGCACTTTCATGTTGTGATGACAGCATCTTTCCTTTTAAACCCCATGAATCGACCTTTGCTACTTTTCATCTTTTCTTCTGCAGCTTTCTCACCTCTCTCAGCCTCCATAGAATTAAAGAGAGTTAGGGTCATGCTCTGTTTTAGCCTTTGGCTTAAGGGAATGTTATAGCTGGTTTGTTCTTTTATGCAGACCACTAAAAGTTCATCCATAACAACAATAAGCCTTTTTTACTTTGTTATTATTCTCAGGTTTACTGATGTAACACTTCTAATTCCCTTCACTGTCTTTTCCTTCTCATTCACAACTTGGCAACTTGTTTAATGCAAGAGGCCTAGCTTTTGGCCTATCTTGGCTCTCAACTAGCCCTTCTAACTAAGCTCAATCATTTCCAGTTTTCAATTTAAAGAGACAAATGACACTTCTTTTTACATAAATACAGGCTATTCTAGGATTATTAATTGACCTAATTTCAGTATCAGTGTGTCTCATGGAATACAGAGGCCCTAGGAGAGGGACAGAGACAGGAAAATGGCTGATCAGTGAAGCAGTCAGAACACACATAACATTTCTCAATTATGTTTACTTTCTTATACGGGTGTGGTTGTAGTGCCCCAAACAATTACAATAGTAACACTAAGGATCACTGATCATAGATAACCATAACATATAATAATAATAAAGAAGTTTGAAATTTTGTAAGAAATGCCAAAATGTGACTCAGAGAAACACCGTGAACACATGTTGGAAAAATGGAGCTGATTGACTTGTTCAATTTGGGGTTTCCTCAGACTCTGTATCATGTAGAACACATAAGTTTTTTCCAAGTGCAATAAGTGGAAGTACAATAAAACAAGGTCTACTTGTATTTATGAAAGAGTAGCTATAAATAAAATCATAAAAACCAAACTAGAAAATGGAAACTGCATCAAAGAAATTTGTACAATTAGAGATTATGGACTACATTAGAGAAAATGACCTATCATATAGATAAGATAGTCAGACATGGTAAAAATAAAGAATGCTTTTATTAGTGATTTTGTAGCAACTTCTGTTTAGCTTGATGAAATTATCCTTTGACCAACCGAGTGAATATGTCAGATTGCTAAATGGGAGGTTCACATGGAAGCTGTTCCAAGGAAATTGGAAGTTATGAGGTAGAATGTTGGGAAAGTGTTAAAATCTTCACAGAATAAAAGGATTTAAGAGAGTTGGCATATGATGCCATAGAAGAAGACCATGGCAGTTGGTAGGGAGACTAAGCACACTTAAAAGAAAGGGGACACTTATAGGAGGAGGAGAACATGTTTCTAAAGTCTGGATCACTGAAAATATGCACAGTATCATGAGATGTTATAGGAGCATACAACACACACGCGTGCGCGCGCACACACACACACACACAGTTTGAGTTTAATCCTGTTATTTGGGGAGAGAAAATAATCATAACTGGTAGAAATAAGTTTTGATATGCAAGAATGTTCTAGTAAGAGACAGAGTCAGTAATTCGTATGGTGAATTATTAGTGGTGGCTGGAGTAAACATAGTTCAATAGTAGCAATAAGCATACACGTAAGAGACGCATGGTCCTCTTCACAAAGTCATAAGCATAATGAAGTGAAAAATACGCTATTGTAGAATTTATACAATACTATTCTTTGAAAAAATAACTGCCTTTCATTGGGGGTGGGTAGTTTTAAGTTTCATGGTACAAAAATATTAGATTCTAAAATTACAAGTACTACATAATTCTTTGACAAAATAAATAAATTGCAAATATGTTTTGCTTAGGTAATGAGAATTCTTCTGGAGATTAGTAGGAAGAGGGGAGTATATCAGGGAGCAAATGTTGGGCAAATAAATCTTAGAATTCTTAGTAACTATTTGGAGAAAAATGACAGGAAAATACAAACTTTAAAAAACTATTTTAATAGCTTTTGGAGTACAAGTGGTTTTTAGTTACACAGATGAATTATACAGTGGTGAATTCTGAGATTTTAATGCACTTGTCACCTCTGTAGTGTATCTTATATGCAATATGTAGTTTTTTACTGTATTACTCCTCTTTTTCCTTCCCCTTCTGAGTCTCCAAAGTCCATTAAATCACTCTGTACACCTTTGTGTAATCATAGCTTAACTCCCATCTATAAATGAGAACATGCAGTATTTTGATTTTTATTCCTGAGTTACTTCACTTAGAATAATTGCCTCTAGCTCCAGTCAAGTTGCTGCAAAAGACATTATTTTCTTCTATACTACATTTTCTTTATCCACTCATTGATTGATGGGCACTTTGGTTGTTTCCATATCTTTGCAATTGTAAATTGTACAAATATTTAGATAGCTAAAAATAAATAGATTAATTAAAAGATTATCTAATAAAAAATTTCAATTTATTTAGTTATTTTAATGTGGTATCTTTTCCTGGAATCCAAAATCTTCAGTAAAATTTTATTACTACTTTGTATGAATATGTATTTTGGGGAATGGGTAGAATTTTGGGAAGTTCCTTATTTTCTCATCTCAGTCAGTAAAAACGTTTGATCTAAAAATAAAAGGCTTGGAAGCAATTCATTAGATGTAGAAGTCACCATGAAATCGTGATTCTTCAGAAACCTTGGAGAGGAATTTAGATTCCTATGCACCGTGGAACATGGATTCAGGGCAATATCATATGTGGATTTACAGAAGCAAAGAGGCCCGTGCTAGAATATAACTTACAGAAATTGAATCAGCCAAGAAGGCATTGCTGATCTGAACTTGCCCTCTATTCAATGGCCCAACACTCCCTGTGGCCTTCAATGCAGATATCTCAAGTACTACTCACTAACACTTTGTAGAGTTGTTACTACTATCATCCTCACTTTGAAAAAAAAAATAAAGTTACTTAGAAATATTGAGTAACTTGCCAAAATTTAGGATGCTGGTAATTGACAAAATCAGGATATGAACTAAGGTTTCTCTGTCTACAAATGCTACTAGCATAACTACTACATTCAAGAGTTCTCTTAAATTTTATTAAATACATATGTGCAGTTGTAAGGCCATTTAGTCTTACTTTCATAGGGATCAAATAAGATTACCTTATATACACACATTTTTCCATTTATTGAGATCCATATCAAATGTAGATCAGTTAATGTTTATTGAGCATACTCTATGACCAACACTAGGCTACAGACATTTGTATATGCTGCTTTTTATCCTCTTTATCTGCAAAGTCCTGATGCATGGTCAGTGGCATATGGGTGCTTTCAATTATGTCAGTGCTACTGATGGATATTCATTGTTCTATTTAAAGATGACTGTTGGAACAGCAAGCTTGACTGTGTTCGTGCTATCCCACACTTTTGTGGGGTACAATGAGCTAACTGTGCATCAAAAGGATCAACTACCTACTTTAGCTTTACTTAGCAATATAGTAAATTATAAAATTTTATTATTCTGAGACAACTGTCCCTAATATCATAGACATAAATGCAGTCAAGTAAGAATCAACATGAAAATAGACATTTTCAAAGCATTTCATTCATTACACAAGTATTTACTAAGTGCATACTGGATGTCAGATATTATTTTAGAGTTAAAGATACAACAGTGAACAAAACGGAAAAAAACACTGCCCTCTTGTAGCTTACATTTTAGTGAAATATGTCTTTCTTCAGTACATTTATTAAAGGGCTGTGGTATAGTGGCAGACATAAGGGCTTTGCAACAGATCGCTTGTTTATATTAGGACCTTTCCTTGGACTTTGAATATTCTTAGCTATACAACAAGAAAACTTATATGAAGACCATTTAATAGGTTAATTACAAGGTAATGTGTGCGCATTTAGTATATATGCAAGAATTGTCTTTCTAGATACTGTTTTTTGAGCTAATACTGAGGAACACTACTAATTCAGTGAAAACATAACAACTGGTATAGTTAAATATCCTTTTATCATAGGTTCAAGTGGCTTATTCTTTGGAGAAACATTTACAGCTTCTATTTATTTCATTTTAAAGATCTTTGGTACATGACTCTCACTGGGCTCCCACAGGGCTAATACTCTAGGAGTGGAAAATAGATTCTCCATAATTACAAAGAATTTGATGATAAAGAAATTCACACAAAAGATATCAGACTTCTATTATCATGCATCAAACATCTTATTCTTGAATAAAAAGCATGCTGTAGTGAAAAAATTGAATGGTGATGAGTCAGAACTTTTGATTTTTATTCATAACTATATAATTTCAAACCATGTGATCCTCACTTAATCACTTTTCCCCACAAACTGTTTCCTCATCTGTAAATTGAGAGCAATATTTCTGCATCCATAGATTAGATAACTGTTCTGAGGATCAGTTGAAAAAATTATGTAAAATTTATCTGAAAACTGCTCTCTAAATATTAGATTGCTTGGCACACAGCAGGCATTCCAATAAATATGTGCTGACTGAAAGAAGATTTTATTATCACTTTTGCATCCAGGACTGAAGTGTCTTAATTCATTGTAGACACAGTGAACTAGTATTTGGAGGTAGCAGGGTGACTCATTTATATTTGACAGATAATCAGATTGTGCTACCCAGTCTAATTATATATCTTCATGGGGAGCTAAAGTTATGATAGAAAATGAAGAGCAACTCTCACACCCGTTAGTCTACCAGTATGCACTAATCATAAAATGTAGAAATCTGAACTCTGTTAACTGTAGTGCAGAAAATGGAGCCAAGTTGGGATACATTCTCACCATGGAAGTTCTAACCTTTTGTATAACTACCCTTAATAAATATTTTGTAAGTATTCAATAAATATAAGTAAGTGAAAGTACTCCATACATTTCATGGAAATAGAAAAGCTTTTGGACCACATGTGACTAAACAGTAAAATCAATAAAAAGAGCAGTTGTTAAAGTAATAGTTGTGATATTATTTTCAGTCATATCATTATAGTTATAATATTGATCGTAGGCATGTATACATAATGGAAATAAAATCATCAAGTTGCCTAATCAGCAGTGGGGTTTTCATTGTAGTTGTTTTCTTCATAAAATTGCTATTTACTCCATCTCCCTAGATTGATGATATATATATATATATATATATATAATTTTTTTTTTTTCCTGAGTGATATTTTCAACCAGAATTCTGATGACTAAGATATTCAGTAACTCAGGTAGTCTCAAATCCCCAAATCCCAATTTCTAGAATTTCAACCCCAACGTGATCCTTAATGGGCATTTGCTATTCTGCCTTCGGATAATACTCATTTGAAACATCAAGAATCAACCTGAAATGCAACAAATTGAAAAGATCCCCTGAGCTTAAGTCAGCAGACACTGCTTTCTATGCTGACTTTAGGGACCATGTTTAATCAGACAGGGTCCTCCTCAGTCACCAACTAAATTTTTGCAATTCTTCCTACTTGGTTTAATCTACTTCAACAGAGAGTTATTCTGTGGCTCCTAAGTGTAATATTCTCCATACCTTTTCATTAAAGTGAAGAGATAGGAAAATGCTTGAATGGCTTTTTTAAAGTAAATTGCTTTAGATGGTAAAGAAAAATACAGATCCAATGAAATATATCGCTGTAACTCTGAGTGGTGGAACATAGAGAAACTTCAGGAATGAAGAGCATTATCCTGGCATGTAAAAGATAGGTGGATTTGGGTAAGCAGATATGATTTAGGGGAGAAGAGCCTACTCATAATGATCAGGTTAACTGTGCAGAGATCCATCCTAGATTGACAAGAGTTTCAGATAAGCAGGTGAGTAATGAGGCTGAAAAATGGGAATGGGGGCAAAGGAACAGTGTGTTTTTAGAAGAATCAGAAAAAAGACTGTGCAGAAGGCATTTAAACTGAAACATCTTAAAAAAAATAGAAGTGCTAGTTAGTGTGACTTCGAGAGTGATCTGTAGGCCAGTGTCTTTCTATCAGATGATAGCCTTCTTCAATGAGATAAAAAGAGAAAATGAGAGTCAACATTTTCAAACCCATATAACACTTTGAGCACTTTTATGTCTAGTAGGTCTAACAATTTAAAAAATGCTGTTTGCAGTTTATATGTATTTCTTATGTCATTTTTCTGATAATTTATTTTAATGGATTTTTACAAAAGTATTAGCCCATGATGGATTCGGTGAGAACTTCCTCCCCTCCTTTTAACCACAAATAATTTGAGAAGCACTGGTGCGGTGCGGTAGCGGCACATGATAAATGAAGATGTACAGAAGTGACAAGGCAGAATCAGGCCAGATAAACATCCCTGAATGGTTAGGCTGGTTCTCAATTATTTATTTGCCATGGGGAGCCAGGGAGAATTTCTGCACCTCCCACTGCTTCCTTTAAGTTGTCATCCTCCTCCACTGCCGCAGTCTGGAGGTTCTCCCTGGAGGCTGTATTCATTGACAACATTGCCTGAGGTAACTCACACTGAGGTGACAACCTTAATAGCAACACTCTGGAAACGCTCCCAATAGCAACTACTGCAGCGTTCTTCATGTAACTGAATTCTTCAGCCTTAAACTCTCTTCTTTCCTGGCTTCCACGATTGGATATAAACTTGTTTTGGTTCATGAATCTCATTGAAAACCTGAGAAAAATTGTATATGAACCCTTTTCCTTTAAAAAAAAAACACATGATCACATGCGATTACAAATTGACTTTAAATTTATTTTATTGCATTTGTCTATCAGGTACATAATTTGTTTTCTCTTATTTATTTTTTATGCCTAAAGTGCCAAAAATAATGAGCCAGGATAAAAATCACCTTTGGATCAGCAAAGGTAACCTCCTATAAAAAGTCAGAATGGTTGTATAGAAATCTCTGAGGATAGCCATTCTACCTACACTGACTGGGCAGACATAAGTTATTTCACAAGGGTAAAAAAGGTAAGCTAATTTCTGTTTTTAGACACTAGTAAATTTACTTTATTCTTTGGAAGAGCAGAAAGGATTTCAGGATCCTGAAAGGAAAATTGCTAGAACCATTCATGCCCAGCACTTTTGCAGCCTTCTCCTATCTTGAGAAGATGTGCACTTAAGATCAGTGAGGACCAAAGGCAACAACCTCAGGATGATAAACATGGGCCAAGCTTCACGTTGCGAAGTAGAATTCCTCTCTGTGAAGAAACACTACAGGCCATGCTGCAAATTAGACACCAATGAGTCATCTCAGTAGTGTTAAGCGTCCAATATTTAACTGAAAAGAGATTTATTCATCTCTTCGTCTTATGTTTAAATGAAAAATTAATAACCAACTGACGACAGGAAAATCCCTGAGGGTCAAATTTGACAAATAATATTATAATTTAGTTTGCTTAAAATTATTTTAATGAGATTGTATTTATTGATCCTGAAAAAAGAGTTGAATATCAGTATGCATATCATATCTTTAGTTTAATGAATAAAACTTCCTAATTTTTTTTTAATGTATTTATTATTATTATACTTTAAGTTGTAGGGTACATGTGCATAACGTGCAGGTTTGTTACATATGTATACTTGTGCCATGTTGGTGTGCTGCACCCATCAACTTGTCATTTACATCAGGTATAACTCCCAATGCAATCCCTCCCCCCTCCCCCTCCCCATGACAGGCCCCGGTGTGTGATGTTCCCCTTCCTGAGTCCAAGTGATCTCATTGTTCAGTTCCCACCTATGAGTGAGAACATGCGGTGTTTGGTTTTCTGTTCTTGTGATAGATTGCTAAGAATGATGGTTTCCAGCTGCATCCATGTCCCTACAAAGGACACAAACTCATCCTTTTTGATGGCTGCATAGTATTCCATGGTGTATATGTGCCACATTTTCTTAATCCAATCTGTCACTGATGGACATTTGGGTTGATTCCAAGTCTTTGCTATTGTGAATAGTGCTGCAATAAACATACGTGTGCATGTGTCTTTATAGCAGCATAATTTATAATCCTTTGGGTATATACCCAGTAATGGGATGGCTGGGTCATATGGTACATCTAGTTCTAGATCCTTGAGGAATCGCCATACTGTTTTCCATAATGGTTGAACTAGTTTACAATCCCACCAACAGTGTAAAAGTGTTCCTATTTCTCCACATCCTCTCCAGCACCTGTTGTTTCCTGACTTTTTAATGATCGCCATTCTAACTGGTGTGAGATGGTATCTCATGGTGGTTTTGATTTGCATTTCTCTGATGGCCAGTGATGATGAACATTTTTTCATGTGCCTGTTGGCTGTATGCATGTCTTCTTTTGAGAAATGTCTGTTCATATCCTTTGCCCACTTTTTGATGGGGTTGTTTGTTTTTTTCTTGTAAATTTGTTTGAGTTCTTTGTAGGTTCTGGATATTAGCCCTTTGTCAGATGAGTAGATTGCAAAAATTTTCTCCCATTCTGTAGGTTGCCTGTTCACTCTGATGGTAGTTTCTTTTGCTGTGCAGAAGCTCTTTAGTTTAATGAGATCCCATTTGTCTATTTTGGCTTTTGCTGCCGTTGCTTTTGGTGTTTTAGACATGAAGTCTTTGCCCATGCCTATGTCCTGAATGGTACTACCTAGATTTTCCTCTAGGATTTTTATGGTATTAGGTCTAACATTTAAGTCTCTAATCCATCTTGAATTAATTTTCGTATAAGGAGTAAGGAAAGGATCCAGTTTCAGCTTTCTACTTATGGCTAGCCAATTTTCCCAGCACCATTTATTAAATAGGGAATCCTTTCCCCATTTCTTGTTTCTCTCAGGTTTGTCAAAGATCAGATGGCTGTAGATGTGTGGTATTATTTCTGAGGACTCTGTTCTGTTCCATTGGTCTATATCTCTGTTTTGGTACCAGTACCATGCTGTTTTGGTTACTGTAGCCTTGTAGTATAGTTTGAAGTCAGGTAGCGTGATGCCTCCAGCTTTGTTCTTTTGACTTAGGATTGTCTTGGAGATGCGTGCTCTTTTTTGGTTCCATATGAACTTTAAAGCAGTTTTTTCCAATTCTGTGAAGAAACTCGTTGGTAGCTTGATGGGGATGGCATTGAATCTATAAATTACCTTGGGCAGTATGGCCATTTTCACGATATTGATTCTTCCTATCCATGAGCATGGTATGTTCTTCCATTTGTTTGTGTCCTCTTTTATTTCACTGAGCAGCGGTTTGTAGTTCTCCTTGAAGAGGTCCTTTACATCCCTTGTAAGTTGGATTCCTAGGTATTTGATTCTCTTTGAAGCAATTGTGAATGGAAGTTCATTCCTGATTTGGCTCTCTGTTTGTCTGTTACTGGTGTATAAGAATGCTTGTGATTTTTGCACATTAATTTTGTATCCTGAGAGTTTGCTGAAGTTGCTTATCAGCTTAAGGAGATTTTGGGCTGAGACAATGGGGTTTTCTAAATATACAATCATGTCATCTGCAAACAGGGACAATTTGACTTCTTCTTTTCCTAACTGAATACCCTTGATTTCTTTCTCTTGCCTGATTGCCCTAGCCAGAACTTCCAACACTATGTTGAATAGGAGTGGTGAGAGAGGGCATCCCTGTCTTGTGCAAGTTTTCAAAGGGAATGTTTCCAGTTTTTGCCCATTCAGTATGATATTGGCTGTGGGTTTGTCATAAATAGCTCTTATTATTTTGAGATACGTTCCATCAATACCGAATTTATTGAGCGTTTTTAGCATGAAGGGCTGTTGAATTTTGTCAAAAGCCTTTTCTGCATCTATTGAGATAATCATGTGGTTCTTGTCTTTGGTTCTGTTTATATGCTGGATTATGTTTATTGATTTGCGAATGTTGAACCAGCCTTGCATCCCAGGGATGAAGCCCACTTGATCATGGTGGATAAGCTTTTTGATGTGTTGCTGAATCCGGTTTGCCAGTATTTTATGGAGGATTTTTGCATCGATGTTCATCAGGGATATTGGTCTAAAATTCTCTTTTTTTGTTGTGTCTCTGCCAGGCTTTGGTATCAGGATGATGTTGGCCTCATAAAATGAGTTAGGGAGGATTCCCTCTTTTTCTATTGATTGGAATAGTTTCAGAAGGAATAGTACCAACTCCTCCTTGTACCTCTGGTAGAATTCAGCTGTGAATCCATCTGGTCCTGGATTTTTTTTCGTTGGCAGGCTCTTAATTATTGCCTCAATTTCAGAGCCTGCTATTGGTCTATTCAGGGATTCAACTTCTTCCTGGTTTAGTCTTGGGAGAGTGTAAGTGTCCAGGAAATTATCCATTTCTTCTAGATTTTCCAGTTTATTTGCATTAAGGTGTTTATAGTATTCTCTGATGGTAGTTTGTATTTCTGTGGGGTCGGTGGTGATATCCCCTTTATCATTTTTAATTGCGTCAATTTGATTCTTCTCTCTTTTCTTCTTTATTAGTCTTGCTAGTGGTCTGTCAATTTTGTTGATCTTTTCAAAAAACCAACTCCTGGATTCATTGATTTTTTGGAGGGTTTTTTGTGTCTCTATCTCCTTCAGTTCTGCTCTAATCTTAGTTATTTCTTGCCTTCTGCTAGCTTTCGAATGTGTTTGCTCTTGCTTCTCTAGTTCTTTTAATTGCGATGTTAGAGTGTCAATTTTAGATCTTTCCTGCTTTCTCTTGTGGGCATTTAGTGCTATAAATTTCCCTCTACACACTGCTTTAAATGTGTCCCAGAGATTCTGGTATGTTGTATCTTTGTTCTCATTGGTTTCAAAGAACATCTTTATTTCTGCCTTCATTTCGTGATGTACCCAGTAGTCATTCAGGAGCAGGTTGTTCAGTTTCCATGTAGTTGAGCGGTTTTGATTGAGTTTCTTAGTCCTGAGTTCTAGTTTGATTGCGCTGTGGTCTGAGAGACAGTTTGTTATAATTTCTGTTCTTGTACATTTGCTGAGGAGTGCTTTACTTCCAATTACATGGTCAATTTTGGAGTAAGTACGATGTGGTGCTGAGAAGAATGTATATTCTGTTGATTTGGGGTGGAGAGTTCTATAGATGTCTATTAGGTCTGCTTGCTGCAGAGATGAGTTCAATTCCTGGATACCCTTGTTAACTTTCTGTCTCGTTGATCTGTCTAATGTTGACAGTGGAGTGTTGAAGCCTCCCATTATTATTGTATGGGAGTATAAGTCTCTTTGTAAGTCTCTAAGGACTTGCTTTATGAATCTGGGTGCTCCTGTATTGGGTGCATATATATTTAGGATAGTTAGCTCTTCCTGTTGAATTGATCCTTTTACCATTATGTAATGGCCTTCTTTGTCTCTTTTGATCTTTGATGGTTTAAAGTCTGTTTTATCAGAGACTAGTATTGCAACCCCCGCTTTTTTTTGTTCTCCATTTGCTTGGTAAATCTTCCTCCATCCCTTTATTTTGAGCCTATGTATGTCTCTGCATGTGAGATGGGTCTCCTGAATACAGCAGACTGATGGGTCTCGACTCTTTATCCAGTTTGCCAGTCTGTGTCTTTTAATTGGAGCATTTAGTCCATTTACATTTAAGGTTAAGATTGTTATGCGTGAACTTGATCCTGCCATTATGATATTAACTGGTTATTTTGCAAGCATTCTTATACACCAGTAACAGACAAACAGAGAGCCAAATCAGGAATGAACTTCCATTCACAATTGCTTCAAAGAGAATAAAATACCTAGGAATCCAACTTACAAGGGATGTAAAGGACCTCTTCAAGGAGAACTACAAACCACTGCTCAGTGAACTAAAAGAGGACACAAACAAATGGAAGAACATACCATGCTCATGGTTAGGAAGAATCAATATCGTGAAAATGGCCATACTGCCCAAGGTAATTTATAGATTCAATGCCATCCCCATCAAGCTACCAACGAGTTTCTTCACAGAATTGGAAAAAACTGCTTTAAAGTTCATATGGAACCAAAAAAGAGCACGCATCTCCAAGACAATCCTAAGTCAAAAGAACAAAGCTGGAGGCATCACGCTACCTGACTTCAAACTATACTACAAGGCTACGGTAACCAAAACAGCATGGTACTGGTACCAAAACAGAGATATAGACCAATGGAACAGAACAGAGTCCTCAGAAATAATACCACACATCTACAGCCATCTGATCTTTGACAAACCTGAGAGAAACAAGAAATGGGGAAAGGATTCCCTATTTAATAAATGGTGCTGGGAAAATTGGCTAGCCATAAGTAGAAAGCTGAAACTGGATCCTTTCCTTACTCCTTATACGAAAATTAATTCAAGATGGATTAGAGACTTAAATGTTAGACCTAATACCATAAAAATCCTAGAGGAAAACCTAGGTAGTACCATTCAGGACATAGGCATGGGCAAAGACTTCATGTCTAAAACACCAAAAGCAACGGCAGCAAAAGCCAAAATAGACAAATGGGATCTCATTAAATTAAAGAGCTTCTGCACAGCAAAAGACACTACCATCAGAGTGAACAGGCAACCTACAGAATGGGAGAAAATTTTTGCAATCTACTCATCTGACAAAGGGCTAATATCCAGAACCTACAAAGAACTCAAACAAATTTACAAGAAAAAAACAAACAACCCCATCAAAAAGTGGGCAAAGGATATGAACAGACATTTCTCAAAAGAAGACATGCATACAGCCAACAGGCACATGAAAAAATGTTCATCATCACTGGCCATCAGAGAAATGCAAATCAAAACCACCATGAGATACCATCTCACACCAGTTAGAATGGCGATCATTAAAAAGTCAGGAAACAACAGGTGCTGGAGAGGATGTGGAGAAATAGGAACACTTTTACACTGTTGGTGGGATTGTAAACTAGTTCAACCATTATGGAAAACAGTATGGCGATTCCTCAAGGATCTAGAACTAGATGTACCATATGACCCAGCCATCCCATTACTGGGTATATACCCAAAGGATTATAAATTATGCTGCTATAAAGACACATGCACACGTATGTTTATTGCGGCACTATTCACAATAGCAAAGACTTGGAATCAACCCAAATGTCCATCAGTGATAGACTGGATTAAGAAAATGTGGCATATATACACCATGGAATACTATGCAGCCATCAAAAAGGATGAGTTTGTGTCCTTTGTAGGGACATGGATGCAGCTGGAAACCAGCATTCTTAGCAAACTATCACAAGAACAGAAAACCAAACACCGCATGTTCTCACTCATAGGTGGGAACTGAACAATGAGATCACTTGGACTCAGGAAGGGGAACATCACACACCGGGGCCTGTCATGGGGAGGGGGGAAGGGGGAGGGATTGCATTGGGAGTTATACCTGATGTAAATGACGAGTTGATGGGTGCAGCACACCAACATGGCACAAGTATACATATGTAACAAACCTGCACGTTATGCACATGTACCCTACAACTTAAAGTATAATAATAATAAATAAATTAAAAAATAAAATAAATTTTAAAAAAAATCAAAAAAAAAGTGCAATGAAAATGTTATGTGGTTTTAAATAGAATAGTTATATCAGACTTCACTGAAAGGAGAACCTACAAGCAAAGACTTGAAGGATGGAAAAAATGAAATCATATAGATATCTAGAGACAGAATATCTAGGGAAAAGAGCAGTCACCACAAAGACTCCAAATAGGGTATTTGTTTGGAATATTTGAACAATTGCAAAAATTGAATGTGGACCAGTGTTGTGAAAGAAGGAAATAGTAGAGGAAGAAACAAGAGAAACAACTAAAAGGAGACAAATAATGTAGGAAGTTTTGGGCCACAGTATTGTCTTAATATGTTACTCAAAGAGCAACATGGAGCCATTGGAGCATCTTTAGAAGAATGACATAATTTGCCTGATTGATCTAACTAATATGCTGAGAATAAGCTGTAAGAGAGTGTGTGTCTAGCCTGGAATCACAGACACATTAGGAGTATATTACAGAATGCAGGCAAATGGCCAGTGGTTTGGGTCAGGATAGGTGAGGAAACATTGTCAGAGTCAGTATTTATTTGAAAGTGAAGCCAACAGAAATTTTTTTTTTAATTTGTTTGTTTTTTTTCATTATTGTTATTATTTTTTTAATTTTACTTTTTTAAGTTCTGGGATACGAGTGCAGAAGATGTAGGTTTGCTACACAGGTATACACATGCCATGGTGTTTTGCTGCACCTATCAACCCGTCATCTAGGTTTTAAGGCCCACATTCATTAGCTATTTGTCCTAATGCTCTCCCTCCCCTTGACCCCCAACTTGCGACTGGCCCCGGTGTGTGTTGTTTCCCTCCCTGTGTCCATGTGTTCTCATTATTTAACTCCCACTTATGTGTGAGAACATGCGGTGTTTGGTTTTCTGTTCCTGTGTTAGTCTTCTAAGAATGATGGTTTCCAGCTGCATCCATGTCCTGCCAAGGACACGGTCTCATTCCTTTTTGTGTCTGCACAGTATTGCATGGTATACATGTACTGCATTTTCTTTATCTAGTCTATCATTGATGGGCATTTGGGTTGGTTCCATGTCTTTGTTACTGTAAAGAGTGCTGCAATAAACATATGTGTGCATGTGTCTTTAGAGTAGAATTATTTATATTCATTTGGGTATATACCCAGTAATGGGATTGCTGGGATAAATGGTATTTCTGGTTCTAGATCCATGAGGAATTGTCACACTAAATTCTGGAATGGTTGAACTAATTTACCTTCCCACCAACAGTATAAAAGCATTCCCATTTCTCCACAGTCTCACCAGCTTCTATTGTTTTCTCACTTTTCAATAATTGCCATTCTGACTGCTGCCATCCAACAGTGGGCAAAGGACATGAAAAGACACTTCTCAAAAGAAGATATTTATGCAGTCAACATGAAAATTTGACTGATTGGTTTTGAAAAGAAGAACGGAAAATGAAGGCTAATTTCATATTTTTGTTCCCAGCAATGAGAAGGATTGAGTTAGCATCAACTGAGATGGGAAAATGTGCAGTTGGCCCAGCTTTCTTTTTTTTTTCTTTTTCCTTATTTTTCCTTCTCCTTCTCTCTCTTCTTCCACCTCTCTCTTTTTCCTTCCTTCCACCTCTCTCTCCTTTCTTTCTTCCACCTCTCTCTTCTTCCTCCCTCCCTTCCTTCCTTCCTTTTTTCTTTCTTTCTTTCTTTCTTCCTTCCTTCCTTCCTTCCTTTCTTTCTTTCTCTTTCTTTCTTTCTTTCTTGCTTGCTTGCTTGCTTGCTTGCTTGCTTGCTTGTCTGCTTGCTTCCTTGCTTGCTTGCTTTCGCAAGGAGAAGCAATGATCAGGAGTTCAATCTTAAATAAATATAAGATTTAGAAGTAGAAATATATTGGCTTCTATATGTATGAGTTTGGAATGAGAGGTCAGAGATGAAGTTTTGGGAATCACCACATGGACTTACTTACATCATTTATAATAGCAAGCATTTAAATCCATACCATTAAATCAGATTACCAAAGGAGGGAATATAGATTAAATATGGAATTCCCGAAATGAGACAATAAGTCGCATTATGCAGTTGGGAGAAAAAAGGAACCAACATAAAGACTGAGCAATAGCAACAAGCAGATCAAATGAAAAAGCCAACAACAGCAATACAACGATTGGCCTGCAGTACTAAAGAAGATAATTTGCCAGGGAGAAGAATTATCAACAACATCAAAGATGACTACTGAACACTGAATATTAGATTTAGTGACATAGAGTTTACTGGTGACAGTGAAAAAGCCATTTCAGTCAAGGGATGAGAATGGAAGGCTGAATGGCATGGAATCAGGAGAGAGATGGAGGAAGAAGAATGAGATCTGAAAATATAAATGCATCTTTCAAACTGTTTTATTGTCATGAGCTCCAAAGAAATAGATAGCAGTTGTATGGGGAAGTGGTATCAAAATAAGCTGGTTTGTTTGTTTATAATGGTAGAAATATAGCATTTTGTATAATGAAGGAAAGGATTTAATTGAGAAGTAAAAAACAATGATATAAGAAAGACAGGGAAGAATTGCTGCGGCAGTGTCCTTGAGATGCTGAGGGATGCAATCAGGTTTACAAGTATTCATTTTAAATAGGAATGTGAATGCTAATCTATAGAAAGAGGCAGAAAGGCAGAGCATGGCAATACATCTGTAGTTAGATGTTCTTGTAGGAGCCTGTGAATGTTCTCTTTTGTTTACTTAATTTTGTAAAGTAACAATCACGATGGGAGTGAGGATGTGGTAGGAGGTATTGATGAGAGGAGCGGAGTGGAAAGAGTCATATCTGAGTGTGGGTCAGTAAGTGCAACAGGGAGCTACAGTATGATTGCAGAACAGCATGCAATGATCTTAAACCTCAATGTTAGGTACTTGGTTTATGATCAGAAATTTAAGTGGAAAGAGTTATTGTTGATAGTTTTCCCACAGCTTCATTAAGCTGCCTAGGTGCAGGAATAAAGTAGGCACAGAGCTGGGTTTAAATAGGGTATTGTGGTTTTATTAGGTGAGTGTGATGAAGAATGAGAGAGACAGACAAGATGAGGTGTAAGACAGTTATTATAATGATTGATCATGGAATTAAAACTTGTTAAGGACAGAAGAAAGAACATCCATGGGTGAAGTGACAGCAAAAAGCCAAGAGAAGCATGTAAATGTCACCCTGAGAGAGGAAGCTTACTGGAATCCAAGAAGGTGGTGATTAGAGAGAAAATGGATAGAATAAAGATACTGAAGCACTGAAATTTTTAGAGTGACAAGGATACAACACTGGCTGGGAGAAGCAGAGTTGGGGTAAAGGTGACGATAAAAAAGAGTTCAATAAACTAGAATTCTGAAAGAGTCATCTTGGTATATTAAAATCACTAAAAATTTTTAGAAAGAAATGTATGAGAGTGATTCAAATAAGAAACACCTACTATGAATGTAATCATTGCATTTTTAATTACTGAGTTTGCTGAAGAGCAAGATATATTCCTTACATTCCTATGGAAATGTAGAATTAGAAAAGACAATATCAATAGCAACTTCATGCATAGAGGCTTACTTGATTTTTAAAAATATGAAACTGCACTCCTGCTACATTTCTTGAAGTATCTCTAATATTATTTTCAACTGTGCCTTCCTGAGCCATCAGCCTTTTTATAGTTCAAATAGTTTCCACATCATTTAATAGCTTGCTATGAATGACTCTGCTTTTGTAACCTGTTTAGTTAAAAACGGATGCTGCTTATTTATTTCAGTTCTCAGGTGCTTAGTTTCTTGCTTCCACAGCTGCTTTTTGCTCGCCTCACCTCTCTGATGCTGTCAGCAAGACAGCAAGG
Organism: Macaca mulatta; assembly: GCF_049350105.2. NCBI lineage: Eukaryota > Metazoa > Chordata > Mammalia > Primates > Cercopithecidae > Macaca > Macaca mulatta. The sequence continues at coordinate 79,000,879 of NC_133422.1, forward strand.
CTAAAATGGAAAACACACAGAGTTCACGTTCGCACTCCTTTTTCTTGAATCCTGGCGTATTTCCAGCCACCTACTCCCTTGTTGCAGTTCACAGTAACTCAATCTCACACATGAAGAAAGTAAATTTTCCAGTTTAATTTAGAGTATATAAAATTAGAATAAGAAGCACCATACAATCAAAAAAAGAGAAAACCTTAGCCAATCTAATAAAAGAGACTGACACCTCAGAGAGCAAAGAGGAGACTCACATCTTGTTCTATCGTGTTCTATTTCATTCCAAAAATGAGGCCCTGCTGCAGATATCACTTCTTTATTGGGAAATAAGTTTTCCTTTCCAGAAGCACAACAAAAAAATGATATGTGGTTGACAAGCTGCCTAATAACCCATAGATATTTTCTGCCAAGAACTTTATGCAAGGCAGTCTAATACTATCACCGCTCAGGATTCCATGTACTGTAAGATTGAGGAGCATTTTTGGAGAGCTTCCTAAAAATATAGAGATGTGATGTTTAATATATGTGGCCAATTTCTATTCCCAGCAAGTTCCCCAATTACCTGGCTTGATCATTTTGCATTCTAAAATACACAGCAAATCCTGAAGGGTAATTCATAATAAATTTCTCAGCTCAAATCAATAAAATATATTTTAAAATATTCTACTCTCTCATTACGTAATTTTGCATAGTTTTGTTTTGTTTTTTTTTTTTTTGTTTTTTTTTGTTTTTTTTTTTGAGACGGAGTCTGGCTCTGTCACCCGGGCTGGAGTGCAGTGGCCGGATCTCAGCTCACTGCAAGCTCTGCCTCCTGGGTTCACGCCATTCTCCTGCCTCAGCCTCCCGAGTAGCTGGGACCACAGGCGCCCGCCACCTCGCCCGGCTAGTTTTTTGTATTTTTAGTAGAGACGGGGTTTCACCGTATTAGCCAGGATGGTCTCGATCTCCTGACCTCGTGATCCGCCCGTCTCGGCCTCCCAAAGTGCTGGGATTACAGGCTTGAGCCACCGCGCCCGGCCTAATTTTGCATAGTTTTAGCTGTGTTTCTGTATTTGTCTACCTACAAAATAATACGACTCTTGGTATTTGTCTTTCTGTGTACACTTTGAAAGGGTGAATAGCATAATATGTAAATGATGTTTTAATAAAGCTGTTTTAAAAGTAATAGGACCCTCTTTATGACTATTCCCCAAAATATTTTCCTATGCTTTGCTTTCGTACCATTTGCTTGCACCAGAGCAGTTTGTATGCCTTTTTTCTAGTATTAATCAGCCAAAATCTTTGCCTCTTAAATAACTTTTTGAATATGTCCTTAGAAAAACTTTTTTCTGACAATAACACTATGGCTTATTTTATATTATCTGATTTAATTGTTCTCCTTTACTGAGAAAACTACTCAAAAATATGATATAAACTTTACTTCCATGTGTTCCAGAGAAGAAGGTTCGTGATACACTGATAGTTTTCTTTGCTTAGTTATTCTGTCAGTACTATACCTAACGTTTGGATGAAAAGCTAAAACTAGATGCTAAATATTCTCTTTCTGACTTCTTGGCTTTCTGACTTCTTCTCTCTGGTCATATCCTTCTGCTGCATCCCCTTGGCTTGGTGAAGAGAAGAGAAGCCATTCATTCTCTGTCCTAAATTTCACTTTGGCTGCAACTCACAGAGCAAGAGTCAGATCCTTCTTCTGTTTTCATTTTCTTCTACACAATATATCAGTAGTGTTCCAACCTCACCCTCTTTTATTTACAAATTTATTTGGAATAGGTGAGGCAGAGAATAATAGGTTTTACCTGCTGGAGAGGAAGGAGCTATATGTTGTGTTCTTATTGTGTGAACTGTGTTTGGGATGGAAGCTGGCTTCAGTTCTGTACAATTAAGTTAACTAGCTAATATATATTTTTTAAATTTGAGGCTGTATGTAATTTCAAAATATATATGCTCCTATTTATAATTACATCCATATATCTTACTGATAATTGGATTCTAGCTTGTTATTTTTTAAAAAAAATCTGTAAGTATTTTAGAGATAGAAACCAACTAACTTCTATCTATTCAGCAGGCACTAGGTAGTATTTATGGAAAACATTCAGTTGTGCACATTAAAATTATTTTCTTCTGTTGTTTTAATATCTGAATGATGGAGTAGTTTGACTTTAAAAAGTATCAATTTGTGTAAATTTCCATTAACATAACAGTTTGATGGATATATTTGTTATCTATTGCTGCATAACAAATTACCATATGACTTTGGAGCTTGAAACGATCTATATTTATTATCTCTCATAAAGTCACTCAGGGTCAGGAATGTGGGAGTGGCTGAGCTGAAGTCTTCTGGCTCAGATCTCTCATGAGATGTTCGTCAAACTACGCATTGGTGCCGCAGTCATCCCAAGGCTAATCTAGGATGTGAGAATCTGTTAGTTCACTTACATGGCTTTTGGCATGCATCAGTTTCTATATGATTATTCACTAGAGGGTTCAGTTCCTCCTCACATGAGTCTCCTTACAGGGCTGCTTACAACAAGGCAGCTTGCTTTTTACAGAGAAGGGCAGAGAGAGAGAGAGATTCCAAAATGGAGACCATAGTCTTTTGTAACACAAACTTAGAAGTAATATCGTATGACTTTGTTCATATGCTATTAACCACACAGATCAAATGCAGTACAGTGTGGGAGGGCACTGTGCAAGCCTATAAATACCAGGGGGTGGACATCATGGGGCCCTCCTGAAGAAAGGTTTCCACAATCAGGTATGCAAATAGACTAGTTCCATTAACTTCTGAAATTAGAGAATTTGTACTTATGAAAAAATAGTAAAATTAAATTTTGTGTATTTGTGAGTAAACAAATATTATAAATTGACCTAGAACCACTTTTAAAGTTAAATCTATTTAGCTGTAATGTGTACATTTATTTAGCATGCAATAAATTTTAAAGTATTAATTTTAAATGTTTTTAATACAAATTACTTACTTGTAAATCATAAAATATAGTTATATAAAGTTTAGATCCTGGACATGGAATCTAGATAACTCAAATTATTTCTGTCAAGAGCAAATTATAGGCCAGGTGCAGTGGCTTATGCCTGAAATGCCAGCACTTTGGGAAGCTGAGGTGGGAAGATTGCATCAGTCAGGGGTTCAAGATCAGCCTGGGCAACTTTAGCAAAATTCTGTCATTACAAAAATTAAAAAATATATATACTAGCCAGGTGTAGTGGCACACACTTGTAATCCCAGTTAGCTACTCGGGAAGCTGAGGCAGGAGAATCCCTTGAGCCCAGGAGTTCAAGGCTGCAGTGAGCTATGATTGTGCCACTGTAATCCAGCCTGTGTGACAGAGCGAGCCGCTATCTCTAAACAACAACAACAAGTAAACTATGAATTTTAGCATTTATAGTACTCCCTGTTGCAAAATTAGCAAGCTGCAATGAGATTATATGTATACACACACACACACACAACACAGAGTTGTTTGAAAAAGACCAGAGATGATGCAAATAAAATAACAGCATTCAGCTATTTAATTCTAATGATAAAAAGGAAAAATGGCAAAATGCTAGAAGAAAATACAAACTATCAAATTTTGCATAGTATTTGCCTCTTATCAAGATATTTTAGAAAAGCACTTGGTTTTAAAGAACACAATAAGAAGTTATAAATTGGATAAATATTTTAACATTTAAATTTCTTTTATCCTTATTAAAATTCTGAACAAAAAATTAAAATCGTATTATTGGGAAAGTTGCTGAGATAATAAAGATTTTCCACTGTTCTCTGTGGGATGCTAGTCTCCAACTGTTTCATTCTCATCCCTTTTGTTAAACACATATTATCTAATAGTTGCTAGATGACAATTCTGGTTTTGCTGCATTCACTATACCCCAACTTGAGGTTAATGAAATCTTTCCCCACATCTTCTGAGGATATGGCTTGCGAAAAATCTTAAGAACAAATTAAACCTTGACTGATGTTCACCAATCTATCCTATTTTCTCCCCTCACAACACACTCCTTTGCTGATATCACTTTGCAGCATTTTATTATAGGCTTGAACTAATGGCTTTTGGTATTTTCTTACCCTTCTGTACTCAGTGTTCATAGTAAGCTACACATATTAGATGCAACTCCATCACATATCATATACACACATGCACATACAATAGATATACAAAGTTCAGTGTCAAATATGTCCAATCAATTCTTTCCCTTATTATTAAATAATGACATTCTTTTTTGCATAACAATGTTTTAACCAATAGCTAAATAATGTCTTTGCAAAAACTTTCTTTTGTCAATTACCCTAAAGTGCCTTTTTGGTACCCTTCACCCTCAATTTTTCTGAATTGTTTTGTTTTACCGATTAAAAAAAATTGTAACCTGAAATTTCTGAGTTTCTATTAGCATATTTAATGTTTGTTATTTTCTAGTACCATGCTGCTATCTTTCTGATCTGTTTGAACTAAACTGTATCACTTTGAACGAATTTTCCTTTTGCCATGCTTTTTGTTTGCTTTAGTTTTGGTTTTCCTTCTTCCATAGTATTCATGTGTGTTTGTCTGTGTGTGCATCTTTTTGGCTTCTCTACTGCTTTAGACATTTACATTATCTTTCTGTTATCTAAGTGGCTATTGTTAAATTTTTAAGCAGGCATAATTAATTCAACAGAAATATACAAAATTAATGTTATTCTCTCCCTAACAAACACCTAAAATTTTAAAATCTGATGTTGTTATCCTTTGCTTACCTTTTAAAAATGTTCTCAAAATTATCATTATTATATATTTAGTCAATATTTATAGATATGCAACCACATGATTACCAATTTTTTGGTTCAACATTGCTAGTAACATACATATTGTAATTTCTGCCTTCACTTTTCATTTTCTAAAGTTCATGTTTAATTAGGTCTCTGTGCAATACTATGTCCATAATAAATTATTTCTCCTTCTGAAAGTTTCTTTTTCTATCATGCCAGCATCATAATTCAGCTGAATGTATAATTTTCAGTTTACAATATCATCTCAGCCATTTCGTGACTAAAATTTATTTTCTACAAGCTTTACTCTTGATGATAAGAAGTTATCAGTCTAATTGTAATTATCATCATAAATCTTTGTCTATGATATCTTTTAATATATATATTTTTGCATTTGGTGTTTCTACTTTTTCCATACAATGTTCCATACAAAGAGAGAATGTAATGTTATTTTACCTTTTAAAGACCGATATAATTTGGACCTGTGTCCCCATCAAATCTCATGCTGAATTGTAATCTCTAGTGTTGGAGGTGGGGTCTGTTGGGAGATGGTTGGATCATGTCGGTGGAGTTCTCATGAATGGGTCAGCACAGGTGCTATTTTCCTCATAATGAGTAAGTAAGTTATCTTGAGATCTGGTTGTTTCAAAGTGTGTGGCATCTCCTTCCTGTCTTTCTCTTCTTCCTGCTTCTGCCATGTGAGGTGCTTGCTCCTCCGTTGCCTTCCACCACGATTGAAAGTTCCCTGAGGCCTCCCTGAGAAGCTGGCCAGAAACCACTATGCTTCTTGTATAGCCTGGGGAACCATTAACCAAATAAACCTCTTTTCTTTATAAAGTACTCAATCTAGGGTATTTCTTAGCAGTGTGACAGATATTTTACAAAATCTTTATAGGAGTACAAAGACATTTTAATTTTTTTATCCTTTGTACTGAAGATAATGTATTCAATTGTATTGCCAGATCACCAATGTGGTTTTCAACTATTTATTTTAACAATTGAGTTTTCCATTCCAATAATGATATCTTTTCTTTTCTGTTCATTCTACTTGTTTCTTTTCCTTTTGCTTGCTTGCTTGCTTTTTTTCTTTTTTTTTTTTTTTTTTTTGAGACAGAGTTTCACTCTTGTTGCCCAGGCTGGAGTGCAATGGTACAATCTTGGCTCCCTGCAACCTCTGCCTCCTGAGTTCAAGCAATTCTCCTGCCTCAGCCTCCCAAGTAACTGGGATTACAGGCATGCACCATCACACCTGGCTAATTTTGTATTTTCAGTAGCCATGGGGTTTCTCCATATTGGTCAGGCTGGTCTCAAACTCCCAACCTCAGGTGATCTGCCCGCCTTGGCCTCCCAAAGTGCTGTGATTACTGGCATGAGCCACCGCGCCCAGCCCTCTACTTGTTTCTTTAAAATATCTGCTTTATTTTTTTTTATTTAACGTCTTTCTCTCATTATGGTATAACTTTCTTCTTATTACCTCTCTAACACATTTAAGCTTATACATTTTATAGATATATTTAGAATGCTTTACATTTATATTTTGGGGACACCAGCATTTGTGTTTCTAATGTCCCTTTACTCTCATTATTATTATTGTTTCTAATGGGATATAACTTTGTTGTTGCGAGCTTATCTTCAGATACATTTCTTGCCCCTATGGAGTCTCTCTAAAAAAGGGATGGCATCATCCAAGTGGCTGGCTTTTGCATTGATACACTGTATTGTGCCACTCTGGACAGGACACATCCAGTGACTGGCTTTTGCAGGGGTATAAAGACCCAGAACCTTCGTTTCAAATTTTGTCAATTCCAAAATGCTATCTTAACCTCTGCTCCAATTGCATCATGTTTCAACTTCTCCCTCTGACAAATTTTGCTTCCCTCAATATCTCATAGGTATTATTTCTAAGAGCATTCTTCCATAATATTTTGTGCACATATTCTACTGTTGAGTCCCCAAACCCAATCCCCAGGACACCTGACCCAAGTCAGTTAAGAAGTGGTTTGAAAGTCCTCTAAAATAGGACCTTAGAGCTGAATTACTGCTGGTTAGAAGGTAATGAGATTTCCATCATTAGTGATAGTGGGATATGTGCAGCTCTAGCATGCCATATCAGTGCATTTGTAAAAGACTTCCACAAGCAGTGAACTGGGATAAAGTATTTGTGGATGGCAATATACTGGTGGGTACAATATCTCAGGGATTTAGTAGTTTGGGACATGTAAATTTAAATTTATATTTTGTAACATCATATGACTCTCCCTGCATGTCATTAAAATAATGGAGAAAGATATTGAGGGGTGAGGGCAATTACTTAAGAATAAGACAAAGTGTAAAAATCATAAGGCCTCCACATCAGTGTATAAAAAGACTTTCCTTTTCACAGCTCAAATTCAGGGAAATCAAGAACTAGACTTTATTAAGCTCCTTAGAATGTCAAACTCTAAATTCTTCAGTTTTTATTTTGTAAAGATTAGGGGTCTGGTTTAGAAGGAAATGGATTTGGAGACTTAGAATGGAGGCACATGGGTTAATATGTTACAGGACTTGAAAATTCATATTTCTTAAACCTTCTAGGCCAACAAAAGTAGCTGTACTTCTCTCTATTAAAGATTAATACTCTCTTCCTACCTAAAGGCAATGAAGAGGCTTCTGTTTTGCAGGACAACTGGCATTCTACTCTGAACTTACAGCCACCTTAATTGTTAGCCATCTGAGCAAACACTAAGGTCAAATCACAATGTAGGCCAGGAGCAGTGGCTCATGCCTGCAAACCCAATACTTCGGGAGGCCAAAGCAGGATGATCCCTTGACTCCAGGAATTTAAGACAAGTCTAAGCAACATAGTGGGACTCCATCTCTAGAAAAAAAAAAAAAGAAAAAAAAATATATAAATTACCTAGGCATGGTGGCACATGCCTATAGTCTCAGCTACTCTAGAGACTGAGTGGAAGGATCACTTGAGCTCAGGAGGTCAAGGCTGCAGAGAGTCATGATTGCATCACTCTACTCCAGACTGGGTAAGAGAGCAAGACCCTGACTGAAAAAAAAAAAAACTGCTATTTAACAGAGCCAGGGTAGAGCTAGGTATATTAAGTGAGAAAAGGCACTGTAAACTATAAGATCAGTAGGACGTACTCAACATGGATTAGTAGGGGCTGGGAGAGTGTTTATGGGGGAAAGTCCTGAGAGCTGAAATATAGTTGTGAAATATAAATTTAGGTAAGAGAGAGTCCACTGATGTGGAATCACTCTCTTTTAATACAGGCCCCCTAAAAGTTGGTGTTAACACATGAGTCAATTGAATCCTTAGAAAAAGCAATGGCCTACCCAAGGCAAAGTAAAAATGCAAGAAAAACTGTGAAAAATGGTGAAAGTAGGAATAAGAAAGCTCAGATAAATGCAGTATAAAGTGGGTATTCTATGAAGGTCAGGAAAGCCACTAGCAAATATTTCTGTAGGATGAAAAAGGGGACACTGTTTACAAAACAATAAAGAATATCTTACTGGGAAAGCACCAGCAATTTTCAGATCAATCGTGAATGTTCTCTGTGATCCAACACCAAAATCTGTGCTGGTATCCATAGCTGCAAGACCTGAAGACAGATCACATCCTAGGACTCTTTGCAGACACTGCCCAGTACCATCCCAGAGCCCGGTAGCTCTGCTGGGTGTCTAGACCCAGAAAAGCAAAACAACTACTATAGTTCACCTTTCAGGAAACCCCATTCCTAGGGGATGGGGGAAGAACACAACATCAAAGGAGTACCCTGTGGGACACAAGAATCTGAACAGCAACCTTTGAATTTCAGATCTTCCTTAAGACATAATCTACTGAAATGGGAAGGAACCCGAAAAACAATTCTGGTAATATGACAAAATAAGGCTCTTTCACACCCTCTAAAGGTCATACCAGCTCATCAGCAATGGATCCAAACTAAAACAAAATATCTGAATTGCCAGAAAAATAATTCAGAAGGTCAATTATTAAGCTAATCAAGGAGGCACGAGAGAAAGGTGAAGTCCAACTTAAAGAAATCAAAAAACATGATTCATAATATGAAAGGAAAATTATTCAGTGAAATAGAGAGCATAAATAAAAAACAGTCACAACTTCTGTAAATCAATGACACACATAGAGAAATGCAAAACGCACTGGGAAGTCTCAGCAGTAGAATTAAACAAGCAGAATAAAGAAGTCTAAGATAAGGCTTTTGAATTAACCCAATCTATCACAGACAAAGAAAAAAGAATTTTAAAAACTGAACAAAGTCTCCAAAAAGTTTAGGACTATGTTGAACCTCGAAGCCTAAGAATAATTGGTGTTCCTGAGGAATAAGAGAAATCTAAAAGTCTGGAAAATACATTTGAGGGAATAATAGAGGAAGAATTCTGTGGTCTTGCTAGAGATCTAGATATCCACATTCAAGAAGTTCAATGAACACCTAGGAAATTCATCACAAAAGGATCAGGTCGCCTAGTCACATAGTAATCAGGTTAATTAAAGTCAAGACAAAGGAAAGAATATTAAGTGATGTGAGGCAAAAGCATCAGGTGATTGATAAAGGAAAACCTATCAGATTAACAGCAGATTTGTCAGTAGAAACACTACAAACCAGAAGAGATTGGGGTCCTACTTTTAGCCTCCTAAAACAAAGCAATTACCAGCCAAGTATTTTGTATCCAGTGATACTAAGCTTTGTAACGAAGAAAAGATACAGTTCCTTTCCAGACAAACAAATGCTGAGATAATTTGTCATTACTAAGCTAGTATTATAGTAATTACTAAAAGGACATCTAAATCTTAAAACAAATCCTCAGAATACACCAAAATAGAATCCCCTTAAAGCATAAATCTCACAGGACACATAAAGCAAGAACACAATGAAAACAAACAAACAAAAAAAAGGTATTCAGGCAACAAATAGCATGATGAATAGAATAGTACCTCACATCTCAGTGCTAACATTGAATGTAAATGGCCTAAATGCTCCATTTAATGATACAGAATGGCAGAATGAATAAGAATTCACCAACCAAGTTTCTGCTGTCTTCAGGAGACTCACCTAACACACAGGGACTCACATAAACTTAAGATAAAGGGTGGAGAAAGATAATCCACACAAATGGACACCAAAAATGAGCAGGTTTAACTATTCTCATATCAGACAAAACAAACTTTCAAGCAACAACAGTTAAAAAAGACAAAGAGGACATTATATAGTTATTATAGGGCTAATCCAACAGGAAAATATCAAAATTCTAAATATATAGGCATCTAACACTGGAACTCATAAATGTATAAAACAATTATTACTAGTCCTAAGAAATGAGATAGATGGCAACACGATAATCATGGGGGACTTCAATACTCAACTGACTGCACTAGACAGGTCACTCAAGACTGGGTCAACAAAGAAAGAATGGACTTAAAATATACCCTACAAATAATGGACTTAAAAGCTATTTACAGAATATCCTACCCAATAACTACAGAATGTAAATTCTATTCATCAGCACATGGAACATTCTCCAAGACAGACCATATGATAGGCCACAAAACAAGTATCAATAAATTTAAGAAAATTAAAATTATATCAAGTACTCTCTCAGACTACAGTGGAATAAAATTGAAAATCAACTCACAAAGTAACCCTCACAACAATGAAAATACATGGAAATTAAATAACCTGCTCCGTAATAATCGTCAAAAGTGCAATCAAACTAGAAATCAAAAAATTCTTTGAACTGAATGATAATAGCAATACAACCTATCAAAACCTCTGGGATACAGCAAAAGCAGTGCTAAGAGAAAAATTCACACTAAATGCCTCCATCAAAAAGTCTGAAAAACACAAATAGACAATCTAAGGTCACACCTCACAGAACTAGAAAAATAAGAACAATCCAAACCCAAACCCAGCAAAGAAAAGAAATAACGAAGATCAGATCAGAACTAAATGAAATTAAACAAAAAAAAGATAAATGAAACAAAACGCTGATTCTTTGAAAAGATAAATAAAACTGATAGACCATTAGCAAGAATAACCAAGAAAAGAAGAGAGATACAATAAGCCCAAATATAAATGAAATGGGAGATATTACAACCAATACCACAGAAATACCAAAGATTATTCAAGGCCACTATGAACACCTTCATGTGCATAAAATAGAAAATCTAAAGGAAATAAATAAATTTTTTGAAATATACAACCCTTCTAGATTAAACCAGGAAGATACAGAAACTCTGAAGAGACCAAGTACAAGCAGTGAGATTGAAATAGTAATAAAACAATTTCCAACCGAAAAAAGTCCACAACTAGATGGGTTCATACCTGTATTCTATCAGACATTCAAAGAAGAATTGGTACTAATCCTATTGACAATATTCCAAATAGAGATAGAGAAAGAGGGAATCCTTCCTAAATCATTCTATGAAGCCAGTATCACCATAGTGCAAAAACCAGGGAAGGATATAACCAAAAAAAAAAAAAAAAAAAAAAGAAGAAGAAAGAAAGAAAGGAAAGAAAGAAAGCTACAGACAAATATCTGATAAACATAAATGGAAAAATCCTCAACAAACTGCTAGCAAACTGAATCCAACAGCATATCAAAAGATAATCCACCATGACCAAGTGGGTTTCATACCAGGGAGGCAGGGACTGTTTAACATATGTAGGTCAATTAATGTGATACATCACATAAATAGAATTATAAACAAAAATTATATGATTATCTCAATAGATGCAGAAAAAAAATTCACAAAATTTATCATCCCCTTATGAGTAAAAGTCTCAGCAAAACTCGTATAGAAAGGACATACCTTAAGGTAATAAAAGCCATTTATGACAAACCCACAACCAATATTATACAGAATGAGGAAAAGTTGAAAGCATTTCCTGTGAGAACTGGAAGAGACAAGCATGTACACTTTCACCACTTCTATTCAAAATAGTACTGGAAGTCCTAGCCAGAGCAATCAGACAATAAAAAGAAATAAAGGGCATCCAAGATAGTAAAGAGGAAGTCAAATTGTTGCTATTTGCTGATGATATGATTGTATACCTAGGAAATCCTAATGATTCATCCACAAAGCTCCTAGAACTGATAAATTCAGCAAAGTTTCAGGATATGAAATTAATGTACACAAGTCAGTAGCACTGCTGTACACCAACAGCGACCATGGTGATAATCAGATTGAGAACTCAACCACTTTCACAATAGATGCAAAGAAAATAAAATACTTAGGAACATACCTGACCAAAGACATGAAAGATCCCTACAAAGAAAGCTACAAAACGCTGCTGAGAGAAATTATAGACAACACAAACAAATGGAAACACACCCCATGCTCATGGATGGGTAGAATCAGTATTGTGAAAATGACTCTACTGCCAAAAATGAATTACAAATTCAATACAATTCCCATCAAAATACCACCATCATTCTTCACAGAACCAGGAAAAAAAATCCTAAAATTCATATAGAACAACAACAACAACAAAAAAAGCTTGCATAGCCAAAACAAGACTGAGCAAAAAGAGGCATCACACTACCTGACTTCAAAGTACAGTATAAGGCTATAGTCACCAAAACAGCATGATACTGGTATAAAAATAGGCACATAGACCAATGGAACAGAATAGAGAATCCAGAAATAAAGCCAAATACTTACAGCCAAGTGATCTTTGACAAGGCAAACAAGAACACAAAGTGGGTAAAGGACCCCACATTCAAAAAATAGTGCTGGGATAATTGGCAAGCCATCTGTAGAAGAATGAAACTGGATCTTCATTTTTCACCTTATACAAAATTCAACTCAAGACGGATCAAAGACTTAAATCTAAGACATGAAACCATAAAGATTCTAGAAGATAACATTAGAAAAATCCTTCTAGACATTGGCTTAGGCAAAGAGTTCATGACCAAGAACCCAAAAGCAAATGCAATAAAAAGAAAGATAAATAGATGGGACTTAATTAAACTAAAAAGCTCTGCACAGCAAAAGAAATAATCAGCAGAGTAAATAGACAATCCACAGGGTGGGAGAAAATTTCCACAATCTGTAAATCTGACGAAGGACTAATATCTAGAATCTACAAAGAACTCAAACAAATCAGCAAGAAAAAAAACAAACAATCCCATCAAAACGTGGGCTAAGGACATGAATATACAGTTCTCAAAAGGAGATACACAAATGGCCAACAAGCATTTGGAAAAATGTTTCACATCACTAATTATCAACTAAATGCAAACCAAAATCACAATGCAATACCACCTCACTCCTGCAAGAATGGCCATAATCAAAAAATTAAAAAAATAAATGTTAATGTGGATGTGATGAAAAGGAAACACTTTTACACTGTTGTTGGGAATGTAAACTAGTACAACCACTATAAAAAAACAGTGTGGAGAGTCCTTAAATAACTAAAAGTAGATCTACCATTTGATCAAGCAATCCCACTACCAGGTAACTACCCAGAGGAAAAGAAATCATTTTAAGGAAAAGATACTTATACATGTGTGTTTATAACAACATAATTTGCATTGCAAAAATGTGGAACCAGCCCAAATGCCCATCATTCAAGGAAAGGATAAAGAAAATGTATATATATGTAACATTTTCTATATATATCTACATATATATAAATTTATATATGCATATATATGTGTGTGTATATATGTGTGTGTGTGTGTGTGTGTATACATGGAATGCTACTTGGCCTTAAAAAGAACAAAATAATAGCATTTGCAGCAAACTGTATGGAAGTGGAGACTATTATTCTAAGTGAAGTAACTGAGGAATGGACAACTAAGGATGGTATATTCTCACTGATATGCAGGAGCGAAGCTATGAGGATGCAAAGGCACAAGATACAATGGATTTTGGGGACTCAGGGGACAGGGTTGGCAGTGGCAAGGGATGAAAAACTACACATTGGATTCAGGGTATGCTGCCTGGTAATAGGTGCACTGAAGTTTCAGAAATCACCACTAAGAAACTGACTCATGTAACCAAACACAACCTGTTCCCCCAAAAACCTATTGAAATATAAAACTAAAATACAAAATAAAAAGATAATCAACAGTGCTTCAAGGTCTGATTATGTGAAGATTTTTAAATCCGTTAGATTTATAACACTGAGATCGTTGGTGACCTTTTTCAGAGCAGTGTTTATAGAATAATAGAGGCTCAATAGTAAAATAAAACTGTATATGTGGATAACACAATTATAAGTGGCATTTATCTGATTTCACTTCTTACCTAGCCTATACAAATGTTTCTAAAACTCTGGAAATTAAATGTTAATAGGAGACAAGATAAAAATAATAAAAAAATAAAACAGATGATACTGCTATACTGACTTCCTGATACTAAGAGGGGGTGATAAGATCTCGATATAGCAGAGGCCAGGTGGTGCCATATCATCAATAAGAACAACAAGGTCAAAATGGCAGCCAGTGGGCACAGATGTGCAGACAGATAAGAAGATGGTTACTATAACAAAAATGTCATAGGGACAGCCAACAAAGTTATTGCTCTATCTATATAATCAAAATTATAAATTATGGATGATCTGGGGGTAGAGGACATCTGCTATAATAAAAAATAATTATCCTTCTTTCAATTCTGAACTTGAGCCAGTTTTTAGATCTGGAAAAGCACTGACTGATGGAAAGGCCAAGTGTCCAGAAGGAAGGAAACTGTAATACAAGTGTGTGTAGCTATGATTCATCCAATCCTCCCACTGACCATTCACTTGGTTAAAAATGCTGTAGAAAAAGGGGAATACACAGACATTTCAAGAACTGCTGAAAAACAGAGGCCAAGTTGACACTGAACTCTGCAGAATCAAATAATCATCATGGCATCCCTCTTAGAGTCAAAACATATTGGAACAGGTGATAAATGGAATCTTAGCTTAATTCTAAGTATCTTTGGTTCTGCTAAGTCCATGGGCCCATTCAATGGTCATTTCACTAGTTTCCAAATATATAATTGGAGTGGGTATACGGGGTCATTGGTAGACCTCCCACAGTTGCTCCTTGGCCTGTAGATAACAACTATCATATAGGAGAGGTCAAGCAGAAGGATATGAATCTGCCAAACCATCAACTCACAAAGTAAAGATTTTTTAAAATCCCATCCTAAAGCAGAAATTGACGCCCTTAAACACCTAAAAACATGTAAATTCATGTTATATCATCAATTAATTTATTATCTATGAAAGGATCTATCAGATACTCATAAAAACCAGATAGATTTCAGAAGACTATAGTATATATTATTGTTAACTGCAAAAGAACATAGTAACCCCACCTATAGCTACCATGCCAGATATTATAACCTTAGAGGGATTAAGGAAAAGAGCAATCAAGTTTCTGCAAATTTTCAGATGGGATTTACTTTCATATAAAACATATGCACCAGATCTGCACAAAAATGGACTCTGGTAGATGCCGTGATGTGCTGCAGAAGTTCTCCAACATTCAGGGCTGAAGCATATATTTCCCTGTGCTATAAGTAGCTGCCTGTCCCAAGGCTAATCCCTTCTCAAGTCAATATTGAGAACAATATTGAAGACAAAAAGCCCAGCCTGCTATTTAGGATGTTTCTGAAGGGCCACCTGGTCTCGGATACCCTGATCAGTGGAGGTGTTTATCGTCACAACATCACAGTTCAAAACCTCTCTTTCCCCACTCCTCTGCATGTGCTCCTGAGAAGCACTCCTCAATAGCCTTTTTCTACACTTCATCCCAGAGTCTGCTTCTTGGGTATCTAAGGGAGCATGACATTTTTATCTTTGTTTATTATTGTGTGTGTGAAGTATAAAATAAGTGTTTTTGTTTAAATAATTCTGAAGAAGCATATTTTAAATTTGAATTTATCTATTTATCACAGAGCCCTTTTCTCCCACCACCAAGAACTGTAGGACATAATAAACTTCCTTATTGCTTCTCTAAGATACTGGGTAGATTTTTTTTAGGTCTTCTATCTCTGGTTTCAAATGGACCAACTTCTTAGTCTCCCAGTTTTCTTATTCTTAATCTCAGCCAAGTATGAGAGCATATATTCCACCCCTGAGTGGAATTTAGCAAGAAAATCTGGTACTTAAAAACACACATTTAGATGTGCTGGTATGTAACATGTGTACGTATGTATGCATATTTTTATATAAATATGACATTTAGTAATTTTCTTTCCTGTAGTCCATAACATGATTTCAATTTCTTAAAAGTGGTAATGTAAATTTCAATGCCATTGAAGTATTTAATCTATTTAGATATGTAACCTACAAAAATAGAAGGTAGGCTAAATTCTTGTGGAATAAAGAATACATAAAGAACTGTAGATGCAAAGAGTTTTGATAAAATATTTCAGAGTACAATATAACATACTACTCAGCAATGGTTTTTTGTACCTTTAAGACAGGAAACACACAATGTGAAAAATATGTAGGCTTTACCATCATAAATCCTAAATTTAAGTCCAGACACGCCCTCTTAGAATAACATCAAACTTAGATTAACACAACTTCCTTCTCTGTGGAATGGGCTCAGTAACCTTAGTCATTCCACTAAGTTATGGTAAGAAATCATTAATATGAAATTTATGAAGTCATTATCCTCATCGTCTTAAATAATCATTCTTCTGTACATAATATTTATTAAAATGTATTATTTATGATACAGATAACAGTATAATGAAACTACCTTGAAATGGATGTAGTATATATTTAAAAACTGAGATGGCATTGCTGTGTAGAAATAAAAAAGCTTATAGAAATTAATTCAAATACCATCTATTCATCTTTAATGTAGCTTAAAAACTTACTATAATGAGCATATTCCAGTACGCTGTTGTACTGTTCTATAGAAATGTTACACCTATATCTATGGTCTAAGTCTTAAATAATAGATAATAATAATATTAAGTGAATTATTATTTATGAAAGAAACAACAATTGTAATAGAGACCTCAAAATGATGAATATCATACAGAAATACCTACCACTAATAACAGCTATGGTAAAGCCTTATTGTCAACCAGACTTTTCCCCAAAATAAACTAGAATAATAATCTGAAAACAATCAGAATTTGAGAGGCTTCAGTGATAAAATGTAACTTTAATGTACAATGTATTAGAATGAAATTGCCTTACAAATTATCTTACACACAGAGTAGATGTCCTGCCATTAGATTTGATCATAACCTATTGTGATGATCTATCTCTGAGGCTAATTTAATATGACAACATTAAATATTGAATTCCTATTATTAACTCTTCTAATTTAATTTTTTTTCTCACCAAGAATCCTTCAAATATGAAATTTGGCAATTTCTGTTCTATACCTCCCGGAAGAGATTGTGCATTTGAATTTTTACGCAATTCTGTTTCTCAGTGTAAACTAATTGTATTGTTATCCTGGTTTAGTGCATTAAGCTTGGTTAATCTGTGTCTATCCCTGAGAAATGGAGCCACTTGATGTTTACAAATTAGTCTGCTTAGGCTGATAACATATATGGATTGAGGTTAAAGGATTAAGTTAAGGCTTAGAGGGGAGACCTTTCTGGTTAGCTGGCCAGCATCCAAGGCATGTCTGCATCACACTGCATACTCCATACATTTTTTGTTTGAAATTTCTCCAAGAGGTAGAGTATATGACTCGTTTATTCCACAAGTGTAGATTCAATTAATTTAATCTACAAGTGTTTGATAAACACTTACAGAGTGTCTGAGCTACTGCAGAGCAATTCAGATCAGAAACTTCATACTCAGGCTGCTTGCCAAACCCCACCATGTAGAAACTGAGAAAGCTTACTAATATTTAAAAGTTGTGTGTGTGTGTGTGTGTGTGTTATTATTCTAATCTGAAAATATTTATCCCATATGGTTGTGGGAAAGCTAAATAGAGTTAACATTATAGAACTGAGGCACCTGAAATAAGAAATAATATTGCAAAGGGAATTCAATGCACTTTGAACACGGAAAAGCACATGTTCTTTTCCATGTTCTCATCATCATCACCATAATGTTTACATGTATTACTATTAGCAAACCACTCTGTGAAGCACAAGAGTTTCAACACAAATAACATTTTTTTTTTGTAGAAACAGTTACTTACTAATTTATATAGGAATAAAAAATGGCGGAAAGTATGTATACTATGAAGACAAGCATAGTATCGTGAAATGCAAATAATAGTGCCTGCCTCACAGAGATTTGTGAGGATTGAATGGCGAATGTAAAATTCCTGACACATGGTATCTACTCAGAAGTGGTAATTCTTGTAATCCACTGATTATGGATGTCCTGCTTCATTAGTTAGTCACCAAAATGAAACCAAATACTTTTTTTTTTAAGTTTTAGAATTGCAGCTATAAATTGCTGTGGTCTTTGATCTCAGGGACTTGGACATATATCATAATACTCTATCCCATAATATGCCTAAGTCCCTGTAAGCTTCCCAGAAAAGGACAGTAGAAAACACTCCTCAGTTTAGCAACAGAACCTATTCTTTGTTGCGGGCTGCTTCACTCTCCCTGTGAGAACAGGGATCTTGCACGTTCTTTTGATGTTCTGGGGTCAGTTGTGATGACAGAGAGATACAGCTGTTCCAATAGAACACTTTCAGGCCCAGTCTTTAGTAGTGAGGAAGGGAAAAGAGTGGAATCCTGATCCAGAGCAGAGTTTCTTAGTCTTGGCATTATTGATACTTGGACAAGATAAGTCTTTGTTGTGGGGGACTGTACTGTGAATTGGATATTTAGCAACATCTCTGGCCTTCACCCTCTATATATCAGTAGAACCCTCTTCCCCAATCAAGGTGACAATCAAAATGTCTTTAGACATTGCCAACTGTCCCCTAGAAGTCAAAATTGCCCCGCGTTAAGAATCAGTATTTTAGACACATGCCTATAAACTTTTGAATCAGTGCTTCTCTTATTACTTTTATTACTTATTATTTTTCTCAAAGAAAAATATTTCATTTCCACTTTATTTGGCACTCTGGTGCACTACTATTATTATAAGATTTTGACTGATTTGAGATATGAGTAATTTAGGTTTAAGCACACAAGAAACATTTTTGAAGAAAGTAGCATTTATTCTGGTGCTGGAAGAATTTTGTGTGATGGAGAATGAGGTGGAGATGGTGGTATTTTAGCCTGAAAGAAGAGAGTAAATACAGACTTGGGTCTCTGAATGTTCCCACCTTGTTTGGTGAACCCCACATAAATATTTACGACCAATTCTTTGGAAGTGAATGTCCTGCAGAGAAAGATATATTTATTATTAAACTTAAGAGTAAGACAGCCTCTTATTACACATCGTTATATGTTCTGTAGGACCAAGAAATGAAAGTTAAAAGTAGAACAGTGAGTCTTGTCCAACGGGCTGATTGATTCTGATGAACGAATGAAGGTTAATCTAGATTGGTGCATAAGAAATGTTGATTCTCTCTATCTCTTGTTAAACAAGTTAGTTAAGCATCAAATAATAGGATTTGCTGTAAAGTTTTATATCTTAACAATTTTACCCATTTGCAGAGTTCTTATTATGTGCCTGAAAAGTACTATTTTGTTGTGAGTTTTACCATGGGACATGTGGCAAACATTTTTACTTCTATTTAAATGCAATAATATGAGGCTCAGAGAGACTGGATTTAAGATCTTTCTGAATGGAAAGACTTTTCTTAGAATTCAGTAAAATATAATTAATACATCTAAGTACTGGGAGATGAACTTCCAATGGCTTTTAGTAAGAATACTATTAAATAATATATTGATTCCAATAATTTTGCACTTATGTTACATGTCTAAGGAGTCAATATTTATTACTTAAGGGAAGTCAGTATTTGAGAATTTAAGTTAAAAATTCTGCTATCTTAAATGTTATTTTTGTGGCTCCTTAACTATACAGAATGACAAAGATTTCTGATTTGTCTCTTTTCTTCTTTCCACTATGAGTGTGTGCTTCTCTCAATGATTAGAAAACCTGGTAAATTCTGAATCTCAGTGCTTTGCAATAAATAGAAAATCTAAAAGTTAAAATCTTACAAGATTACAAATTGATTTGACACATGTGCATTTATGTATGAGTGAAATTAATATTCAAGTATCAAGAAATTACACTCTAGGCTCACATTTAAAATATTCTTGCTCTAACATTTTTTGAACATTTGTGAAAAGTGTGGTTTGTTTAATGTGCTAGGAATATCCAGCTACCCAATTTAGAGGGTAAGATATTATCTTTATGATAGATCTGAACCCTCAAAGTAGAAAATTAGAAAACCAGAGGAGAAACAATAAGGCTCAATTAGTAACAATGGCCTGCCTGTCACTATATACAACATGTTAGAATTTCGTGTCACACAAACCTGGTAATATAAGCATTCCATTCAGCCACACGGAATTACCAGTGTATGATTATACAGCTTTCATTACTCCACACTAGTGCTCAAATTGTCTTTCCCCAACTGTTAACGCCAACTCACCTATCTCTAGATCTTTTGATCACCTTCCCTTCCTTTAAAGACTATCTCAAAAGTCATTTAATATACAAGGGCTTCCTATCCTCAGAGTTGTAATTCTCCTTTCTCCTGTAGCCATTCTAGCTGACTTAACATTATATTGCAATACCATTTATAACTTTATTAGTTCTTTGAAGACAAGAATCATGTCTCACTTATCCTTTGAATATGGGTAACTACGGAACAATGTCTTGCACATAGCTATGTTTAAATGTTTATTGATAACAATTTGGATTTATCATGTATGGCAGCATATTTTCCCCCTATTTCACTCCCTCTTCTTCTTGAATTTAGCAAAAATTAGTCATGGGACTTTAAAGGAGACTCTCTTTTTGGAGAATATTATACAGAAGATGATAAGAGGGACTGAGGAGTTTGATAGCATAAAACTTTGATTATCTTGCAGGTATCGTACCCTGACCACAATCTTAATAAATTCATTTTTACTCTTCACTTTTTCTCCTTTGGTATCGCCTGGCCATTCAAAACCCTTCAGCTCTCTGAGATCATCTTTTGTCTTTGTAATAAACTCTCTTTTCCTGGTTCGATTCACATAAATGTTTATGAAGAGTTCTGTTCTTTGATGTCAAAATCCTTTCCTACCACAGAATGGAAAAAAGGTACTGAAAGTCCAATAGAAAGAACTCATGTTTTTAAACAATGAGGAAAATGGTTTCACTACGAGGAACGTCAGATTATGTTTATTAATAGGAGCATTTTAAGCTATTTTTACTTTGATTTGTAGTCTTTGTTCCTGTTTTACTTTAACTTTTATTTTTATGTCAAACAGTGTAAACAATTATAACTGGCTCCAGAGTTATTGCAATTTTGCAAAAGAATGACCATATTAAACATACTATTTTGATTTAACGTCGGATTCAGTAAATAAAATTCGCCCTTCACTAAAACTAAAAAGCATTATCTCATATTCTGCTGCTCATCACCAACTCAGAAATAAAGCATCTACATTTTTGGTATATTATTTCCACTAGAAAACACAATGCCCTAGGCAAAACATCTCTTTTTGTACTTTGACAAGCCAATAGTTATTTTACTCTCATAAAACAAGTAGCTTGAATAAAACAAAACCATGAGATTAATAATTATTTTAAATGACTATGACGCTTTAAACACACACACACAAATTGCAGAGGGAAAATATATTACGATGTATAGGACAATTAAAATAAGTTCAGTCATGCTCTGAAGATGTAATCTCCTGTGTGTAGTAATTTGCACTTCTTAAACAGCAATAGGGGGGCCATATGTCACATAAAAGACATTATTTTAACTGGTACTGTTCAAATTGATACATTCTGAACAATGCCAAAATCATATATGCAAATGAATAGAAAGAATGAAAGAGGAAGAGACAGAAGAAAACAAACAAGTAGGGCCTCAGTGTTTAATAATTTTGCATTTCTCTTGAGATCTTAAAATAATAATTTTAAAAATTTGTTAAATTGTACTGGTAAAGTTCATTTAAGAGAAAATAATTTTTAACTGTATTAACAGAATATTTTATGAAAATTATAGAATTTAAGTGGTCCTCTATGTCTGAACCTAGCAGGGGACTCAGTTTGCATAACAAATGAATGAGAATGAGTACAGATCACTCTGGCCTGAGGTAGAGGTGAGTTAAACAGTTATAAGAGCTCAAGATCTATTGCATAGCATGGTGACAAGAGTTAGTAATACCGTATTATATGTTTCAAAATTGCTAAAAGATTCGATTTTTAAGCGTTCTCTCTAGAATAGAGTAAGTGGTGAGGTGACAGATATGTTGACCAGCTTGATATAATCATTACTCAATGTATATATATGTCAAAACATCACATTGTATCCTATAAATGTATATAATTATTATTTGTCAATAATAAAAACAAAAAAGTGAGACTGGAAAAAAATGTGGGACTAGATTTTGGAGGATGTAAAATACATGTAGAGTTATCCTTTCTAAGGATGTGAAAAATGCATATTCATTCGTATTTGCGTACTTTTCTCTGAATTCAGAATTTTGATTTTAAAACACATGATCATTTATACTCTAATACTGATATTTCTTCACACGAGGATCTAGATGCAAAAGAATGAAAAGGAATGCTTGTAATACAAGGTGATAGACAAATTCAGTCTTGGATTTATGGCTAATACTAATATAACAGAGTCCCAGACATAGAAAAGCTTGTGTAATTAAATGAGAAATTTCTTATAGTAACTGTTCACCCATTTTCATCTCTGTAATTCCTGATATCCATATTATAATGTTGTTTTAAATGTTTGAGAAACTTTAATATGGAAATTTTTATAATTATTTGTTTAATAGGGCTTCGTTACCAGTTATGGATATTTCTGATGATCTTCCTTTTTATCAAATGCAATTGTTGCTTGCAACAATATAATTAGAATGTCAATTGAAACATTCTGAAAAAAATAACTTGCTAATGTGCTTCAAAAGTTTAAAAAATATTCATAGGTTCTAAACCAAGTTATTTTTAGTCTGTCGTCTACTAAGAAAATAATCTCATCCATAAATAAACTACAAAATATCAGCTGAAGTCTTATTTCCAACAGAAAAACATAATGAATATAATCTAAAAGTTCAGTAATTAAATATTGGATAAACTGATTATATTTATTCGTATCATTGAGACACCGAACAAAAAGTCTTAAATCCAGGGGAGAATTAAGATTTAGATGTAGAATCAAACAAAATACTACGGAAAAATACTACAGACACAGATATTAACTATAATAATAATTAGTAATAACTCCTGTGGCAGGATTGCAAATTAATCATAATATACTCAGATTCATTCTAAATATCCTAAATTCCTTCTCATCCTCCTCTGGTAAGTCCTACCCTCTGGGTAATTGAACAGAGAAATGTATTTTCCACTCTCCCAAAATTTGAATAGTCTGTAAATAACATGTTTTTTCCTTCAGAATCCATTCTATCTACTGATCTTCTTTATGCTGGAATATGGATATAGGAGTAAAGGAAGAGGACATTATGACTTTTTTTTTTTGAGGCATAGTCTCCCTCTGTCGCGCAGACTGGAGTGTGGTAACCTGATCTCGGCTCACTACAACCTCCACCTCCTGGGTTTAAGTGATTTTGGTGCCTCAGCCTCCGAAGTAGCTGAGATTACAAGTGTGTGCCACCACACCTGGCTAATTTTTGTAAGTTTAGTAGAAATGGTGTTTCATCATTTTGGTCAAGCTGATCTCGAACTCCTGACCTCAAGTGATCAGCTCTCCTCGGCCTCGCAAAGTGCTGGGATTACAGGCACGAGCCACAGTGCCCAGTCCCCTGTATGTCTTTTATGACATATGGAAGTGGAGGGAACAGGGTGTCTGGGTCATGCAATGCTTTCCAGAACCTCATTCTTTGTTTCTGGACAGTGGTTTATTCCCAGTGGTTCTTGGAGATGAGTGGTGACCCTGAAGGACATTGTACTTTTATCCCTAGCATTTCAGCAGGCCTGTGGATAGTCACATCTTCCCAGCATTTTACACTGAAAATAGAGCCTAAGTTATTTGCCTTCAGCCAGCTTCTCTTCCACAATCCATATGGGAAGGTTCAAAATTTATCTCTTTTATAACATAGTATATTATATATTCATTTACATAAAATTCTACCAGTAAGAATTAAGGACTAATTTTTGATGTCATAAAAGAGGAAATAAAGGTATTGAATAAATCTTTCCTCTTGGCAAAGCTTTGCCTTTTATTAACTCCATGCCATGTCCTATTTTGGATGTCAAAAGCCTGATATAAACTCTCTCTTTTGCTTTTACATTCTGAATAAATCAATCCTAACACTCCTTCAGGCAGGAGAAAGTCATATTTTGGCTAGATAATGTTTCTCCTCTTTGAAAGGCAAAAGAGAAAAACATGTTTGAATGTTAAAGCTGTTACACCAATGTCTGACAAAGGATCATAAATCAGATGTGTTCTAAGCCTTTCTTTGAATTATCAGATTTTCAGTAAGTCCTTTGATATGGGTGCTAACAGAATTTAGTTTTGATTAGTCTTTCAGAGATTAAACTAATTCCACAACATGAATGACAGAGCTATTAAATGGCAAAACTTAGCCATATCAGGCCCTGAAATTGCAAATCATAACAATTGAGCCTACTTCCTCCCCAAATGTGATAGTAATAGAAAATAAAAGAATTGAAAATGCACTAAAATATTTGTCTCTGCAAACAAAAGTTTTGGCAGCTTGTATTTTCTCTTTTATTTTCTGAGTTTCCTAATATTCAACAAAAATAATATATTTTCAAAGACTTTTCTCAGTTTTAAAACATAATGATGAGATAACTTCTCACACCAACCAGAATGGCTATTACTAAAAGTAAAAAACAACAGTTGGTGAGGCTGCAGAGAAAGAGAACCACTTATACACTATTGGTGGGAATTCAAAATAGTTCAGCCACTGTAGAAACCAGTTTAGAGATTTCTCAAATAACTAAAAATAGTACCACCATTTGACTCACCAATTCAATTACTTGGTATATACCCAACGGAGAATAAATCATTCTATTGAAAAGACACATGCACTAGTACATTCATTTTAGTTAGCGCTATTCTCAGTAGCAAAAAGGTGGAATCAACCTAGGTACCCATCAACAGTAGATCAGATAAAGAAATCGTGGTACATATACAACATGGAATACTACACAGCCATAGAAAGAATGAAATCATTTTATTTACAGCAACATGGATGCAGTTAGACGATGTTGTCCTAAGAGAATTAATGTAGAAGAAGAAAAACGAATACCATATAGTCTCACTTATGAGTGGGAACTAAACAGTGGGAATAAAAAAGATAGACATATTGACACTGTAATAGAATAGAGAGTCCATAAATAAACCTACATACCTACCACCATTTGATCTTCTACAAAATTGACAAGATTTTACAATGAGGAAAGAACATCCTATTCAATAAATGATGCAGGGATAACTGGCTAGCTATATCAAAAGAACTGGACCCCTACATCTCACTACATATAAAAATCAACTCAATATGGATTAAATACTTAAATATAAGACCTCAAACTATGAAAATCCTAGACGAAGAGCTTCTTGGTATTCGCTTTGGCAAATAATTTGTGAATAAGTCCCAAAAGTAATTGTAACAGAAACAAAAATTGACAAGTGGGACCTAATAAAACTAAAGAGCTTCTGCACAGCAAGAGAAATTACTGACAGGGTAAATAGACAACCTACGGAATAGGAGGAAATAGTCATAAACTATGAATCTGGTAAAGGTGTAATACGCAGAATCTAGAAGAAACTAAACAAATAAACACCAAATACACACACACACACACACACACACACACACACACACACACACACAAATAACCCTACTAAAAATGAGCAAAGGCTAGGAATAGACATTTCTTCAAAGAAGGCATACAAATGACCAAAAAATACATAAAAATTGCTCAACATCCCTGATCATCAGAGAGATGTAAATCAAAACCACTGATACAATCTCATACCAGTCAGAATAACTATTAATAAAAAGTCAAAAATAGCAGGTGCTGGCAAGGCTGCAGGGAAAAGGGAACACTTATACACATTTGGTTGGAATGCAAAATACTTTAGCTCCTTTAGAAAGCAGTTAGGAGATTTCTCAAATAAGTAAACATAGAACTATCATTTGACACAGTAATCTCATTGGAGGGTATATACCTGTAGTAATATAAATCATTCTACCAAAAAGAAACATGCATTTACATGTTCATCAAAGCATTATTCACCATAGCAAAGACATGGAATCAACCTTAAGTGCCCATCAATGGTGGACTGGATACAGAAAATGTGGTACATTTACACCATGGAATACTCTACAGCCATAGAAAGAACAAAATTATGTTCTTTACAGGAACATGGATGGAACTGGAGGCCATTGCTCTAAGCAGATTAACACAAGTACAGAAAACCAAAGACTGCATGTTCTTACTTATAAGTGGAGCTAATGATTGAGTACACATTAAAATACAGTGGGTAAACGGGAACACTGGGAACTAGATGCAGGAGAGAAGGAGAGGGGCATAGGCTGAAAACCTACTTGTTGGGTACTACACTCACTACCTGAGTGATGAGGTGATTTGTACCCCCAAGCTTAATGCACTCAATATACCCATGTAACAAACCTGCACATATACCCTTTAATCTATCATAAAAGTTGAAAATTTTAAGTAAAGAATATCTCATTCAACATTATGAGTATTGCTAACATTTGTAATAATTTTTGCCAAATAAATTGACAGAAGGTCTATTTCAATACCCTGTCTCATCAGGTGAGCATGAACTTGCTGGTTTCTCCTTAGTCTCACATAATTTAGTATTCTCTATCTATATTTTAGATATAAAATAATTTTTCAAACTGGTACACTGTTGTCAATAAAATTGATACTTATTTGAAGGTTAATATTCACTAGGTGTAATGTCAAACTGGATACTAAGGATATGAACCTTTGTTCTGAAATCTGAAAATAATCTGGATTTACTTTTCTTTTTGTACTTTAATTTATATTTTTAAATTTTATTAACATTTCATGTGTTTTTGTAATTAGTAAAAGACCTTTAAAAATCTCAGTTCTACTCCTGTAATACTTTGCAAAGAAAATCTCTTACCCTTTACCTTAAATAACATTTACTAGCACACTAATACCTGTTAATCATTTATTAATTATTTGAAATTATATTAATGTAGGCTTTTATTGTAAAAACTAAAATAAACAGAATATGCAAGAATATTAAAAAACTATTGTAGATGCAAGAAGAGGTATTTTGGTTAACCAAAATGTCTTTAGTTATTTTAAATCATACCAACAGAGAGGTTTCACATTTAAATCCTTTAAGAGTACAGCTTTTTCTCATCTTAAAATGTAAGTAATTTTTTTAATAATCTTTTTTTTTGTTAAGTCTTTTAATCAACTGAATTGGTAATATCAATACAATTTTTCATTCAAAATTCAATTTAAAAATTTCAGTTGTAATTCATTCAAATTCTAGCCTAAGTGAAATACTTAATTCATGCTAATGCAAAATCTAAGTAAAATTTATATAAATTTTAAACATTTTATAAAGATTAAAACTTTTGAATTTCAATACCAGACTTTTTTCCAACACTATTGAGTTCTTATCACTTTTTATGACTCAATATCTTTACTTCTGAAAATAGTATTACATTAAACTTAATAATAACGTTTTTGGCCAGGTGCAATGGCTCACGCCTGTAATGCATTACTTTGGGAGACTGAGGCGGGGGGATGTTTTGAGGCCAGGAGTATCTAAATAACATAGCAAGACCCAATTTCTACTAAAACAGCTTCTAATGAAAGTGGCATTGATTGACCCCTTACTATACATAAGACCATTTTAAGTATTCTGCTTGCATTGACTAATTAAGTCTACATGGCAAATTTTAGGTGGCATATATGATTACCATTCTCATATTTCAGAGACTGAAACCAAGGAACAGATATTGAGCAATTGTTTCCTAGTAGCACAGTTAAAAAGTGAAAAAAATTGAACTCTAAGTCCATTCTGTCAGTACCTAGAGGTTTTTAAAGAATATTTTGGTTTTCAAATTCTTTATGGTGATATAAATTTTCACAGACTTTAGCACTATTTTCTGTTTTGTCCTATAGCTGTCTTCCTGTATCTAGATGTTTTAGCCAACAGCCCTGTTTAAAATCTGACAGACAGAAATTGATGTTCCAAACGAGAAAGCTGTCCACATCCTTTGAATATGAATGGCGCATGTCTTTGTCACTTTTTTCATTCTCTCTCTTCTTCTGTCCTGGGTCGCCAGAAATTTGT
This sequence comes from Macaca mulatta, assembly GCF_049350105.2. Lineage (NCBI taxonomy): Eukaryota > Metazoa > Chordata > Mammalia > Primates > Cercopithecidae > Macaca > Macaca mulatta. Next base: position 79,029,014 of record NC_133422.1, read on the forward strand.
CTTTCTCTTGTCTTATTTGACTGATAGGTAGAACCAGCTTTGTGAAAGCTGTTCAGATAAGCAGGCGTGAAAACTAGTAACAAGGAAGTGTCATGGCTAGATTTACATCCGAAATGATAGGGAACACTGACAAGAACACTTCAGAAGCAGTCATTTGTGTCTGATGGTGGTAACAAATGATGAGAAAGGAACAATACAGTAATCTAAATGCTAGTGTTTTTGACTGGACAAGATGAAAACAGTGCAGTGATGACTCTCAGCTTGGTCTTTCTTTTTATAGAGATCTATAAGGTAAGTTGCTTCATTTAGATACACGTGCCTCTCTCAATCAGGGATGAAAAGAAGGTGCAATATTTAAAAATCCCGTCAAGCATAATGGCATTCCTGCTTTCAAATTGGAATACAATTTAAAAAATGATAATAACACTTAATATCTTATGCATCACTTGATATTGAGGTCCAAATTTTCATTATTCAAATTGGCCTAAAGTTCCATTTTTATCTTACACTGTGATAATGTGAGATTCTTATATTTTCTTGCAGTACTTTAGGGTATCTTTCAGTTATCATGCCCTGAGAGCTATTGAGTTTTGTTCTTCATTTTCATCATTTATAAATGGGTCTCAAAATATGAATGCTTAACATAGCTATTCTTACTAAAATTAATAATTGTAAGAGATGTGAAGCAATATGCAACATACTAATAACATAATGTTAGATATTATCTTCATTATTACTTCATAGTAAATATAGAATGTTAGATATTATCTTCATTGTTACTACTTTATTGCATATAATTTCATATATTGCATGCAGATAAGGGATCATTCATGCACTTAGATCTATGAACTTATTTTATCGCATGCAATTCATATATTGCATGCGGATAAGGGATCATTTATGCACTTAGATCTATAAACTATGAGGCGGCAAGGGGAATAGGCAAAAGAATACAATACAATAAGGACAAATTTATCTTCCAGTAGCAGTGATTGTTGACATATTAAACTTAACTCTGAAGACTTGGGGAAAGGAAAAATTGTTACTGAAATTTTTAGCCATTTCCATTGTTTGTCATGTAATATCAAATTATGAAAACAAAATATCCTTTAAAAGGCATGCAGTTCCATTTACCCTTCAATCAGGATGCTATTTAAATTACCCCCGATGAATAAAAACATAGAATGTTGAAAAACAAAACAAAACACAACAATCTAAAGCAAAACAAAACAGAAATCCAAAAAAGAATGCTAACATGCTAAAAATTCTTTCTTGTTCACAGCCTACAGTCCATATGCTTAAGTCTATTGTGTCTTGATCTAAGAAGAGATGCAGAACAGATGGTATGTTGGTGGCAGGCTGAGTTAAGCTTATCTTCTGTATGAAAAGATTTCTACTGTCCATATTTCTGATTTATTGTACCCAAATTTAATATGCATCTTAGATGACAAGTGTGACAATATAAGCACTTAAATATTTGCAGTTCTTTAAATCTTGATGAAAATTGGTGGACATAGTTATTATATGAAAATTTAACAGCTGTTTTCATGATGATTTTTAAATCCAGACTTTCTTCAGTCTTTGCTAAATTTAAATCTCGCAGTTCTCAGGTACTAGAAAAGGGGCCTTTTTCTGTATGCTTTAGAGCTCTTTGGCCAATATATGTTACTTAAATTTGTATAGGAGCACATCATTTTTTGTAAACAGTAATCATTCTATTCTCTGTTTATGATTATAGCATTTTGACTCCTTTTACTTCATCTAGTTGGGCAATATGTTGTTAGAAAATGCATCAGATATAGGGTTCCTATAGGATCACAACATCAAAACTTTCAGGTTACAGTGTTGATAAATTCTACAGACTTTGACAAAGTCTACAGAAGTGTAACATTCCTCACTAAAAATTTTAATAAGATGTACAGTCCTTTTGATAGGCTGCTATTATTATGAACACCTGTTAGGAGTTGACTCGGCTAATTATTGAGTAAGATGATCTTAGATGTTAAGATTGTTTTTCATATTGTGAGAGTTTTGAAATGAACAGCGCTGAAAATATAAAGACAAAATTTTGTTGTCAAATGGGTTTAAACCCATTTGTTAGTTCTATGCACTTGGACAAATTTGTAACTCTTAATTTTGTCCATATTAGTATAGCATAATACTATCATTGGATTTACTTTAAAAAATAAAAGGAGTTATTATACAAAATTATTGTCACAGACTATCAATACAAGTAAAATATATTAGTTCCTCCACTATCTATTTTTAACTACATTGCTCTCTAATCTTTAACTTACTTTTCTATTTTTCAAGTATACAAATATATATTTAAGTATATATATACATATATATAGGCAAGAAGGCAAGGTTTTATTTCATCTGCAAAATTTTCTTTGTGAAAGTTTTCAGGAATTCATTATAGCAGTCTATAATTTTACTTAAAATTTGTAATTATATAATTGTAATTAGAAATTATTGGAATGTGTAATTAAAATAAAAGTAATAATTTTAGCAGTTTACTAATTAAATTTCAATACATTTTTCTCTTTTAGTTTATGTGATATTTGGCAAACTTTTTTTTTTTTTTTTTTTTTTTTTTGAGATGGAGTCTGGCTCTGTCACCCAGGCTGGAGTGCAGTGGCCGGATCTCAGCTCACTGCAAGCTCCGCCTCCCGGGTTTACACCATTCTCCTGCCTCAGCCTCCCGAGTAGCTGGGACTACAGGCGCCCGCCACCTCGCCAGGCTAGTTTTTTTGTATTTTTTAGTAGAGACGGGGTTTCACCGTGTTCGCCAGGATGGTCTCGATCTCCTGACCTCGTGATCTGCCCGTCTCTGCCTCCCAAAGTGCTGGGATTACAGGCTTGAGCCACCGCGCCCGGCCGTGCAAACTTTTAATTTAAAAGGCCAGACGGTAAATTTTTGTGGGTCATATGCATCTCTATCACAACCACTCAATTCTGCCATTGTAGCATGAAAGCAGTAATAAATAGTAGTATGGTGTGACTGTGTTCCAATAAAACCTTATTTCAAAAAGCAAGTGAAAATAACAATAAGGTAAAACTGCACAACTATTAGAATAGCAAAAATAAAAATAAAAAAGCAATACCAAATGTTGATTATGAAAACTCACTCATTTCAAATGGTACAGTCACTTTGGAAGACAGTTTTTCAGATTCTTACAAAATTAAATGTACTCTTACTATATGGTGCAGTAATCATGCTTTAACATATATGCTGAATTGATTTGAAAACTTATTTTCATCTGCATGTGAATGTTTACAGACACTTCATTCACGATTGCCAATAATTGAGGGCAACCAAGATTTTATTAATAGATGAATGGATAAACAATTTGTAATACAACCACATAGTGGAATATTATTCATCATTAAAGAGAAATGAGCTATCAAGTCATCAAAAAACATAGACAGACTGTGAATTCATATTACTAAGTGAAAGAAGCCATTATGAAAAAAGCTACATGCTGGATATTTCCAATTATATGCCATTCTGCAGAAGGTAAAACTATAGTAAAGAAGAAAGGAAGGCGGGAATTGAATAGCTGTAACATCAAAGATTTTTTAGCACATATCAAAACTATTCTGTATTATACTGTGTAATTATGGATGCATGACACTATGCATTTTGCAAAACTCATAGAACTTAACAGCACAAGGAGTACACCCTAATATATGTGATATAGTTTTGATATTTGTCCTCATGCAAATCTCATGTTGAATTGTAATCTGCAGTGCTGGAGGTGGACACTGGTGGGAGGTGTTTAAATCATAAGGGAAGATCCCTTATTGATTAATGCTATCTTTTTGATAGTTCTTGTGAGATCTGGTCATTTAAGCGTGTATGGCACCTCCCTCCTCATTCTCTCTCACTTGCTCCTACTTTTACCATGTGACATGCCTGTTCCCCCTTCACCTTGTACTATGATTGTAAGCTTCCTGAGGCTTACAGGAAGAAGACTAGCAGATGCCAGCACCATGCTTCCTTTAAAACTGGTGGAACTGTGAGCCAAATAAACTTCTCTTCTTTATAAATTACCCACTGTCAGGTATTTCTTTATAGCAATGCAGGAATGATCTCATACAATATGCAATTAAAAAATAATTTGGGAGGTCAAGAGATAACTGAATGCAATGCAAAATGTGACTAAATAATTTAACTATAATTATACAAAATAGCCTATCTAAAAAGAGAGAAAAAGGTGCTGACCTAAGTAACTTTTGAAATCATTGATGTCCATAAGGACAGAAAAAAAAACTGTACATAAGCATTGTACCATAGTTGACACATTTATTTCCAATGGGGATACAGGTTAACAACACTGATGCCTTTAGATATGTGTGTGGGAACTGAACACTGAGTAAATGAATAGTTGATGAGTGGAGCCAGGTTTTCAATTTTGGGAGTGAGAAGTTATAGGTAACGAAAGGAAAGAGGCTGGAATGTTCCATGTGGTAACTGATTCAAGTTATAGGCACAAATATTATGTCATATCATCTTTATAAATATGATTACATATAAATATATTTCCATATTTATGAATATAATCAGGTTAATATACATGTGTATTTCCTTGCTTATCAGCTAAGAAGACTTAGACACAATGAGCCCCAGAAACAGTTAGTAACTATAACGCTCAGATTTTGGTTCCTAATGTCATTCTCCAAAAAAAGGAAGAAGTGCTTTTTAGAGAATCATTGTAGAACTGGTGCAGTAAGTATACAAGATAAGCCTGGAATATTGTGTCATTCATAAAGTAACAAAATGCTCAAAAACAAAACAACAACAAAAATAAGCGATTATGCCAAATGGACATGGGAGCCAACTGAAAGTGCTCCCAATGGCTACAGCTGAAACAATTTGAAAAATAAGATAAATAGGCCAGTATTGGATTATAATCCAAAATATAAAATAAATATCCATGAGTTTATAGTTATAATGGTGCAGAATAGACAAGTATCCTATGCAGAAAATTTCTAAATAATGTATGTGGGTATCTTGCCTTTAAGATGGTAGAACATGACTCCACACTCCTTAAGTGTAAGCTGAGCATAGTGACCTCCTTCCAAAGAGTACAATATGAAAAGTGAGGGTGGTAGTAGGAGAAGAGTAACTTTACAGTGGAGAAACCTCACAAACATTAACTCAAGTAAGTTGATCTAGATTCACATCAACATTAAATCACTTGATATGATAAACATGGCAATTTATTCTGTGGTCTTTCTTCCAAAAACACCAGTCTGATAATGAGAAAAACATTGAACAAATTGCAATTGAGGTACAAAATTTCTCACTGGTATTCCTCAAAACTGTCATAGTTACTAAAAACAAAGAAATTCGGAGAAAATGTCATACTGATGTAGAGCCTAAGGAGACACACTAAATCCAATGTCATGATTGAGTGAAATTCTGAAACAGAAAGGTAGTGGATAAGAACTAAGAAAATCCGAATAAAGTACAATCATTTCTTAATAATGCCTTTATATTGGGTAATGGATTGTGACAAATGTGTCACACTAATGTAAGATGTTAATAATAGTAAGAGCAGTTGTAGATAATATGGGAACTGGCTGTAGAGTCCTTGTATTTTCTCTGTAAATACAAAACTATTCTACTACATATATTTTTATACATATATACATATAATATATAATTTTGTGTGTGTGTGTGTAATATGGGTAGCAGGGTGGATTTGATATGTGGATAATTTTCATATCCCTGATTTAAGGTATATCTTATTCTTCCAATTATTTAGATGGGCAACAAGCTGGATACCTGTTTCATAGCACCTTCAAACCAGACATAAATGATCATATATTCAGTATGAGAGAGATAGAGGCCCACCTCCCTCCCTTGTTTGAATCCATGGTTATGGTTCATTCATGTGTTTTTATATATGGGTATATTTTCCTGTTTTTTAAATAAGATTTATAGATGAATATGTTGTTAAAGAAATTAAAATACTGTTTTGTTTTGATGGTATGGTATAGTCAAGGTGAATAGTAATAGAGACCACAGCTTTCTAAGTTTCTACTTGTGTCATCTGTGTAATTTAACTTAGCAGACCTGGGTCTTATTCTCATCTATAAACCAAATTGTTGCAATACATACTGTTCAAGGCTGTTTAAATATTCTAAGACTGGCTTAGATGACTTAAATTAATTTTTGCATTATCCTCACATAGTATCCATGAAACAGACCAAATTCCCTATTTCCTGTTGATTTTCAAATGTCAGGAAAACTAATTACTTCAATCAACAAATATGATTTACTCTGCACATAACATTTGTTGGGAAGAAGAGAGCATCCAAAATAGGATGGTGGTTTGTCTGCACACAAACAGCCACCATCTTAGTACTGAAAATCTTAGTGCTGCAGTATTAAAAGTAAACCTTTAAACAGACTAGGAGACTGAAATATGAAGAGAAAGAGAGGATATTTAAAACGTGGAAACAAACGTGTGTGTGTGTGTGTGTATATATATATCTAAGATGGTGGAAAAATGAAAACTTACGTATTTTTAACTGGTGTAATAGAAAAAAGCACAGACATTGTTATAGTTGAAGACAAGGAACCAGTTGTGATTAATGCAGACAATTTTGATTTGGAATTAACTGAAAGGTACTTAAAATAAGAGAAATCAAAAAATATGTATTACTCATATTTGGAAGTCAAATGAGCTGTCTGGTCAGTAGTTAAATATTGTAGGATTTATTGAGGTAATAGAAATTGATAAGCATGGATGTAGATATACACACCTTTTAAAGTGAATGAGAGGATGTCTCTGGATTAATTAGAACACAAGTCTATTTTCTCAACTTCACCCTTAAAAGATCTATAGACTCATTTTATTTTCCTATGTACCTCAAATACAAATTTATGGTAGTTTTTAAGATTTTTCTGATCTCCCTTAGTTATTAAACAGCCCAGTTACCTTTTATCATAAACATATGGCAGTATAACTTTATAAACTCCAAGAAAGGCTTTGAGATTAAGTGTCTACCCTCTTTAATTGGAAAAGTATACTTTGAGAAACAATGGCCCAAGCCTATGCCTGCTATTTCCCTGCCTTGTGTTTCTTCTCCTCTTTCCTTCTGCCTGCCTTCATCCTCTGCTTTCTTCTTAACAGAAGACAGGGAGAACCTGTTTACAGGAGCATTATTTTTCCATTGGTACCGTCTTCGGTAGGTTACCTATGCAGCCACAATTTCTTTAGCTTTATAAAATTAATTTCTACTCTAAGGCATAAACCCAAACTTACATGTCATAAATATAAAAAACAAAAACAAAGCAGCAGACATTGATTTAATATATTAATAATTGTCACCAGTTTCAGAGTGATTCCAGAGATATACTTCTTTTAGAGACCCATTGCTCCAAGTTTTTGCTTTTCTAGAACTTTTGGTCTCACCTTTATCTTATTGCATACCTCCTTGTCTCTGCCTTGCTTCAATCTATATCTGGAAGAAAGTTCTTCTTCCTTGTTGTTGCCAAAACAGAACTCATGATCATGTAAATTACTCATAATGAATAATTGAAGATTACTAAATATATATATGGAAATAACAAAGTGATTATGTTATATTTTATTTATGTATTTGTATAAACATTACATATGTATATAATATGTTTTATGTATATACATACATATATACACACATATATATACACACACACACACAAGTATAACTATATTTAGCTCCATATTCAGTTCTGCCCTGGAAGTTCTCCATGCCTACCTTTTCTCCTTGTACCTGGGATTATCATCATTAACACTTGTTTCCACATATTTCTTTTATTTTATTGGAGATTCTTTCTGATTTTGTTACCACTACATCTCTCCCACAATTTTCATTTAAATTTTAATATTCACCCACTTTTTAAAGCAGAGTCATTTTTGGAATATAAATCAGGTACTGTAACTTCTTTATTTTTAAATATTCCAGTATCTTAGCATTATTCTCAGAATAAATTTCAACCTCTTTATGGTGACCTAAGTGACCCTTACCTCTAGCTCTTGCCTCCAGAGACACCCCAGCTATTGGATGCCTGTTCTTGGAAGTCCAGTTGCACAGGATCCCTTTTTGTTCTTCTAACTTCTAAGCCTCTTGCAGCTTCAGGGCCTTTATATTGGTTGCCACGTGTGCACAGTATGCTCTTCTGCAAGTCCTCTGCTGGCTTGGGCCATGCACACTCTACCTCAACTCACACAGAACCTCTGAAGAGGAAATTCCTGATCACACGTTCTAAAGAGGGCTTCTCCCACACTGCATCATGTATTTCATTCATAGAACTTACCACAATATGTAATTGAGCTCATACATTCTTATCTATTTTGTCTCAGTATGTAAGCGCCTTTATAGCAAAATTCCTAATTATCATTTTACTACTGTATTCATATCTGCTATATATATTCACTTAAAATCTAAACAAGAAAAGTTGCAAGAATTGTACAGTAAACGCCTGTATATCTTACATGTATATTCACCATGCATTAATATTTTGAAATATGTATGTATTAGGGTTTTCAAGAGGGACAGAGCTGATAGGATCGATATACATATATATAAAGGGGAGTTTATTAAGTATTAACTCACATGATCAGAAGTCCCGCAACAGGCCATCTGCAAGCTGAAGAGCAAGAAAAGCCAGTCCAAGTCCCAAAACTGAAGAACTTGGAGTCTGATGTTCAAGGGAAGGAACCATTCAGAATAGGACAAATATGTAGGTTGGGAGGCTAGGCCAGTCTAGTCTTTTCATGTTTTTCTGCCTGCTTTATATTCTAGCCACACTGGCAGCTGATTAGATGATACCCACCCAGATGAAGGGTGGGTCTGCCTTTCCCAGCCCACAGATTCAAATGTTAATCTCCTTTGGCAACACCCTCACCACATACTCAGAATCAACACTTTGCATCCTTTAATCCAATCAAGTTGACACTCAGTATTAACCATCACAGTGGACTTCTTTCTTTCTATGAATACACATAAGCATATACCCATTACATTACTGGTATCATTTGTTGCAAAATTTTAGACAACATCCCATGTTACTTATTCAGTGTGTATTTCTTCATAGGAATGCAATATAAATTATAATTCAAGACATTTAATATCAATATGTTTTTTTTTCAGTAATATATGGATGGCAATTTTAAATTTCCTGATACAAGACTATACATTTCACTTTATTGTTCGGTGTTTTTATTTTCTTTTATTCTACATATATTATATATTGATGTTTTGAAAGGTGCAGAACATCAAAAGGATACAGACTCAAGAAACAGAGTTGGAGAAGATATTTGAAAAAGACTTATCTGATAAACACTGCTTTCCAAATTGTGCAAATAAGTCTTAAAACTCAAGGACACGAAAATGAACTACCCAATTAACCAACGGGCCAAAGACATTAACAGTCACCTCACCACAGAAGATACACAGATAACAAGTATATGAAAAGATGTTCAACAGGATACATAATCAGGGAAATACAAATTAAAACAACAGTGAGATAACCCTATATACATATTAGAATGGCCAAAGTCCAGAACACTGAATACCTAAAATGCTGGTGAGGATTTGGAGAAACAGGATCTCTCAGCCACTGCTTGTTGGAATGCAAAATAGTATGGTTACTTTGGAATACACTTTGATGGTTTCTTACAAAACCAAACATAACTCTTACCATATGATCCAGCAATTGCACTCCTTGATATTTACCCAAAAGAGCTGAAAACTTACATTCACACAAAACACTACACACAGATGCTTAAAGCAGCTTTATTCATAATTACCAAAACATGGAAGCAGCCAAGATATCCTTCAGTAGGTGAATGAATAAATAAATTGAGGTACATCTAGAGAATGGAATATTATTTGGTGCTAAAAAGAAATGAGCTATCAAGCTATATAAAGACATGGAAGAAACTTAAATGCATATTACTAAATGAAAGAAGCCAATCTACAAAGACTTCATATTGTATGATTTTAAGTATATGACATTCTGCAAAAGGCAAAACTATGGAGAGAGTAAAAACATCAGTGATTGCCAAGGGTTGGGGAGTAGAGGAGGAATGAATAGAGCACAGAAGACTTTTTAAGGCAGTGAAAATATTACATATGATGCTATAATGATGGATATTGTCCTTCATTGAACAGATATGTAATTATATGTTTGTTCACACCCATTCAATATTCAACACCAAGAATGAACTCTAACCTAGACCGTGGACTTTGGTTGATACGAATGTGTCAGCGTAAATTCATCACTTGTATCAAATGTACCACTCTGATTAATAATGGGAAAGACTATACAAGTGTTGGGAGAGAAAATATACTTGGTATCTCTGTACCTTCCTCCCTCTCAATTTTGCTATGAATCAAAAACTGCTCTAAAACATGTAAGCCTTCAAAAAAAAAAAAAAATAGAGCAGTTGTTTTGTAAAATCTCCTGCTTGGGTTTGTTGATTTTTTCACCTGATTAGATTTAGATATCATCAGGAATACCACATAATTGGCAATGTGCTCTCACTGAATTACATTAAGAAACATTGGACGCCAGCTTGTAGCATTATTGGTGATATTAACTTTGATCACTTGACTTAGTTGATGTCTGCCAGATTCCTCCCCTGTGAAGTTAGTGTTTTCTCCTTTGTAATTTATAAATAATGAGTGGTGAAATATTTTGAAGTGTTATAAATATCTCTGTCCTCTTTAAGCTTTCGTCTAGTGATTTTAACAGCGATCTATTTTTCTAGTTACGTTCGTTCTTCTACATTTATTTGTTAACATTCTACTTTAAGAATGAGCCCTTCTTCCATTTTATGTATCTGTGTATTATACTGAATATGTCTGAATAAATTATTAGTTTTATACATATAATGTATTCTTTACAAGAGAGTAAGTTAGTTTTTCAAATGAAGAAAGTAACGTGAAGCATGAAAAAAATGGCAGAGAAACAACCCAAGGTACAAAGCAGGTATAGAGACACAGGAAACTTTGCAAAACTGGCAAAGAAAGTTTACCTAACATAATAAATAGTCACGTTATTTAAGTTAATCACATTTGAGGAGAACCAAGACTTCTAAGTTTCGTAAATGTTAGGGAGCACAAGTTTTCAAGGAAATTTCAGCTGGGTCAAATGTCATAGACTTTTAAAGGATAATGAGGTTTATGAAAATAGTTACTTATGAAGTACAGCTGCTCTACATATGCAAAAGTAGATATGTGGATTTGTGGGCATGAAAATATATTTAGGGACATCAGCAGCAGAATCAGTAACAAAGAGTTAAATCTATTAAATGTAGACCAGTTCTCCAGGAGATAGTGTGGTAAAGATAGAGGAAATGGTCATAGCTAACATAAGTGAAACAAGGTGAATTGTGTTTCTTTTAAAATGGAGAAATAAGAATGTATGTTATCAATTCCTAGTTGTCTGTAGTGGAAGTGAAGAAGTAGAAGAGAAATGCAAAAGCAAAGTCCTAAAATATGATGTAACAAACAGTGCCTGACACAGTCCCAGTCCTCCAGTTATTTCAATCAAATTAGAAAGGGATTTGTAAAGCATTAAAGTATCTAACAAAAAAAGTCAAGTATTGAAATAGCACATTGTAATTTAATTGATTTTTTTCTTTCGTGTATATAGTCATAATTAATTACCGTAAATATGTAGTGAAGGGGATACTTTATTCTTATTTAACCTCTAAGGTTCCTAAGTTTCTTGGAGGTATGACCTATACCCTGTACATACAGAGGCCTTGGAACTTTATTCCTATTCTAGGAGTTACATATGTGCATAGGCTGGAGTGAAAAGAGAAATCCTGGATAATTTTGTATTTTAAATTGCCTTTTAAATATAGAAAACATTTCTGTTATTATAAAATGATGAAAAACACAATATAGAATTAGGATGCTATTGATGAAAGTTGCAGAGACAAGCATGTGCATGGTGTATTGGAGGAAAAACAAGGTGGCATCGGGGCTTGGATACTTCAGCCTCTTTTGTGTGTGCCCCCGTGCTGGGTATACAGGACATGCCTCACACAGCCCTCATAACGCTGCCTGGTCAGTCATCCTTGTGCAGCCTCCACCAGACCTCTGTGCACTCTGCAAACAGGGGCTGTGTTCTTTTTTTTTTTTTTTAATCTCTACTGCCTAGCACAGTGCTTTGTACCCTATATGTATTTGTTGAGTAGATGATAGAAGCAAGAGATCAAGCTGAAAAAGTAATTTGAGGCAAGGGCAAAGTTTCCAGCTTTCAAACTGATTATGTCAAAGAGTCACATACTTTCTGGTTGTCTTAATTTAAAAGGAGGCATTCATTTTAACCTTTATAAATTAGATCCATGGCTTGAGAATATATTTCCATCAAAATGTAAGTGAAATGTTCAGACTGTGTCCCTGCGTATCTTAGAGGATTTTAGTGGATTAATAGGCTGATGAATTTAGCTCAGTTTTGCTAGAATTCAATACTGACTGAATGTGGGGAAATGCAATTTTTAAAATGATACCACTTTAGAGTATACTAGTGTAACTAATAATACTCTTGGAAGAAAAGAATTAGTTTTTGCCTCCTGATTATTTTGTAATAAAGAACCATGCCAGTGTTAAAAATTAATAATTAAAAATTACGCTGGCCTTTTCGAAGGTGGGGATGAAAGGTGGGGGATTCTAATTGACCTCCCCCCAAAAATAACATTATGACTGATCTCTCCAGAAGGTGGAGACTTCAGTTTATTAGGAATTTCTGACTTGCATTGATAAAATTTAGGAATGCATACCAAGGACTAGTATTGCAATCCATGCTAGGGGTAATAAAGAGGACAGGTAACATTTTAGGCAAAAATATACTTAGTCCTACCAGATGTGTTTTCTTTGCACTGTGGTACATCCCTGTGAAATTATAATGTGATCTCTCTAAGGGTGCGATATTCCCATGCATCTAAATCAACACAAGCTGTTAAGAGTGTACTTAGGCATTGAAAGTGATTTAAGTAGCTACTTTGATTATATTAAATATATGTGAAGTCAATTACCTCTCTATGATGAGGGAAAGGAAATGACATTGTTAAATGGAACGCTTAGCTACTTTTAAAAATTAACATAGTCAAGTTCCTTGTAATAAAATATTTAATTTGACATGCCTCTGGTGCAGATTTGAAGCTCAATGAAAAAAAGTCCTATAATTGAAGAATAAAATGAGATACATAGGTATTTACAACTCCAATAAAAAATAATCAGACTTTTTCAATCAATGATTAAAAGTTGAATAACCAATTAGTAACTAAAATGTTTTCAGAGTCAATTTAAACATGCATACATTACAATTTATGATAATATAATTCAAATGTTAGTTGTAAGTTGAGTGTGACCAAAAATACTATTTTGACTTATTAGCAGAAAATGTGAGCAGAATTAATTTTTTTTGGTTACTGTGGGGTAGTCAAAATTCCAAAGATGTTATTCCAAGATACTCATCTGTTGGTTGTTGAAGGAGACACTAATCCAGGTACTGCTGTGTTGGGACTTTGCAGATGGAAATAAGGCTGCTAGTTAGGAGATTTTAAGATAGGGAGATTAGTCTTGATAATTCATATAGGTCCCAAACAATCACACAAACCCTTAAAGATGAGAAATGAAGATAGTAGAGTTAGAGAGATGTGGCCCAAGAGGGAGGCAGAGGAAATGGTGATAATAATATCAGATAAATATGAAGCATGAGAAGGTTCCTATCCTCATTAATAGCATTGAGTGGGGCCAGAAATCAGAAACTGCAGTCAGCTTCTAGAAGCTGAAAGTAAGCCGTGCCTAACAGTGAAAAAGAGAAATGGAGACCTCATTCCTATAATTGCAAAGACAAGCAAACAAACAAAACACAAATTTTTCCAACAACTTGAATAATTCTGTTCATTAAGCATAATCCTGCAAAAACATTGATATCAACTTTGTGAAACTCATTGAGCCTGTTATAGTGGGTAGCTAGTCAGACAGCAACAGGACAGGAGAGGGGCCCCATACCCCACCTGGAATGTCAAGTAATCATCAGCTGATTGTCAGGCAGTTGTCACACTACCTCTCTAAAATAAGAACTTGTGGCAGCCAGTGCCAGGAAAAGGCAGTTTCCTAGTAAATAAAAACACCTAAAACTGGTGATGGGCAGCTTCCCAATAAAATCTCAGGAACTGGGCATGTGGGGCTCGAGCATGCTCATTAAGAGGCAAAATGGTACAGTTTAACTGGTATATGACCTTCCAGGGGCATTCCATGAGAAAAGGGAAGAATGCCTCAGGTAAGCATGCATACAACTCCAGTAAACACCCAGTCAAAGCCTTGGTAAAATAATCAGTTTCTCCAATTATGTCCTGTTATAAAAGAAAACAGATTCTTATTACACTTATGCAAATAACCATATTGTCATAAGAATACTCACAAGTAGTTTCCAAATTCTGGAGAAATTAGGTAGAGTGAAACAAATATGCTCCACATTTTCTTATTTTATTTTATTTTAAGTTCCAGGGAACATGTGCAGGATGTGCAGGTTTGTTACATAGATAAACCTGTGCCATGATGATTTGCTGCACCTATCAACCCATCACCTAGGTATTAAGCCTGCTATGCATTAGCTACTTTTCTTGATGCTCTCCCTCCCACTCCACCCCTGCACCCTGACAGGTCCCAGTATTTGTTGTTCCCCTCCCCTCCCTCTGTCTATGTGTTCACATTGTTCAGCTCCCACTTCTTTTTTATTTTATTTTATTTTATTTATTTATTTATTTTTTTGAGATGGAGTCTCGCTCTGTCACCCAGGCTGGAGTGCAGTGGCCAGATCTCAGCTTACTGCAAGCTCCGCCTTCTGGGTTTATGCCGTTCTCCTGCCTCAGCCTCTCGAGTAGCTGGGACTACAGGCACCCGCCACCTCGCCTGGCTAGTTTTTTTGTATTTTTTTAGTAGAGACGGGGTTTCACCGTGTTAGCCAGGATGCTCTCAATCTCCTGACCTTGTGATCCACCCGTCTGGGCCTCCCAAAGTGCTGGGATTATAGGCTTGAGCCACTGCGCTGGCCCAGCTCCCACTTCTAAGTGAGAACATGTGGTGTTTGGTTTTATTTTCCTGCATTAGTTTGCTGAGGATAATGGCTTCCAGCTCCATCCATGTCCCTGCAAAGCATATGATCTTATTCATGTCCTTTGCTGCATCATATGCCATGGTGTATATCTACCACATTTTCTTAATCCAATCTATTATTGATGGGCATTTGGGTTGATTCTATGTCTTTGCTATTGTGAATAATGTGGCAGTGAACATACATGTGCATATCTCTTTATAATGGAATGATTTATATTCCTTTGGGTATATACTCAATAATGGGATTGTTGGATCAAATGGCATTTCTGGGTCTAGGTCTTTAAGGAATAGCCACACTGTCTTCCATGATGGTTGAACTAATTTATATTTTTACCAACAGTGTAAAAGCGTTACTATTTCTCTGCAGTCTCACTAGCATCTACTGTTGTTGTAGTTGTTGTTTTGACTTTTTAATAATTGCCATTCTGAATGGTATGAAATGGTTTTGGTTTTGGTTTTGTTTTTGAGACAGAGTCTCATTCTGTCACTCAGGCTGGATACAGTGCCCTGATTTTGGCTCACTGCAACCTCCACCTCATGGGTTCAAGTGATTATCCTGCCTCAGCCTCACAAGTAGCTAGGAATACAGGTGCCCACCACCACTCCTGGCTACATTTTGTAATTGTAGTAGAGACGGTGTTTCACCATTTTGGCCAGGCTAGTTTTCAACTCCTGACCTCAAGTGATCCACCCAAAGTGCTGGGATTATAGTCATGAGCCACTGCACCCCACCTTCATTGTGGTTTTGATTTGCATTTCTGTAATGATCAGTTGAGCTTTTTGTCATATGTTTGTTGGCCACATAAATGTTCTCTTTGAGAAGTGTCTGTTCATGTTCTTTGCCCACTTATTTATGGGGTTGTTTGTTGGTTTCTTGGAAATTTGTTTAAGTTCCTTGTAGATTCTGGATATTAAACCTTTGTCAGATGGATAGATTGCAAAATTTTTCTTCCATTCTGACGGTTGTCTGTTTGCTTTGATGATAGTTTCTTTTACTGGCTTCTCATTTTCTTTACATGAGTGTATTTTACTCAATTGTTAAAAGCTATAAATAGCTCAAAAGAAAAGTCTCCTCTTGATATCAGGCCATGAAACTCCATGTGATCTTCAGTGAGATATACCATCTTCTCAATAGTCAAGGGTCACCCTTCTACAGGAGACCCCTAAACTACCTGTCAGTGGGACATGACAGGTGAAATTTTGCCCTGTCTCCCTTGGACCCAGCTGAATGCTGCTTTCACCAACCCATGGAACCAACCCTGCCCTAACAGCTAGGAAGAGACCAAGACCCACAGAACCACCACCACCACCCCTCTATCAGCGGGAAGGAGTTGCAGAAGACTGACCTTCATCCATTTTCCCCAAAGAATTGGGATTTTGGAATCTTGAGGGGGGAAAGATTACAGTTGGTAGCTGGTTCAGACAAGAACAGGGCAGGAAAGGGCCTCCACACCCCACCAGGACTGTCAGGTGACCATCAGGTGATGGACAGGCAGTTGTCACACTGCTTCTCTAAAATAATAATTGGTTGCAGCCAGTGTCAGTGAAAGGCAGTTTCCCAATAGATAACAACACCTGAAACTGGTGATTGGAAGCTTCCTGATAAGATCTCAGGAGCTGGGCAAGTGAGCTAGAGCATGCTCATTAAGAGGCAAAATGGCAGAGTTTAACTGGTATATGACCTTCTGGGGGCATTCCATTGGAAAAGAGGAGAATGCCTTAGATGAGCATGCGTACAACTCCAGTAAACACACTGTGATGCCTACCTCCTAAGTGCTAGCAGGCTACCACACATGTGGGCAGCTCACCTTAAGGGAAGAATCAAGGGAAATGAGATGCCAGATGCCAGAAGTAGGCCAGCATATAAAAATCTAAATTAAGGCCAGGTGCAGTGGCTCATGCCTGTAATCCCAGAACTTAGGGAGGCCGAGGTGGGCAGATCACGAGGTCAGGAATTTGAGACCAGCCTGGCCAACATGGAGAAATCCTGTCTCTACTAAAAATACAAAAAATAGAGGGGCGTGGTGGCAGACACTTGTAATCCCAGCTACTCGGGAGGCTGAGGCAGGAGAATCTCTTGAAACTGCAAGGCGGAGGTTGCAGTGAGCTGATATTGTGCCATTGCAACCCAGCCTGGGCAACAAGAGTAAAACTCTGTCTCAAAAAAAAAAAATGTCTAAATTAAAAGGTCCAGCCTGACACTTGTCCTTCAAGTCACCCACTTGGGCCTCTTCCAAGTGTACTTTCCTTCCTTTTTTTCTTGCTTAAAGCTTTTCAATAAACTTTCACTCCTGCTCTAAAACTAGCTTTGTTCTCTTCTTCTGCCTTTTGCTGCTCAAATTCTTTCTTCTGAGGAGACAAGAATTGAGGTTGCTGCAGACTAGTACGGATTCACCACCAGTAAAAAGTTCCCCTGGGCTTCTGACCTGAAGAGACTGTGAGGAAATAAATTTATGTTGTTCTAAGTTGCTAGATTTCTGGTGATTTGTTATGGCAACAATAGAAAACTAACGCAGTTACTGTTTTATTCACAAAGAGAGGTTAATATTATAACACTTATTTCTTAGGACAAATGTCGAAACTACAATATGACCTCTGTCAGATTCACTCCTATGTCAGGGAGTTAATTTCTTGTGTAATGTCCTTTTGAGAACATTCAATTAATGTTCTCGTATGCCATAAATTTTTGACATCATTGTTTCTGAGAAACATTTACTAATTTCAAAATGTTCTCTAATATTTTTACTGTGTTTACAGAAGATATGAGACACCAGATGACTCTTAACATTTTAGATTTAACCAATTATGAAAGTTGGCATCAGCTGGTGGCTGCATTTATCTACAATTTTAGAGTACAATGTAGAATGATGAGTTGCAACATGTTAGAATATTGTTTTAGTCTATTGGCCTGCTGTAACGAAATACCACAAAGTGGGTAGCTTATAAACGACAAAAATTGATGAGGCCATATCCAAGTAGAAATAGGTTGTGCTTCTGAAAAGGGATACACTCTCCTCTACTTGACTGATTGTTAAGATATGTGCCTGACTTGTCATCATACAGAGCTTGACAAGGCAGCCAACCCCAGATAGGCGGAGCCAATCCCATAGAGGCAAAGCCACTGTGTGTGTACTGGTAACATTGTTTGCAACAATCAAAGAACACAAAGAATTAAAAAAGAAGACCAGCAAAATGATCTAACAATGGAAGAGCATCAGGACAAATTCTTCAGCCAGGTAATCCTTAATGATGCAAGATATAATGTCAATTATCATTTCACAGAAAAACCTTTTTGAAGAGAAAGATAAAATTTAATTCATACCTATTGATGAAATTCAAGAGGAGATGATTTTTCAGAATAAAAATTGGAAAAAGATGAGTTTTCTAGAGTACATGGAACCAATATGAAGAGCTCAGTCAGAAAACCCTGATGCCACCGCTGACCAAATGGAAAGGACTGGACTGCCTCTGTTTCTCTTTCTCTTTCAGGTCTATCTAGTGGGATTACTTAAGAATTTGATCTGTTATCACCTGGGTTAAAGCAGTTTAAATATCCAGAAAAGTTTTTTCTATAGGGTGAGAGAAGAAATGGGAAAGCTCATTTCAATGTGGAATCAAAGACATGAATCATCTCACAATTTCAGATCTTGCATTTAGCATGGAGACTGTGTAAACCAAGAAATGTTCAAAGGCAACAATAGAATTGCTATCTAGATAAAATAACTGAAAGAAGTAACACAGAGGGAAGTAATAGTGAAGAATTTTCCTTGGTAGAAAGAACGTAATACCCAACACACAGATACTTTGGGCGGTGTGAGAAGTGTCTCTATCCAATCGTTAGGTTTGCCTGAGATGTGTCAACTTCAAGAAAGCAAGAGAAATTCAGTTCTGTCTGATGTGGAGGAATCAGTTTTATCTGATTGAGTTCCGGAGTTTTGTCTTATTGCATTACAATTTTAAGCATTTTCCTATGTACTTTTAGAATTAGTGGAGTGTCTGCCAGGGAACTACTCAGTGTGGCAGCATTACAATACTGTGGAAGCAATCTTTTTCAACACTGTAGTCCATTTAACATTTAATACCCCTCAGTATTTAATGAAAATGAATGGTTGGAAAACAGTAACTAATGTATTAGTATAAATGATTAATTGCGTAGGTCTCATAATCATAACACTATTGAGCCAAAGATGGGGGACATTTAGGCTGTGAAAACAGCGTATCTTTCACGGCATTACTTTTAGAGTGAATAATTGTGTATTCAACTATGAAATAAAGAAACAAACTTTAAAACTATGAGTCTGGAAAACAATAAAAATTTTAAACAGTAAAAAAATAAAAGAAAATTATTTCTCACAGTTTTGAGGTAGGAAAGTCTAAGATCAAGGCCCTGGTGAATTTGGTGTCTGGGAAGGGCCCATGTTCTAGCTCAGAGCCAGTGCCATCTTGTCACAGCCTCACATAGCAGAAAGGGCAAAGGTCTCTCTGGGGTCTGTTTTATAAGGACACTAATCCCATTCATGAGGGCTCTGCCTTCATGACCCTGCCTCATTACCTTCCAAAGGCCCTACCTCCTATGACTTTGGGGTTAGGATTTCAATATACAAATTTTGGGGGGGGGCATAAACATTTTTAACATAACAGATATGTAAGCAATAAGAAATATTTTCTTAATGTATTTTAATGTATGCCTCATAAATATGATAGAAACAAAGTTACTAAAAACAGGGAGTTTGCATTAAGTGTCTAACTGTTATCTATTTGTTTTAAATTGTATAATAAGCATTTTAGCAACAGAGACCTGAATTAGACTCTGAGATCTTCCGTTTACCATTCCGTTTACCATTCCGTGACATTGGATAAGATGCCAAACCTTTCTGGGATGCAGTTTTCTCATTTGTAAAATGAAGAGTGATAGTAACTCCTTTCCTGGATTGTTAGAAGAATTAATTAGGATAATTATTATAAAGTGATAAGCACTATACCCACCACACAGTAACCTATACATTCATTGCCTAATGCTGGAAGAATAAATTGTAACAATCATCATTATTACTATCTACTTTGTAAAATCCCTTTAATCTGTGCAAGTCTGTTTTCTTGCTGCTTTTTTTTTCTTTTACTATCGCCATTTATATAGTTTCATAATTTTTCACAATTATATGTACCACAGAGATAGAATTTTCTATTGAGCTCCTTTTACTTCTTGTTTTGCTTTATATTTTACCTAAATTGTTTATGAAAGAATGTACCTTCAAGTTCCTAATTGCTGAGAGGACAGGATAATTCCAATTGTTTGTTGTAATAAGCTCTGTGATAAACATCTATGAACATGTGCCGTTTTCTATCATACAGCATTGCTAACTTTTGAAGTTAAAACCTTAAGGTAAATTTCTAGGAGTAGTATTCATGTCTTTTAAAATATAATATGTGATTGCTTTCACATTGGTGAGGTAATATCGCTAAACATCTCCCTCAACTATGTATGTTGTAATTTACACTTTCCCTAAGTATCAGAAGCTTTGTCAATTTTATGAGTTCACTTAATCTTTGTAATTCTTATATAAAGTTTATGTCATTGATATAAACATGATATTATTTGTAATGTTCTTATGAATGTTCTTATAAATCTTTACATTCTACATAATATTATAAACATTGCATAACTGTATCTGTGATTTTTCTATTTTTATTTTCTGAATTTCTTTCCTTCTGTTCAAGTTTTACAGTTTAGTGTAATCCACTTAGGACATCTTTTTCTCTGTGATTTTTAAAATTATTTACAATTTGGGCTAATTATAACTGTCACAATAATAATCCAATTAGATTTCAATTATTTTTCTGCTCATTCTTCCACTTTTATCCTGTCTCTGTTTATGTGACTCTCTATATCAGTTCTGTCAAATTGAACTTATTTTGGTGACAGAAATAGTCTATATTTATACTATCCCACACAGTAATTGCTAGTCAAACAGAGCTATTCAGCACTTGAAGTGAGACAAATAGGACTGTTTTTAAACACTTCATCTTAATAAGAATATTTACAGTATATAAAAATATGTGATTTTTACTTTATTGATACCAATGACATGATTTATTTCCTCCTTCAGGATAGGAAAAATTGTTACATAGAACTGGTCACATCTCAAATTCCACACCTATACATAAATGAGTTAAGTTTATATTGACCAATACAATTCTACATTTCCCTTTATTTCTCCATCATTTATTGGAACATACAAGATGCCTTCTATTGTCTTATGTAAGACAAACGCTGTCTTCTATTTATTGGATATATACTGCTTTACACTTATGAATATGTGTATGCTTTATAATTATAAATATATATTTATATATGTCTGTTTGTATGTGTATATCCATGTAGATATTTACACTGATATATGTACACATATAGATACATATATACGTGAGTGTGTGTGTGTGTGTGTGCACGCACGCACGCAGGCATACCTCAGAGATATTTGAGTTCAGTTTCAGAGTGAAGTGTGCCTATATATATATTTCTAACTTTGTAAGAAAAGAAAGGTACATACAGAACACTCTTAACAATTTAGATTTTTCAGAAAAAGAAGCAACACGGATATTACAGAAAAAAATATTTTATTAAAAAGACTTGTTCTGAAGTGGACATCATGAAAAATTTCTAGGAGGAAAGAGAATCCATCTATGTATACTCCAAGGAGGTGGAACAAATATTCCAACAGGACAGCAATCTGCATACTCATTTGCCTTATCCCACCAAATGAAACCTCTGAATAACCCTACTAATTATAATGAATCACAGCAAGATAAATACTAAATAGGAAAGAAATTCCATCATTAAAACTAAGCGTCTCTCTAATTCCACTCTTGTCTTTAAACCAAGAGGGCCTTAAAGTTCCCCTCAGTTTAACCTAGTCTTTAGACAAGTTTTTTCCAAACTAGGCTCCTGACCTCCTTTTTCCTAGAGTGTTTACTTCAGAAAACTTGTAAATTCTATTGTTTTCCCCTTTGATATGTAAATCTTTTTAAAAGTCTCTTTCCAGTTTTATAACCCAGGAATGTCATTCTCAAGGATCTGGGGGTTATTCCGTTGAAATGTAATCATCAAGGGAGATAGCACCCCTATCTCCCAGATTCTTCATGAGGATAGGAGCCTCATTTCTAACTTTGGAGGTCATCTTACTCCAAGTTATAAAACTACCTTCCATTATGAAGATACAAGAATTCTCTGTTTTCCTTTGGGCGGGGCCAGTAAGCAAAAGTAGGGGGCCTTGGCATCCTCCAACCCTTATCTACTACCTATCACACTTCTGTCTTTAAAAAACTATCCAGCCTTTTGTATTAGTGGAAGCTGAGCTTAGGTTGAGTTCTGGTCTCTCCCTATTATTTTGAATACACTCTTTTTGCCTGCTTAATTTTTCAGGGGAATTTTTCCTTGGTAATCTTTTTTTTTTTTTTTTAATCTACTTGCAGTACACAGTCATCATAATCACTTTAAAGCCTGAGTCAGATCATGGTTCTCTTCTACTCAAGACCTACAGTGGTTTACCTTTCATTCAGAGTGAAAACTGAGGTCTGTACATGACCCTATTGGACCAGGCCTCTGCAGTCCCTGTGTTTAAACTCACACACTTTCTACCCAAATAAGGTTCTCCGCCAGTGGTAGCATCATTCATGCAGTTTTGTATGGAGAAATCTGGGAGTTACCCTGAAAACTCCTCTCCCTGAACTCTTAATAATCAATCATTTATCAAATGCTGCCACTTTTACCTCCTGATCCCACTCAAAGCTGTCCATGTTTCTTTCCATTCACTGTTACCCTCTTGTATGAGCTACATTGTCTCCTGCTTCAACTATGGCATTAGCTTTCTACTGCTCTTTGAATACCAACTACTTTACTGCTCTGAACTCTTCAAGGTTAACAAGGTGTGAGAGTAACGGGACTAAAACTTTGCAAATAGAAATCTGATCATACCGTACCTATGTGTGAATGCCTTTTGTAGTTTTCCATTGATTTTTAGATAATTTTTAAATTCTAGAATATGGGCTCTGGTATCTCCATGTACGATGTGACCTGTGATTATCCACCCTTCTTTCCACAGGCTGTTCTTTGTCTTCTTGTTCCAGCTCATATCCAGGCCCTTGAAGTTAGTGGAACAGTATCTCTATCCCTACCTCCAAACACTTATGCATCCTTCCCCTAGTGGCCTCCTAACTGGCTAATTTCTAATTATCTTTGTTTTCTTTGCTCAAATATAACTTAATCCCTGTCCTCTACTAGGTCAGACTCATCAACTATTTCTTTTTATAGTCACTATCTTTCATAGTACCGTCTACCAACTATCCCACATCGCAATGGTAATTTTTTGGTAATTCATTAATATCCATTTCTCCCATTAGACTATAAACACCAGGGGAAAAGGAATTGTGTCTATTTTAGTAAGCATTATTTCCCACAGTAGGTGCTTAAATACTTACTGAATAAATTCATAACTATCAATTTATACTTAAAAAAAATTCAAACTAAGGAGCCTAACACTTAATCTTGGTCAGTTTGGGTTTCTTTTTTTGTTTGTTTTAAATCACTTTCTTTCCTGTATTGCATCTCTCTTGCGGGAAGTTTTACATTATATTAAGACATTGGCAGGAGGTGTAACCTCTGGCTCTCTTTTCTCTCCACTTAAACTGAAAAGCTCCTATTCCTTCTATCTGTTACTGAACTAATGAAACTGACATTTACCGAGTCAGCTCTCACCGTAAGGTTTCTTCAGTGATAGCAGGTCTATCACTTAAAGACATGAGGACATTGCTGCTAATTTTGCGCTCTGTTGCAGCACAAATACCACTGACAGTTGTACTTTCTGCTTAATATCATTATGCAACTATCTGATTCCTGGAATTTTCTCAACTCCCCAGGGCTTCCCTGGAAAATGGACCGTTGGCCCCTGTTTTTCAAGAACCATCATCTTAATTTTATGTCATGTCAGGGTAATCATTTCCTAGTTTCTAAGGGGATGCTCTTGGCGCTCTTTCTCTAGACAAATGAATTTGATTGAGAGTGCAGTCAGCTCTGCATTTCTGAGGTTTCATGCAGATACAGAGGGCCCACTAAAGGCCATGAACATCAGCAGATTTTGATATGATGGAGTGAGAGTGTTCTGGAACGATCTCCCACAGATACTGCGGGAAGACTATAACTGTTTCTATAATATCGTTTTGTCTTCAAAGAGTCCTAGCGTAATATCTATGGTGAAGACTAGAAAGCTGCTTTATATTCCTTATCAATACCTTCTCTGGTGAAATGAAATCGAGAAAGGGAAAAGACCGTACGGTTAAAAGGCAGGGGGGTGGTAGGCGGGTTGTATGTAGTGCAAAAGAAATAATAATGAAAGAAAAAAATTTCATCCAGCTACCTACCTATACTAAATGTTAGACAATGTATGGTGTTAAATCATTTTAGTTCTAGAAAAGAAAATAATTCACATGCAGTAATTTTAAAATGTTAAACAAAGATTACAGGAGGCCATTTTTGTATTTGTTTGTTCCCCTTCATATTCAGAGGCCATTGGTTTGAAGTAGCCACCTGCACCAGGCCTCCGTAGACCAGATCAAACCAAAATGAAATCACTCATGCTAAGTGAAGCAGATAAATCCC
Source organism: Macaca mulatta (assembly GCF_049350105.2). Lineage (NCBI taxonomy): Eukaryota > Metazoa > Chordata > Mammalia > Primates > Cercopithecidae > Macaca > Macaca mulatta. The sequence goes on from NC_133422.1 coordinate 79,053,810, forward strand.
CCAACAAACCAGTTTTTCCTAAAAAGCAGGAGATTCACAGCAACCAATTAGAATGAGCCACTCCAACTGAGTTAGCTTAATAAGAGTGTCATCTCTGCTTTAACCCATACAAGAAGAGTGACCTGTAGTAACCCAATGTTAACCAATCTGCTTTTTAAAATTTTTCTTTTCTTCTTCCCACATTACAAAAACCAACTGTTCTGTCATACCCAGTGGAATAATCTTTCTATTTTATAGAGTAAGGTATTGCCCAGTTCTACAACTGCAAAGAAAAGCTAATTAGGTCTTCAATTAGTTTTAATTTTATCTTTTCAATATTATTTAATAGGTAGTTTAAAATTTGTCTTTAAAGTAAAAAGAAATTGGGCTGGGCGCGTTGGCTCACGCCTCTAATCCCAGCACTTTGGAAGGCCGAGGCGGACAGATAACAAGGTCAGGAGATCGAGACCATCCTGGCTAACACGGTGAAACCCCGTCTCTACTAAAAATACAAAAAATTATCCGGGCCTGGTGGCCGGGTGCCTGTAGTCCCAGCTACTTGGGAGGCTGAGACAGGAGAATGGCCTGAACCCAGGAGGCGGAGATTGCAGTGAGCCGAGATGGCGCCACTGCACTCCAGCCTGGGTGACAGAGCGAGATTACGTCAAAAAAAGAAAAAAAAAGAAATTTGTTCTTTGGATTTAGTAGTTTTCTAACAGGCACCCCTAAACACAAAGCCTAAAATGTGGTGGTAACTGTGCTTTGAGCAGTCTTTTTGTTTTTCTAACATAGGCTTATATTTACATTTTAGCAAACTGTTGTTTTATTTTTTAGAAAAATCACTCTAATAGAACTCTTCCGCAAAGAAAAATAAAATATTCTATTAGCAAAAGCAGAGTTTCAAGAAAATAAAGACTTAAATTGCTCTGCAGAAAAATGTAAAACGTTTTCTTCATTGCAGAAGGAATTTGGTTTTGGCAATGTATACATTATTTGTCCAGTGTTATCCAGAGAAAAGCTGGAGTAGCCAGCAGACAATGGCAAAGTTTACTAGTTCATTGCAGATGAGAATCGAAAGGGAAACGCAATTGTGTAAAACTCAAAAAACTCAGTCTGTGGTGCTATTCATGCTGACTGCTTCAGACTCTTTAAATAAAACCCAAAAGAAAGAGGATACATATATTTTCACAGTTTTAAAGTATGCCCCAGCTGGCAGACAAAATGAACTCTTGTGATTTACGGAGACACCTAAACTTAAAAGCAGAATCAGACAGCCACGGCAAGATAGGAGAGTGATCACATGCTCTGCCTGCTTCGAAAATGCTTTTGTGTTCTCAGAAAGGTGTTGTAAAAGTAACACAAGACCGCCTTTTCTACAGTCAAGCCAAAGCAATTCCTGTGGTTGTTGACATAGACTGCAGCTGGAAATTCCCCAGCTGAACAACAGACCACCTGCTGTAAACTAACTGACCACCTGAAACCAGCCAGGTAAGGGAGACTGGTGCTTTGGGCCTTAAATGTTATCCAGTCAAAACTTCCTCACTCCCCTCCTCTGCCCTCTGTTTTTTGCCTTTCTAATTTCCTTCTCCCCTACCTTTCCTTCTCTCTGGCCTCTTCCTGGAGCATAATGTCACTTTGCAATGAAGGCTGCGTCTCCCCAGTCTGTGGACTGCTTTTAGAAAATGAAGTTCTCTGGCTCAGCATGGTGGCTCACACCTGTAACCACAGCACTTTGGGAGGCCAAGTAGGGGTGGATTACTTGAGGTCAAGAGTTCAAGACCAGCCTGGCCAACATAGCGAAACCTTGTCTTTAGTAAACACATACACACACACACACACACACACGTTACACACATTAGCCAGATAGGGTGGCACACGCCTGTAGTCCCAGATACTTGGGAGGCTGAGGCAAGAGAATCGCTTGAACCCAGGAGGTGGAGGTTGCAGTGAGCTGAGATCGTGCCACTGCACTCCAGCCTGAGCCACAGACAGAGACTCCATCTCAAAACAAAAAAAAAGAAAAGAAAGAAAAAATTAGCTGGGTGTAGTGGCTCATGCCTATAATCTCAACTACTCAGGAGGCTGAGGCATGAGAATCACTTGAACCTGGGAGGCAGAGGTTGCAGTGAGCTGAGATGGTGCCACTGCACTCCAGCCTGGGGGACTGAGCAAGATTCTATTGAGAGAGAGAGAGAGAGAGAGAGAGAGAGAGAGAGAGAGAGAGAGAGAGAGAGAGACACGGGCGCCTGTAGTCCAAGCTACTCGGGAGGCTGAGGCAGGATAATGTCGTGAACCCAGGAGGCAGAGCATGCAGTGAGCCGAGATGGGGCCACAGCACTCCAGCCTGGGCGACAGCAAGACTCAGTCTCAGAGAGAGAGAGAGAGAGAGAGAGAGAAAGAAAAGAAAGTTCTCCTGTTCCCTCTACACATCTCATCGGTGTTTTCGTAGATGAGCAATCCATCCTGCTTGTAGTGAATGACGGTTTGGGAAGAAACAATGGTTAAATTAAAATAATGGCTAAGAGATAAAGGTTTTTTCCTGAGTAGAACAGACATTCCAACTTCAGTTCTGAAAAAACAGACTGATAAATAATGCAGTGGGCTAAATTATGTCCCCTCCAAATTCACAGGTTGAAGCCTCAACCTTGAGTGTGATAACCTGGAGCCTTTGGGAGATAATTAGGCTCAGATTACATCATTGGTTTGGGCCCTTATAATGGAACTAGTGCTTTTATAAGAAGAGACATCTGAGAACTTGTTCTCTCTCTTTCTTCCTGTCAGTTGAGGTCATAACCAAAAGGCCACCATGTACAAGCCAGGAGGAGAGCCCTCACCGGAAACCAACCATGCTGGCACCTAGATCTTGGACTTCTAGCCTATTAAACGATGAGAAAATACACTTCTGTTGTTTAAGCTGCCCAGTTTATGTATTTTGTTATAATATACCAAGCCAGCTAAAATAGATGAATTGTGAGGCTTTGAATGGAAGGATTTAACTCTGTGGAGGAGAGAGAGAAACAAACAAAAAACAACCAAATACATATATACCATTAAGAGGAACAAAGAAAACCCCTGTAGGGACAAGATACCAGAGAAACTCAAGACTACTAGGGAGAGAAACTTCATCAAATGACTCAGAATACGTGGGTGTGTGTGGTATGTGGTGGGGTATCTGTGTGTGGTTGTGGGTGTGAGTTGTATTATAATTCATTTATTTTATATGCAAGCCTTTAGTAATTTCTTATTAATGTGACTGATTTTCCATATGTTATAGGGTTCTAAATGATGTACCCATTTCTAAGATTATTGAGAACAAATCAGCAGCCTGGAGAAGTCAGGAGTGGTGAGGCACGAAGCACCCTGGGAAGAGGTTGGGCAGCAGGCCTATGTAAGTTAGTCGGCTGAGGTGGCTGCAAACGCTAAAGTCGATTCATGTCATATGCAGTCATTTGTTGTTAATTTCCTAACAAACGTGATTAAACTGGAAAAGGACTAGATTTTCTGCTGACAAATGAAATGAGATAAGAAGAATGATATCTGAAAGCTAAAGAAGGCTGAAATTCCTGGAATGGCAGGCAATGATCGTATTATTTCAGATCTAACAGGCATCCTCAGGCGTCCTACCCACGGAGAATGTTCCTATCCTTGGCATTGCTCTCTTATTCAGGCCATAAGCCTAAACTTTGCAGTCTGGCTTTCCATGAGCTTATATTTTGCCACATAAATACAATTTTGATAGTGTTTGTTTGTTTGTGTTTCCTGCAGATGGCATTTTCTTAAGAGAAATTATAAAAAAAAAAATAGCTAACTTTGAAGTAACAAGAAACTCACAGATTTCAAAAGCTTATTTTGAACTGTAATAACTGGTCAGAAAAGATTGGCTGACACTACTATATTAGTACAAATGCAATGACAGTGTAATTCTATAAATATACAGAATAAGTAATGTGTAAGGACAGAGTAAATAGATAGAAAATTTGCCATCAGAAATACTGAATTATTCAAGCAAAGGGCAATATTGTGTGAAGAACTTTTGGGAACAGCATTGAATTTTTCAAAGAAATGTTTATTCAGTTTTGAATTGATCCAGAAAAAATTAAATCAAAAACAAAAACAGGCAGCTCTCATGAAACGACAAAGTATATGCTCTCCCAAAAAGCATTTGAAAAATTACTTGCTAAACCATTAGAACATTTTGAGAAAGTATTGTATTCTAATACTAGTTCTGACATTAATTTATTTCTCTCTTACTTGTGAGAATAAACAAAATTTTTTAAATGTACTAGACTGATTTTGTGCCTTTCCTTTAAGGTCATATCTAGAAGAACAATTGTTAATGTAGTCTAAACAGAAAAAACAGCTTTAGTAAAGTTAGGTATATCTCCATAATACACTGATTTAGACATAACTATAATAGAAATTTGAAACCTGACATCTCAATGTGGATCAATACCATTGTAATATTTCCAACTAATAAAATTTTTTATTGAGGTTATATGATCCATGAGAATTTAATTAAGTTAACACCATAAGTTGTGATAAATTCCCTTAAGATCTGAATTACAGATAGAAGAAACTTCTTGTATTTATTTGAATTTAATAAAACAACAATACTCCTGATGTATATTTTTAATGACAAAACAGTATTTAATGAGAAGGCTACATTACTGAAAATTTTTAAGCAGTTTAATGAAAAAAATAAATATGTTAATGTAAAACTGGCAACATTTTTAGCATTTTGTTATTTATTAAGTACTTGAATAATTGTATTTCATTTTTTAAAGCAAATACAAATTATATTTTTGTATATTATTTTTAAGTCTCATGAACATGAAATAAAACAAGCGACATTTTATTCTGTTCATATCTCTTGTTAAAAATGGCAAAACAGTTACCATAATACACACATTTCTATCTAGCATTCTAAAGTTAATATATTAGAAAAAAAGATAAATTTTTCAAGCACTAGAGTTTTTTGAATTTAGTAAAAATTTCAAAATAATCTGGTAAAACAGAACAAAATTAACTTCGATTCATTATTATGGTAGAGGATTCTGGCTTAGGTGGGGATGCATCTAATAAAATGTATTTAAATCCTTATTTAAGGTATTAAAGTCACTCAAAGCAATGAGAAAGGAATAAAACGGTAATATTAATTATTTAACTGTGCATGATAAACTGCACTGCAATGTTTCTCTGTAATACATAAAACTCATTCAGAAATGCTAACACTTTTCTAGATGAACACAAGAAAGTTATATTTGGGTTTTGTATCCAAGGACATGTATGTTGAAAGTGATAATATAAAGATTGTAACCATAGATTTATTTTCTATCAAATTGACCCTCCTTCTAGAACCTCATGCTGTGTTCAAAGTGAACATTTAAAAATATTTTTTATTCTATGTATTTTTTAAATTGTGCTGTAATTGTTTTAACACCAAAAGCTTCTTGAGGATACAGAACATTTTCTGCTTTATTTTATTGTTTATACTTAACATGGTTCTGGGCCCACAGAAATGGCTAACCAAATATAAAATAAGTTTCAGAGGAGGTGTACTGTAGATAAGGAAATTATTAAAAGCAATAGAAAATATTATACTAAAACATAATAAAGCAGTTTCAATGAAAAAAGAGCATGCAACTAAATGTCCTTGTGAATTTTACCCATTTGGAAATAATGCTACAATGAAAAAGGTTTTGGAGAAAATGAATGGAATTTTTCTGATAGGCAACTATAAACTCCTATTAAATTGATAGAGAATTTGGCTTATGTTTTCTCTTTTCTAAATTAGCCAAACTGTCAAAGAATGGCAAAAATCACAAAAAATTGATCCAATGCATGCTTATATCAATGTTAATTATAAAGAAGAAAAAGGTAAAGCCCAGAAAGATTGCAGAAGAAGGGAGACATTTTGGAGCAAAGCGTAACAGGCACTTTTGCAAGCCAGCACTAACCCACAGAGTGATTCAATCATTAGAAAGCCAATTAGCATAGAATGAGAGAAAATATTTGCAAATCACATATTTGATAAGAGTTTAATATCCAGAATGTGTAACAAACTCCTAAAGCAAACAAACAAAAAAAGCAAAAAAAAAAAAAAAATCAAAACCGGGCAAAGGACCCTTGAATAACCATTTCTTCAAGGAAGATACACAAATTGCCAAAAAAATTACATGGAAAAAATTTTGAACATCACTAATCACTAGAGAAATGAAAATCAAAACTACAATGAGATAGAACTTCAATGCCATTATGATGACTATAATGTCATTTAAACAATTTTTTTCAAGGATGTGGAGAAATTGGAATCCTGTGCATTGCTGGTAGGAATGTGAAATGGTGCAGCCTTTCTGTAAAAATATATGGTAGTTCATAAAAAATGAAATGGAATTACTATAATTTTCAGCAATTTCTTTTTGGGGTATGTATCCAAAAGAATGGAAGCTTGGACTCAAACAGATATTTGTACGCTAATATTCATGGCAATATTATTGGCAAATGCTAGGAAGTGGAAACAACACAGATATCGATTAATAGGTGAGTGGATAAAGAAAATGTGATATATAAATACAATAAAATACTTGTCTACCTTAAAAAGGAATAGAATTTTGATAGATGCTTCAATATGGATGATCTTTGAGGACATTATGGCAAGTCATACAGAAAGGGAAAAATATAGTTACACTTATGTGCTTTAGTCAGAAAAGTAAAATTCAGAGTGACAGAAAGTAGAACAGTGCTTAGGGGGGTGGCATTATGAGGAGTTAGTGTTTAATAGGTACAAAGTTTCAGTACGGAATGATACAAACTTCTGGAGATGGATCGTGGTGATTGTAGCACAACAATGTGAGTGTCCTTAATGCTACTGAAATTTACACTTAAAAATAGTTAATGATAAATTTTATAGTATGCATACTTATCACAATTTTAGAAAAGCAAACCAGCTCCTTCCTAAATATAGTGAACTATAGGCTTCAATAAGGAATAGCTAATTAAGAGAATTTTCAATTATGCAGATTTGCTCAATACAGATATTTAACAAATACTACCTTCTTTCCTTCTTTTCTCTTTCCTTTCTTCGTTTATTCCTACCTTTTATTTTGGCTTCCTCAAAGGTACTGCATGTACACAATGACACACATTCACACACACACAATTTGTTAAATCTTTTGTAAAGCTAATAAACATGTATAGTGCATATGTACCACAAAACTTCATAATAGGCTAATTGCCTTTACCAAGCAATGATGGTATTTAAATTGGGTAACAGCAAGCAAACAAAGATGAAATTCATGACTGTTTCAATTTACTCACAGTGTGTTGTTGTTGAGAAATAAAAAGAGAAAAACACTTAAAACAATTAAACAACAATAAAGGTAAACTAAAGTGTTATCAGATTTAGCATGTATTTAAATTTTCAACTCAAGTGAAATGTTATTCTCCTGAGTGACTAACTCTAGTTTTAGAGGGAGGAAACTGCATTATTTATTTGTTTATCTATTTATTTACTTAAAGTATAATTAACCGAAAATAAATGCATATAATTAACATATACAAATGACACATTTTGGCATATGTATACTCCTATGAAACAATCGTCATAATCAAGATAATGAATATTTATCACCCCCAATTTTTTCCTTAGGCTACCAGATAATTCCTCCTTCCTGTGCCTCCAACATATACCCTTATGTCTAGGCAACAACAGATCTCCTCTGTCCTCAGAAGTTGATTTGCATTTTCTTTTATTTTGTTGGATTCAATTTGCTAAAATTTGTTTGTAATATGTCCACCATATTTATGAGGGATATCTGTCATTTTCATTATTTTATGTAATTTATTTTCATGGCTTTGGTATCAGGGTAATAGTGCCCTTATAAAATGAACTGAGAAACAAATATTTTAATGTAAATTACTAGAATATTTTGTTTAACATTGGCATTATTATTTTTTTCTTAAGGTTTTAGAGAATTCACCAATGAAACAATCTAGGCCTGGAGTTTTCTTTTTTTAATTTTAATTTTCAAATTTATAGATAAAATTACATACATTTATTATGTACAACGTGATATTTTGAAGTAGGGTCATACAAAGAGGATATGTTCTGAGAAATGCAACATTAAGCAATTTTGTCTTCATGTGAATATTAGAGTGTACTTACACAAACATAGGTGGTATAGCCTACTAGACACCTCAGCTGTGATGCAGCTTATTGTTCATAGACTACAAATTTGTACAGCATGTTATTTCATTAAGTACTCTAGGTAATTATAGTAAAATGGTACATATTTGTATACCTAAACATAGAAATGGTAGAGTAAAAATACAAATAAAGGCTTAAACATGATACACTATATAGGGCACTTACCTTGAATGGAGCTTGCAGGACTGGAAGCTGCTCTAGTTAAGTCAGTCAGTAAGTAGTGAGTGAATGTGAAACTCTAGGATGTTACTGTACACTACTGTAGATTTTCAGAACACTGTACACTTGGGCTACACGACATTTATAAAAATATTTTTCTTTGTTCAATAATAAAGTCACCTTAGCTTACTGTAACTTGTTTACTTTATGTACTTTTAAATGTTTTGACTCATTTGTAATAACACTTATCTTAAAACACAAACACATTTCACAGCTGTACTAAAATATTTCCTTCCTTTATATCCTTATTGTATAAGCTATTTTGCATTTATTTTATTTTACTTTTTACTATTTAAACTTTTTTTGTTAAAAACTAAGACACAAATACAAAAATAAATCTAAGCCTCCATGTGGTCAGGATCATCAATATCACTCTCTACATCTCCAGATCTTGTCCCACTGAAAGGTCGTCAGGGGCAATAAGTCACATAGAGCTGTCATCTCCTATGATAACAAATGCCTTCTGGAATACCTACTGAAGGACATGCCTGAGGCTGTTTACAGTTAACTATTTTTTATAAGTAGAAGGAATACATTCTAAAATTATGATTAAAAAGTATAATATGGTAAACACATGAACCAGTAACAATTGTTCATTAGCATTATCAAGCATTATGTACTGTACAGAATTTTTTAAGACTGGCAGCTTAGTAAGCTCATTCAATGAGTAATGTGTTGTGCTATAGTACATTATGACAGCTACAATGTTAGTAGGTGATAAGTGATAGGAATTTTTCAATCCCATTATAATCTTGTCAGACCACCTTCATATATGTGGTCTGTTGTTGCCTAATTTACCTTGCCACCAAAGATGTGCAAAGTTTCCCTTTTATCCACATCCTTGACAACACTTATTATTCATCTTTTTTGATAGTAGCCATTATAACAGGCGTGAAATGATATCTCATTGTGATTTTAATTTGCATTTTCCTATGATAAGTTATGTTGAGCATTTTGTCATATACCTGTTAGCCATTTGTGTCTTCTTTTGAATGCATTTTTTCCAATTAATTTTGGAAATAGGCAATTTTTAATTAGATTATATGTATTTTTTTGCTACTAAGTAATTTGAATTCTTTACATATTTTAGATGTTAAACCCTTATTAGATATAGAGTTTATATTTATATACTTATATTTATATACAGTTTATATATTGTATCAGATATATCATTTATATTTATATATTTATATTTATATATGTTGGATATTAAACTCTTATCAAATATATAGTAAATATTTTCTCTTATTCTGTGGATTGTCTCTTCACTCTGTTGACTATTTTCTTTGTTATGCAGAAGTTTTTGAGTTTCATGTAATCCCATTTGTCTATTTTTGCTTTTGTTGCCTGTGCTTTGGAGGTATCTAAAATATTGTTGACAAGATAAATGTCTTAGAACATTTCTCTGTTTCCTTCTGGTCATTTCATAGTTGCATTTCTTACATTTAATTCTTTAATTCATTTTGAATTGATTTTTCTATATAGTGGGAGGTAAGGGCATAGTTTAATTTTTGTACATCAGAATATCCAGTTTCTTTAGCATCATTGATTGAAGAAACTATCCTTTCCTCATTGTGTGTTCTTGACACCATTGTCAAAAATCGGTTGGCTCTAAATGTGTAAATTTATGTCTGAGCTCTCCGTGCTGTCCCTTTGATCTATAAATCTGCTTTTATGTCAGTGCCCTAATGTTTTGATTACTACAGATTATTAGTACATTTTGAAGTCACCTAGTATAATGCCTCCGCTTTGTTCCTTTTTGTTCAGGATTGTTTTGATTATCTGGGATCTTTTCAGATTACATAAAAATTTTAGAATTTATTTTTAATTTTTCTGAATAATACTATTGCTTTTTTGATAAGGATTGTAATGACTCTGCATATTGCTTTGGGCAGTATTTGACATTTTAACAATATTAAATTCTTCCAGTTTATGGTCATGGGATATCTTTCCATTTATTCATGTAATCTTCAATTTTTTTCATGAAAGTTTTATGGTTTTTAGCACGCAGATCTTTCACTTCCTTGGTGAAATTTACTCCTAATTATTTATTTGATGTGATAGTAGTAGGATTTTTTTAAATTTTTACATCGTTTATTGTTAAAGTATAAAAGCATGTCTGATTTTTCTAAGTTGTTTTGTATTCTTTAACTTTACTGACTTTATTAGTTCTAACAGTCTTTTGGTGAAGTCTTTAGTATTTATACATAAAAGATCATGTCATCTAAAACAGAAAAAAAGCAACTTTTTTTTTTTTTTTTTTTTTTTCACCTGGATAACATTTATTTCCCTTGCCTAATTGGTCTGGCTAGGACTTCCAGTACTGTGCTGAGAAGTTGTCCATGTTGTTTTATTATTCTGGATTTTAGAGAAATAGATTTCAAATTTTCACAGTTGAGTATGATGTTAGATGTGAATTTGTTATATATGGCCTTTAGTGTGTCGAGGTCCATTCTTTCTACACCTTATTTATTCATTTATTCATTCATTCATTTATGTATTTGTTTGTTTATTTTTTATCATGAAAGAGTGTTGGAGCCACTCAGGGCAGGGAACTAGCCCTGGAATTTGGGTACCTAGTGCAGGGTACCCAGCTTCCTTCCTCCTCAGGATCAGCGTCAGCACTGTCTCTCCATACACTCTGAGCATTTTCTCTTCAAAGAGCTGCCCAAATTATGGTGATTTACTTCATACTTTGGACTCTCTTGGTGGCAGCAACGCTCCTTAACTACATGTAGTTGGCCATCTCATCCCTTCTACCTCAAGAAATATTTTCAGTTTTTTGAAAACCTTATTCATTGATGTATTGATTGTTCAGGGGAGAATGTGTTCAAGTTTTGTGCATTTGTGAATTTCCCAAACTTCCTCTTGTGATTCATTTCCAGCTTTATACAATTTTGGTCAGAAAAGATACTCGGTATGACTTCAGTCTTTGGCAATTTATTAGGACTTGCTTTGTTATTTTTATATGATATATTCCAAGAATATTTTATATGCAGTTAAGAATAATGAGTATACTGTGGCTGTTGAATGGAATGTTTTATATATGCCTGTACACCAGCAGAATACCACCTTTTATCTATAGTGTAGTTTAATGAGTCTATAGTGTCTGTAGTCCATTTAGTCTATAGTGTAGTGTAAGTCCAATATTTCCTTAATGATTTTCTGCTGGATAATCTTTCAATTGCTGGAAGTGAGCTGCTGAAGTCCCTTATTATTATTGTTTTACAGGGTATCTCTCTGTTCAGATTTATTAATATTTTCTTTAAATATTTATGTGCCCTGGTGTTGGGTCCGTATATATCTATAGTTGTTATATCCTCTTGCTGTATTTACCTCTTTATCATTATATAATGACCTTCATCTCTTTGTATTGTTTTTGACTTAAAGGTTATTTTGTCTATTATTTATATAGCTACCCCTGTTGTCTTTTGTTTTCCTTAGTATGATGTATCTTTTTCTACATCTTTACTTTTAGACTATGTTTTCTTTCAGGTAAATGAGTCATTCGTGGGCAGCATACACTGGGGTCTCAATTTTTAAAAATCTATTCAATTACTGTATATATTTTGATTTGATAACTTAATCCATTTCTACTAAAGATAATTATTGATAGGTGAGGGCTTACTACTGCCATTGTCTTGTTTTGGTACTACAAGTTTCTTTGAGGAAGGTTTTCTAATTAGAAATCCAGTATCTTCAGTAGATATATGGAAACTCAGATTATTCATTACTTCTTGGAATGCCCTTGGTTTAAGATGGATAAATTATTTCAAAAAAATTGACCATTTCATATAAATAATTGAATTGACTGGCATATTTATAATAATTACCTATTTTCCTCTATCTCTGTGGAATATTTAGGAAAGCCGCCTCTTTCCTTTCTGATATTGGTAATTTTTCCCTTCTTGCCACTTTCCTGGTCACAATAGGTAAAACTTTATTAGTGCTATTGGTCTTCCCAAAGCAAAGCTTTTTGGCTTGTGTTTCTCTTTTCAAATTCCATTTTATTGATTTCTCCTCTGAATTTTACTACTTCTGTTTACTTTGGGTTTTATTTAGTCTTTATTTTCTAGTTTTCTAATGTATATTTGAGGTCACTGATATAAGACCTTGTTTCTTTATGTACATTTTTACTTTTTGCATTTTGTGTTATAAATGTCTCCTAAAACATGCCTTAACAACCACCAACAAATTTTTGATATAACATGTTACAATTTTTCTTTAGTTCAAAGTATTTTCTAAATTAAACCAGGATTCATTTAGGTATGAATTACTATTATTTTTCAAATATTCAGTGGGTGGTGTGAGAGAGTAGTTTCTGTTGTTTTAAATTTAATTCCACGTGGTCAAAGAATATTCTTTGTATAAGTAGAAATTATTGGAAGTCACTTTGTGTTTAAGAATATACTTATTATATTGATGAGTGTCTCATGTACATTCATAAGAAAAGGTGATATTCTGCTGTGGTTGTGTGGAGTCTTGAATAAAGGTAAGTGAGATATTTTTGCTTGACAGTGTTACTCAGATAATCTGTATCTTTTCTGATTTTCTTTCTCCTTGTTCTACCAATATTGGATGCATAGTATGGTAGTCTCTGGCCATAAATATGGAGTTGTCTTTATCCTTCTTTTCTATTAGTTTTGCTTTATATATTTTGAGGGTCTATATTTAGGTTCATAGATATTTATCCTTTTTATGTACTTGTATGTACTTTTTCATTGTGAAAGTATTTTCCTTATCCCTGGTAATATTATTTGTTCTAAAATATATTTTATCTAATATTAATATATCTCCTTTGGCTTTTTTGATTAGTTATAACTGGTGTAATTTTTTCATGCTATTATTTTCAATGTGTTTCTTTTATACCTTAACTGTGTTTCTTGAAGGCAACATTGAGTTTGCCCTTGCTTTTCCATTTAGTCTGATTCTTTCCCTTTTGTTGGAGGTTTGGACCAATTATAGTTAGTATTATTATTGATGTGGTTAAGTCTATTGCTTTGCTACATTTCTCCTATTTATTTCATATCATTTGTTTCCTTTTATGTCTTTTGAAAAGAATTTTTTTTTGTTTCAATTATTAGCTTGTTAGCAATGGCTGTTTATACTGTTATTTTATTTTGTCTTATAGTTTATTATATACTTCTTTAACACATGATACCACATAAGCAAATGATATTTCAAAATGTTGTATCATGTATGAAAGAAGTATGCAGTAAACTATAAGGCAAAATGAAACAAAGGTATAAAGAGCCAATACTAACAAGCTAATAATAGAAAAAAATTACAAAAATATTTATTCCAAAAGTATTCTTTCATTGATCTCCTCTCCTACTTTATATGTTATTCCTTACATACATTCTACTTACACATATATTAACTTTAACATACTATGATTCTTGTTTAAATAGTAAATCATCTTTTAATGGGATTTAAAGTATATATATATAACTAGCAACTATACATCTTTATCATTCCTCTTGCTATTTTTTCTTTTCTGGGATCCATGTAACTATCTGTCTGTCATAATTTTCCTTTTTTTTTTCTCAAGGATCCCCCTAAATATTGTTGTTGAGCAGGCCAGCCATCAATTGATATTTTTCAACACTTGTATTTTGAAAATGTCATTTTTTTTTTAATTTTTTATTTTTTTTTAAATTTATTTATTATTATTATACTTTAAGTTGTAGGGTACATGTGCATAACGTGCAGGTTTGTTACATATGTATACTTGTGCCATGTTGGTGTGCTGCACCCATCAACTCATCATTTACATCAGGTATAACTCCCAATGCAATCCCTCCCCCCTCCCCCCTCCCCATGATAGGCCCCTGTGTGTGATGTTCCCCTTCCTGAGTCCAAGTTATCTTATTGTTCAGTTCCCACCTATGAGTGAGAACATGCGGTGTTTGGTTTTCTGTTCTTGTGATAGTTTGCTAAGAATGATGGTTTCCAGCTGCATCCATGTCCCTACAAAGGCCGCAAACTCATCCTTTTTGATGGCTGCATAGTATTCCATGGTGTATATGTGCCACATTTTCTTAATCCAATCTGTCACTGATGGACATTTGGGTTGATTCCAAGTCTTTGCTATTGTGAATAGTGCTGCAATAAACATACGTGTGCATGTGTCTTTATAGCAGCATAATTTATAATCCTTTGGGTATACACCCAGTAATGGGATGGCTGGGTCATATGGTACATCTAGTTCTAGATCCTTGAGGAATCGCCATACTGTTTTCCATAATGGTTGAACTAGTTTACAATCCCACCAACAGTGTAAAAGTGTTCCTATTTCTCCACATCCTCTCCAGCAACTGTTGTTTCCTGACTTTTTAATGATCGCCATTCTAACTGGTGTGAGATGGTATCTCATTGTGGTTTTGATTTGCATTTCTCTGATGGCCAGTGATGATGAACAGTTTTTCATGTGTCTGTTGGCTGTATGAATGTCTTCTTTTGAGAAATGTCTGTTCATATCCTTTGCCCACTTTTTGATGGGGTTGTTTGTTTTTTTCTTGTAAATTTGTTTGAGTTCTTTGTAGGTTCTGGATATTAGCCCTTTGTCAGATGAGTAGATTGCAAAAATTTTCTCCCATTCTGTAGGTTGCCTGTTCACTCTGATGGTAGTTTCTTTTGCTGTGCAGAAGCTCTTTAGTTTAATGAGATCCCATTTGTCAATTTTGGCTTTTGCTGCCGTTGCTTTTGGTGTTTTAGACATGAAGTCTTTGCCCATGCCTATGTCCTGAATGGTACTACATAGGTTTTCCTCTAGGATTTTTATGGTATTAGGTCTAACATTTAAGTCTCTAATCCATCTTGAATTAATTTTCGTATAAGGAGTAAGGAAAGGATCCAGTTTCAGCTTTCTCCTTATGGCTAGCCAATTTTCCCAGCACCATTTATTAAATAGGGAATCCTTTCCCCATTTCTTGTTTCTCTCAGGTTTGTCAAAGATCAGATGGCTGTAGATGTGTGGTATTATTTCTGAGGACTCTGTTCTGTTCCATTGGTCTATATCTCTGTTTTGGTACCAGTACCATGCTGTTTTGGTTACTGTAGCCTTGTAGTATAGTTTGAAGTCAGGTAGCGTGATGCCTCCAGCTTTGTTCTTTTGACTTAGGATTGTCTTGGAGATGCGGGCTCTTTTTTGGTTCCATATGAACTTTAAAGCAGTGTTTTCCAATTCTGTGAAGAAACTCATTGGTAGCTTGATGGGGATGGCATTGAATCTATAAATTACCTTGGGCAGTATGGCCATTTTCACGATATTGATTCTTCCTATCCATGAGCATGGTATGTTCTTCCATTTGTTTGTGTCCTCTTTTATTTCACTGAGCAGTGGTTTGTAGTTCTCCTTGAAGAGGTCCTTTACATCCTTTGTAAGTTGGATTCCTAGGTATTTTATTCTCTTTGAAGCAATTGTGAATGGAAGTTCATTCCTGATTTGGCTCTCTGTTTGTCTGTTACTGGTGTATAAGAATGCTTGTGATTTTTGCACATTAATTTTGTATCCTGAGACTTTGCTGAAGTTGCTTATCAGCTTAAGGAGATTTTGGGCTGAGACAATGGGGTTTTCTAAATATACAATCATGTCATCTGCAAACAGGGACAGTTTGACTTCTTCTTTTCCTAACTGAATACCCTTGATTTCTTTCTCTTGCCTAATTGCCCTAGCCAGAACTTCCAACACTATGTTGAATAGGAGTGGTGAGAGAGGGCATCCCTGTCTTGTGCCAGTTTTCAAAGGGAATTTTTCCAGTTTTTGCCCATTCAGTATGATATTGGCTGTGGGTTTGTCATAAATAGCTCTTATTATTTTGAGGTACATTCCATCAATACCGAATTTATTGAGCGTTTTTAGCATGAAGGGCTGTTGAATTTTGTCAAAAGCCTTTTCTGCATCTATTGAGATAATCATGTGGTTCTTGTCTTTGGTTCTGTTTATATGCTGGATTATGTTTATTGATTTGCGAATGTTGAACCAGCCTTGCATCCCAGGGATGAAGCCCACTTGATCATGGTGGATAAGCTTTTTGATGTGTTGCTGAATCCGGTTTGCCAGTATTTTATGGAGGATTTTTGCATCGATGTTCATCAGGGATATTGGTCTAAAATTCTCTTTTTTTGTTGTGTCTCTGCCAGGCTTTGGTATCAGGATGATGTTGGCCTCATAAAATGAGTTAGGGAGGATTCCCTCTTTTTCTATTGATTGGAATAGTTTCAGAAGGAATGGTACCAACTCCTCCTTGTACCTCTGGTAGAATTCAGCTGTGAATCCATCTGGTCCTGGACTTTTTTTGGTTGGTAGGCTATTAATTATTGCCTCAATTTCAGAGCCTGCTATTGGTCTATTCAGGGATTCAGCGTCTTCCTGGTTTAGTCTTGGGAGAGTGTAAGTGTCCAGGAAATTATCCATTTCTTCTAGATTTTCCAGTTTATTTGTGTAGAGGTGTTTATAGTATTCTCTGATGGTAGTTTGTATTTCTGTGGGGTCGGTGGTGATATCCCCTTTATCATTTTTAATTGCGTCGATTTGATTCTTCTCTCTTTTCTTCTTTATTAGTCTTCCTAGTGGTCTGTCAATTTTGTTGATCTTTTCAAAAAACCAACTCCTGGATTCATTGATTTTTTGGAAAGTTTTTGGTGTCTCTATCTCCTTCAGTTCTGCTCTGATCTTAGTTATTTCTAGCCTTCTGCTAGCTTTCGAATGTGTTTGCTCTTGCTTCTCTAGTTCTTTTAATTGTGATGTTAGAGTGTCAATTTTAGATCTTTCCTGCTTTCTCTTGTGGGCATTTAGTGCTATAAATTTCCCTCTACACACTGCTTTAAATGTGTCCCAGAGATTCTGGTATGTTGTATCTTTGTTCTCATTGGTTTCAAAGAACATCTTTATTTCTGCCTTCATTTCGTTATGTACCCAGTAGTCATTCAGGAGCAGGTTGTTCAGTTTCCATGTAGTTGAGCGGTTTTGATTGAGTTTCTTAGTCCTGAGTTCTAGTTTGATTGCACTGTGGTCTGAGAGACAGTTTGTTATAATTTCTGTTCTTGTACATTTGCTGAGGAGTGCTTTACTTCCAATTACGTGGTCGATTTTGGAGTAAGTACGATGTGGTGCTGAGAAGAATGTATATTCTGTTGATTTGGGGTGGAGAGTTCTATAGATGTCTATTAGGTCTGCTTGCTGCAGAGATGAGTTCAATTCCTGGATATCCTTGTTAACTTTCTGTCTCGTTGATCTGTCTAATGTTGACAGTGGAGTGTTGAAGTCTCCCATTATTATTGCATGGGAGTCTAAGTCTCTTTGTCAGTCTCTAAGGACTTGCTTTATGAATCTGGGTGCTCCTGTATTGGGTGCATATATATTTAGGATAGTTAGCTCTTCCTGTTGAATTGATCCCTTTACCATTATGTAATGGCCTTCTTTGTCTCTTTTGATCTTTGATGGTTTAAAGTCTGTTTTATCAGAGACTAGTATTGCAACCCCCGCTTTTTTTTGTTCTCCATTTGCTTGGTAAATCTTCCTCCATCCCTTTATTTTGAGCCTATGTATGTCTCTGCGTGTGAGATGGGTCTCCTGAATACAGCAGACTGATGGGTCTTGACTCTTTATCCAGTTTGCCAGTCTGTGTCTTTTAATTGGAGCATTTAGTCCATTTACATTTAAGGTTAAGATTGTTATGTGTGAACTTGATCCTGCCATTATGATATTAACTGGTTATTTTGCTCGTTAGTTGATGCAGTTTCTTCCTAGCCTTGATGGTCTTTACATTTTGGCATGTTTTTGCAATGGCTGGTACCAGTTGTTCCTTTCCATGTTGAGTGCTTCCTTCAGGGTCTCTTGTAAGGCAGGCCTAGTGGTGACAAAATCTCTAAGCATTTGCTTATCTGTAAAGGATTTTATTTCTCCTTCACTTATGAAACTTAGTTTGGCTGGATATGAAATTCTGGGTTTAAAATTCTTTTCTTTAAGAATGTTGAATATTGGCCCCCACTCTCTTCTGGCTTGGAGAGTTTCTGCCGAGAGATCTGCTGTTAGTCTGATGGGCTTCCCTTTGTGGGTAACCCGACCTTTCTCTCTGGCTGCCCTTAAGACTTTTTCCTTCATTTCAACTTTGGTGAATCTGGCAATTATGTGTCTTGGAGTTGCTCTTCTCGAGGAGTATCTTTGTGGCGTTCTCTGTATTTCCTGGATTTGAATGTTGGCCTGCCCTACTAGGTTGGGGAAGTTCTCCTGGATGATATCCTGAAGAGTGTTTTCCAACTTGGTTCCATTTTCCCCCTCACTTTCAGGCACCCCAATCAGACGTAGATTTGGTCTTTTTACATAATCCCATACTTCTTGCAGGCTTTGTTCATTTCTTTTTCTTCTTTTTTCTTTTGGTTTCTCTTCTCGCTTCATTTCATTCATTTGATCCTCAATCACAGATACTCTTTCTTCCAGTTGATCGAGTCCGTTACTGAAGCTTGTGCATTTGTCACATATTTCTCGTGTCATGGTTTTCATCTCTTTCATTTCGTTTATGACCTTCTCTGCATTAATTACTCTAGCCATCAATCCTTCCACTTTTTTTTCAAGATTTTTAGTTTCTTTGCGCTGGGTACGTAATTCCTCCTTTAGCTCTGAGAAATTTGATGGACTGAAGCCTTCTTCTCTCATCTCGTCAAAGTCATTCTCCGTCCAGCTTTGATCCGTTGCTGGCGATGAGCTGCGCTCCTTTGCCGGGGGAGATGCGCTCTTATTTTTTGAATTTCCAGCTTTTCTGCCCTGCTTTTTCCCCATCTTTGTGGTTTTATCTGCCTCTGGTCTTTGATGATGGTGATGTACTGATGGGGTTTTGGTGTAGGTGTCCTTCCTGTTTGATAGTTTTCCTTCTAACAGTCAGGACCCTCAGCTGTAGGTCTGTTGGAGATTGCTTGAGGTCCACTCCAGACCCTGTTTGCCTGGGTATCAGCAGCAGAGGCTGCAGAAGATAGAATATTTCTGAACAGCGAGTGTACCTGTCTGATTCTTGCTTTGGAAGCTTCCTCTCAGGGGTGTACTCCACCCTGTGAGGTGTGGGGTGTCAGACTGCCCCTAGTGGGGGATGTCTCCCAGTTAGGCTACTCAGGGGTCAGGGACCCACTTGAGCAGGGAGTCTGTCCCTTCTCAGATCTCAACCTCCGTGTTGGGAGATCCACTGCTCTCTTCAAAGCTGTCAGACAGAGTCGTTTGCGTCTGCAGAGGTTTCGGCTGTGTTTGTTATTGCCCTGTCCCCAGAGGTGGAGTCTACAGAGACAGGCAGGTTTCCTTGAGCTGCTGTGAGCTCCACCCAGTTCGAGCTTCCTAGCAGCTTTGTTTACCTACTTAAGCCTCAGCAATGGCGGGCGCCCCTCCCCCAGCCTCGCTGCTGCCTTGCCTGTAGATCACAGACTGCTGTGCTAGCAATGAGGGAGGCTCCGTGGGTGTGGGACCCTCCCGGCCAGGTGTGGGATATGATCTCCTGGTGTGCCTGTTGCTTAAAGCGCAGTATTGGGGTGGGAGTTACCCGATTTTCCAGGTGTTGTGTGTCTCCGTTCCCCTGGCTAGGAAAACGGATTCCCTTCCCCCTTGCGCTTCCCAGGTGAGGCAATGCCTCGCCCTGCTTCAGCTCTTGCTGGTCGGGCTGCAGCAGCTGACCAGCACCGATCGTCCGGCACTCCCCAGTGAGATGAACCCAGTACCTCAGTTGAAAATGCAGAAATCACCGGTCTTCTGTGTCGCTCGCGCTGGGAGTTGGAGACTGGAGCTGTTCCTATTCGGCCATCTTGCTCCGCCCCTGAAAATGTCATTTTAAAACTCATTATTAAAATATATTACCGATGTCTATAGAGTTTTATATTGATAGATTTTTCAGTGTTTCAAAGATGTTGTTCTACTATCTTCTCACAATACTTAGTTTCTCTGTGTATAATGATATACACAAATAAAAAATGGTATCTTTTTCTCTACCTGTTTTTATAATTTCTTTTTTCTTTATCACTGGCTTCATGCAATGTGACTGTGGTACACTTTGTTGCAACTTACTTTATATTTATTGCATTTTGTGTTTGTTAAATTTTTTGAACTTAGAGGTTTATATTTTTCAATAAATTTAAGAATCCTTCCCTTCAAGGGTTTCTATTGTCCTTATGCTGTTCTTAATTTTACCTATTGTTTTTTATTTTTAGAAAGTTTCCATTGCCATTCCGTTTCAAGCGTACTAATCTTTTTCTCTGCAATATTTTATCTGCCCTGTATTCCATTCATTGTCATTGCATCTTTGATATTGGCATTTGCTGCTCTAATAGTTTGTACTTTGTTTTACAATTCTATACCTCTACTTAATTTTGGAATATGTGAAATATAGTTTAGCTTTTAAAAGTGTTTTATTGTCTTCACCTGATAATTCTAGCATCTGTGCATTCTGGGTCAGTTTTGATTGACTGTCTCTTTATTATTTTCCATTTTCTTCATTGCGAATTGTATTTCTCCTGCCTCTTTATGTCATGTAATTTTGGTTGAAGATGGTATTTTTTTGCTCGCTCATAAATTTTTTCAGTATTTTTGTGTGATACATAAAGTTTTTTGAGGATAGTTTGATCCTTTTTTTGGGTTTTGCTCGTTGAATACTTTTAGGTTGATGTAAGCTGTATTTATTCTAGAGGTCATTTATTCTACACTATAAAAGCAATATATTTATGAATACTGTACTCAATGCTGTGATAATTTTGAGATTTTCTAGTCTGGCTAGGATAACAGGCACTTTTTTTTAGCTCCATGAGAACACTGATTGTTAATCCTTATAGTTTTTTTGGATGGGTCTTTAACCTCAGGGAGTTGCACTGCAGGAACACACCAGCTAATATGTAGCTCAACACTTAAGAACGATACTCTCAGATTACTGGAATTTCTGTCTACGTGATTTTCTTATTTGCCATAATTTGCCCTGATAACTGTTACTCCCTTGTTTTATTCAGACACTTAGATTCATCTTCTCACCTGAGGTAGTGTACTAGGCTCTGCTTTGTTCTTTCTTTTTGTACCAAACCTGGAAACTCTCTAATCAGTATTTTGGTGCAATGGTAGTGCTCACTTTGTCTGCTTCCATTATACATTTTCCTTTATTGCTTAATGTCCGTTGTCTCAGAAACTATTGCTGTTCTGTGCATTTTGGTTTGGTGGTTGTTTTAGTCAGTCAGGAGAGTAAAACTTGTCACTGTAATTTCATCTTGAACAGAAGCCCCCAAGTGATGTCGGCAGTTTAAAGATTAATGAAATTTGATGTTACCGATTCTAATATAAACATTCACCAATAGATACAATTCCTCTTTCTTGCAATTATTAAGAGCAGGATACAGAGAAGGCTTAGACAGCTTATAATAGATACCACTGAAGTTTAGCAGTATCAGCAACCCTAGTCTGCTTTCCACTTAGGCAATAGAAAAATTCTATGTTGAGGTACCTTGCTTGAAGTACCTCAAATCATAATGTTAAAAAGGTACTTCCCATTTTATATGGTTTAATTTCTGAGGCTCAGTGCAAGTGTTTTTGGCAAGGCATTATTATTATTACTGTTTTATATTTTGAGTGATTAGTGTTTATATTAATTTGAGTTTCCACCAGCTGCTAATAATTGTCAGATTTAAGACAAAAACATTAAAAGCTATGATATTCTTTTTTAAAGGGCAAGTCCTACCTCATATTATGCAATACAACTGTGACATTCTTATTTGGAGATATCTTTAGAATTAGAAGAGTCCTTTTTGAACATACATGAAGAGCTGAAGGCACAAAAATAGCTCGCTAAATAGTATGACATTTCCAGTTAAGTGTAGCTCTATCGTTATCTTTCCCTGGTTAAAACATCAGCAGGATTTCTAGGAACACAGAGACAGTATTAACACAGATGTTTTCTTATGTAGATCTTCATGTTGCCAGGTTGCCTTTTTAAACTTGAAGGACATTTTCACAGTATACATACAGCCTTTTAAAATAAACTCCCCTGCTAACACCTTGCATGCTAGGTTTACACTTGTGGCATTTTTTATGCCGAGTTCCAAACCCCTGGGTATATAAATTTAACGGAAATCCTGACAGTTTTCTATCTTTAACTAAGAGAATGCTGTCAATGTTAGATGGCATTCTCCAGGTAATACTGATTAGGTCAGCTCTATATAGCAAGCTAATTACAAGATGTCTTTCTGCTGACAAATTATAAACTGTGCTTATACATGCTATACAAGTATAATGTAGTTTAGAGTATCGAACGGCTACAGAGCTATCAGTAAAAGTCATTATTTACATTGAATAACTAGGAAATTGCTGTTTCTAGCACTTTTTAGATTACTGACATGAAATGTACATACTATATCATATCTATCCCTGAGAAAATACAATCGTATTTTCTTCTGATTCCTTAAAACTAATTTACATCAAATTAAGCAATTTTCATACTAGAAAATGGCAAATATAGAACATGAGTTTATCAATTATAATCAGCTTTAATTTAATTATAGTATCAGAGAAAATAGTGTTTGCTTAAATAAAATTCCCAAGGAGTAAAATAATCATCTGTTGAGCCTCTCTGTTTTATATTTCTATCAAAAACTACAATTGTTTCTTTCTTTTAAAATTTGGTTTAGTTTCCTATGATAAAATAAATTTAAATAGTCAAGTTTTTTATACTTTTCTTTGTACTGTTCACCTGGTAACAGATATAGAAAATCAAGAATGGAGAAAAAGCAAAGGCAATCCAAACATTTAAAACCTAAATCTTGGTTACTTGAGATTTAGTAACACTTGTTATACTGCATTTATTATAATCATCTCAAACATCAGAAAGTTACTATGTGTGTTAAGGTGGACTAGTTTACTCCTATAGTTATAAATGTGATAAAAAAAATACCTTCTTCCTTCAATGTATGTAGAGTGAATTTTTTCTTATTTGCTTGTATTCCCTATATTATCCAGTGACTTTCAAACTTTTTTTGACCCATGGTATGAAACTATTTTTTTCACAAGTTCCACTATACACACTTGTATCTATGTGAAACAAAAGTATCAAATGCAATTCGTATACATTGTATGTGCAACATATTCTGTTTTTTATTATACTATTCCATTCTATCTTATTCTTTTTTATTATTCTCATATTAAAAATACTGTTTGTGATATATTTAATCAATTTTACCAAGTTGAGCCCTACTTTAAAAAACTTTATAGGTTATGTAGAGTGATCTTTTCAGGGAGTGTCTGATATATTTTAAAAAAAGAGATAAATCTTTTTTAAGTAAATAGAAAGTAAGTTTGTAATCTGCACCAAGTCTGTATTAATCTACTAAGAAATGTAACATTCCTTGGTTTTTCCAGTCTCAAGTAGTTTGATATGAGTTTATTGATTTTCCATTAATTTGCACAGACTTTCTATTTTATATTTATGTTATGATTTTTATATATTAATTTAACTTTTTTCCAGTAATATGATTATAAAGCCTATTTTAACAAAATGTTTCCATCAAAAGGAACCAAAAATGCAGAATGAGATGTTTACACATTTTTTAATTCGAAAAATTGCTAACAAGATAATAAAAATCCATCTAGATTCAAAGTAGGAGCAGTACCCCAAATGTAAAGCAGATATGTTACTTTTTGTTCTGGAGCATTTGTCCAACTGATTAATTTCAACTTTATATTTGACAGAATTGTGTGCAAGGGCCTGAAAGTGAGGAAACAGAAGTCAAGGTTTGAGTCTACTCAAGCAGAAATTTCAATAAGATATTATCTCTGTCCAGTAAAATTTTAACATAAAAGTTCACAGACTAAGAGGAAACCAGCAATAAATTCACATCTTTTCTACCTCATTTTGATTTTTTTTTTTTTTTTTTTAGATGGAGTCTTGCTCTGTTGCCCAGGTTGGCATGCAATGGCCTGATCTTGGCTCATTCTACCTACTAGGTTCAAGTGATTCTCCTGCCTCAGTCTCCCAAGTAGCTGAGTTTAAAGGAACCCACCACTATGCCCAGCTAATTGTTGTATTTTCTGTAGAGATGGGTTTCGCCATGTTGGCAAGGCTGGTCTTGAACTCCTGACCTCAGGTGACCTACCTACCTCGGCCTCCTAAACTGCTGGGATTACAGGAATGAGCCACCATGTCTGGCCAACATCTTCTCTACTTCTAATGGCTGCATAGGAGGTATATACTATTGACCAATTCAGGCAAGGAAATGCTTAGATGAAAAAAAATTAGAAAATATAAAAAGCTTGCAAAATGAAAAAATTTCTTATATGTAAAAAATATAAATTATAATAATCAAAGTTAAAAACTCAGTTGAAAGATTAATCTACAGCTAATATATTGCTGATAATCATAAGTTAAATGGAAGTTAGTTAAGATGAAATCATTAAATGTAGCCCAAAGACATAAGTGGAGGAGCAAATTTAGTTTGATGCACTAAATCAAGGTTTAATTAAATTTAGAAAATATTTGTATTAATCTGGCTTGCGCTGTCAAAACAGAATACCATGGGTAATTTATACCTTGCATGATTTATAATGGGCAGAAATTTTATTTTCCACAGTTTTGGGGGATGGAAAGTTCAAAATCCAGGTGTTAGCATCTGAAAAGGACCTCTTGTTGCATCATAACATAGGAGAAGGTGTCATATGGGTGAGAAAGGCACAAAAAAGGGCTGAACTCATGCTTTCATAGGGAATCCACTCCTCTGATAACAAATCCACTCTTGCAGTCACAGCATTAATTTATTCATAAGGGTGTTGCCTTGACGGTCTAATCACATCTTAAAGGTCCCACCTCTTAAAACTGTTACAAAGACAATTAAATTTTAACTTGAGTTTGGGAGGGGCCTTACATTCAAGCCATAGCAATATTCAATTCCTTAGATTAATAAGTTAAAAGATAAAATTATAATTTTTATTTATTATGTATTAAATAACAATTTGATAATATACTTAGTATGCCGTGAATGAAAAACACATTTATTTAATGTAATAGAGGTGAAGTAGACAGGGAAATGGTTTTCTCAGTTTCCACTTCAAGGAAGTATTTACTGCCCCAGCTGCTAAGAACGTTCTCAACAGATCACCTACACCTGTTAGATTCTTCAGTGTTTGTCCTAGCTGCAGATAGTTTAGTAGCTTGGACATTTAGGGCCTATGTTAAAACAACAACAACAAAAAACTCTGATATACTAATTATCTCTGGAAGACTCTAATGAATCACACAAAGTTTGTTGGACTCACAGTGCAGTTTGATATTTTCTGCTCAATCCTGTTTTCTCCAACTCTCATTCACTCTATTGACACCTCAAATATCCTGAACATCAAACGCTGTCTCAGGAATTGCATCCAGGGAACCCAATCTATTACAATAATATATCTAATAAGACTGCATTCTATAGTAAACATCATGCTGAAATGCGAAACAGTTAAACTTCAAAATTGTTAAAAACAAACATGCTGTTGGAGATTGTATTAATGGCTCAATTCTCTATTTCTCCCTTTATTCATAACCTTTGTCAGTGAGCTTCCATTCTTCACTAAAGAGGTGGAGTATATTTCCCCATAACTTAATTTTAGGTTTGGCTATGTGATTTGCTCTAACCAATAGAACAAGAAATAAATGATGACATGCCGTTTGCAAGCCTAAGGTCTTAAGTCCTGAAGTAACCAGTGTTACTTTGATTCTTCTTTGAGATAAAGAGTTTAGCCAGTTTTATAAGGAAAAAACATTAGGAAAAAATTAAAATTAGACTATTTGTAGATGGCAATATAAACACAAGATAAAATATTAAATATTCTAAAGAATAGCTTGGTAGATACAATAACAAATATTGATGTATACCAACAATATTCACTTTAATTTATTTATTTTGAGAAAGGATCTCACTCTGTTGCCCAGGCTGGAGTGCAGTGGCGTGATCTTGTCTCACTGCATTCTCTGCCTTGCAGGCTCAAGTAATCCTCCCACCTCTGCCTCTTGAGTAGCTGAAACTAAAGGCATGTGCCACCATCACTGGCTAATTTTTGTATTTTTTGTGGAAAGGGGTTTCTGTCGTGTTGCCCATGTTGGTCTCAAACTCCTGAGCTCAAGCTGTTTGCGCACCTTGGCCTCCCAAAGTGCTGGGATTACAGGTATGAGCCACGACACCCAACCCCAGTAATATTTCTAAATTAAGCAATTTTATTCTATTTAAATATTACATTTAGAAAATATGTTATTTTTAAAAGCATTGGAAATGCGGTAGAATTTGGGATATAGTTGATGAAGTTGTAAAAGACCTCTATAAAAAAGAAACACTAGTGACTACTGATGAGCCAAAACTTGGAAACTTATAAGTTATTCAATAATTGGAAAATTCTACGTTATCAGCATAAATTTTCTCCAAATTAATTTAATGTAATCCCAATCAAAATACAAAGAAGTTCATTCAGGAATTTGAACATTGAGAAGTTGATATTATAGGAGTAAAAAGGGTCAAAAATAGACAAGCACCTCTTGAAAAAGAATTATGAGATGAGAGAACTCGTTCTATCAGACATCAAGATATATTATGTGGGTGCTGTGTTGCTGCAGGTATAAACATATAGACTAAGGCTGGAGATTTAAACACCGAAACCATGTTTGTCTGTGCACTAGATACATATCAGAAATGGCATTGGAACTCCGGGGGAATAAACATGTCAATTAATTGTGTTTGAATCACTAAACAACATTGGTAAAATAAATTGAATGACTACTTTTCATCTTGCATAAAAATAAATTCATGGATTAATGAACTAAATAAAAAAGAAAATACATAAATATTTGAGTAATATAGGAAATATTCTATATTTAATACATAATCTTACTTTCAATGTAATACCAGTGAGGAATATTTTCCCAACCAAATTCATGACATTTTAGGGCTTCAAATGCCTAGTGTTAAATATGTGACCAGTATGCTAATCTTCATTTTACTTTAAAGTTGTGTTTAAGATTATAACTGACAAAGCTTTATAAAGTAATTCTTGAATCATCACAAGTATTCATTGTTTTCTAAAAACGGTAATTGATTCCATTTTTATTATATTACTACTGATGGGTAATTTTCCTATCACACATTGGTGTAGGGTAATGATTAGTTACATCTTAGTAAAATAGAAAAGTGTTTCAAATATCTAGCTTCTCTCGGCTCTAAAATGTCTAATAATATCACAATTTTAGTGCTAAAGAAAAAATATTTTTTGAATCTATCATAATATTTCACGTAGTTCTGATTGAATCTTAACTTTTTCACTAAGCTACACTCTTCTGGTGGCAACAGTGTGTAAGAATTAGGAAATATTAAGACTCAGTTGTCTTAACCTGATAAGCCTTTTCCTCTCTATGTCAGCCAGTATGGAGAGGAACTAAAATGTGTTAATTAAAATTTAGTGACTACAGAAGTTTTTAATATTTTGAAATACATTTCCCTCCCAAACTCCAAACAATCTTACTCAAAAATCTAACTCTTTTCCTATTTATTTGATATAACTATCTAGGTAGACCAGTTTAGTAGAATGAAATGATTCTTTTACTTCTCTTCAATATTAATTATAAATCAGACAACAGAGCTTTCATGTTTTGATAACCAAGCATTTTGCTAAAATTTTCCATTTTTTATCTCAGTGAACCATAATTAAATTTTTAATAGAACTTTTCAAGGAACATATTGTGGTAAAAAACAGACTAATCTGAATTATCAATGGTTAAATTATTCTAAATCATAAAGCTACTATTAAAGGTTTCCAAATAAAAATATGTTATTGTTATTTTTAATTTTTCAAATATTTATATTTCCACAGTGTAAATTATGTAAATGTTCCAATGAAAAGAAAAAAGTAACTGATGTAAATATATTATTTTAAGTAATTGTTAAAATACTGGCCTAAACCATAATGTTTGTTTTTACCATATAATCTATTTGGTTTGAACTTCTCTGATACGTAGTAAGATGAAACATTCAAATAAATTATTTATTTAGAAATATTAAATGATGTAACAATTATTTTGTCACATTTTATTGAAGATTAAATCATATGGTTGACTAAACATATTAAGAACCAAATGATGAAACACACATATGTATAAGGTCTTTGTGGAAGGCAAATTTGGTAGCCAGATGAATTCTCATATGTTGATACATCTCTAAATACACTTAAGAAGAGCACATTGTTTACCTCTCCGATGTTTGATCTCATGTGGAAATAGAAATGACAATAACTGATTTCCAACTGAAATGCTTCTGCGTGGCCTACTCTAAGTTCATTAAGATGAAAAGGTATCTGGAAGATAAGCTAGGTGACTTAATTAAACTAATTTAAATATTGAACTTTTTAATACATAAAGAATAAATGAGTATGTCCCTAGTGCTTTAATAACTCCCTGATTAAAAGTTATGGGCATAAGGAAGAGCATTTCGTTTTCAATTCATGAAAAACAAATAAATAGTTAGAGTGCATGTACATTTAAATGTATTGTAATTTAGAAAAAACGTAATCCATAAAGAGCCTGTATTGTCTAATAAACAATCCTTAACCTTATACACAGAGAAACCTGAACCAACTATTGTATAGTAAATACTAAAATTTCCATTATATTCTAAACAAGTATTCAATGCGCAATATATTTTTACTTACATTAATTTAAATGAGAAAGGACCACACATATATTACAGGAATGAAGTATATTTAACACAGTCTTTTGTTATATGAAATCTTCATAAATTATTGTGCACTATACATACACACACATGCATATTCACTCATCTATTTATTCAAATAAATATTAATTGAGTACATACCATGTGCCTGACACTGACGATTTATCAGTACAGAAACTGTCATGATTCTCAAATTTTATGAGTTTAGAGTTTATTTTTATTCCATTACTTTTTCTGTTTTTTTAAAAAGGCACATATGTTTCCATTTTTTAAACTTACAAGTCAAAAGCCCAAAGGCTTTTTGTAGATGTGACGAAATTCCCTAATCAATCGACTTTTAAATAGGGAGACTGATTCTACTATACAACGTGGGTATGCCTGGTTTAATCATTTGAAAGGCCTTAAGAGCAGAGCCGAGGCTTCCTGTGAAGAAAAGGAAATTCAGTCTATAGACTATAAACAGCAGCATTAAAAAAAATAAACCTCTGGCCGGGCGCGGTGGCTCAAGCCTGTAATCCCAGCACTTTGGGAGGCCGAGACGGGCGGATCACGAGATCAGGAGATGAAGACCATCCTGGCTAACACAGTGAAACCCCGTCTCTACTAAAAAATACAAAAAACTAGTCGGGCGAGGTGGCGGGCGCCTGTAGTCCCAGCTACTCGGGAGGCTGAGACAGGAGAATGGCGTAAACCCGGGAGGCGGAGCTTGCAGTGAGCTGAGATCCGGCCACTGCACTCCAGCCTGGGCTACAGAGCGAGACTCCGTCTCAAAAAATAAATAAATAAATAAATAAATAAATAAATAAATAAACCTCTGTGTGTGTGCTTGTGTGTATGTGTATACGTATCACACACCTCTGTGTGTGTATCACATGCACACTGCTCACTATAATATAATCTAAGGGTCAATTTCAGAATCGTGTATGTGAGATACATATATATGTCTCACATATATATGATATATATGTCAGAATCATATATATGTGTGTGTACACACGTGCATTCATTTTATACATACATATATATTATATCTTCATTATTTGTGGATTCTGTATTTTTTGATTTGCTCACTAAATTTATAACCACAAAATTAATAATACTTAAGGTGTTTTCATTGTTATGGACACATACAGCGCAATGAAAAGATCGAATAACCCTGTAGATTCCCAGCTGAGGTTGTAAGAAGAGTGGAATTGTTTGAATGATAGAAATATTTGGTGAATTGGGTCAGATAACCACACTTTTTATGTAGACTACAGTCTGAATGATTGCAAACTACCTGGGCTAATTGAGCTTCTGGTAATGAAAGCATTTGGAACAGGCTTCTACAGCAGGATGGAGTTAATTCCATTAGTTTTTAAGAAATCCATTTATTCTTTGTGAATGACCAAAACCAAATTAAGTTTTATGTACATTCCTTAGTTCCCAATAATGGGGCCATTTACACTATATCATTATATGGAATACCATATTCCATATTCCTATTATAATTATTTTTAATAGTGAACAATACTCTTATTTTAGGGTCTAGAGATGAAGTGAAATTAAGTAAATGGAAATAAAAGGAAGAAAAACAAAACTCCTGCATGGTATTAGCTAATCAACCTAATCAACTGATTTTGTTGTCTAAGAAATCTGCTTTCAAAAAATAGAAAAAAATACTAAGAAGATCTTCCAAAACCACACAAACGAAAAATAAACAATTTCCTTCTGAATGACTTTTGAGTAAACAATAAAATTAAGGCAGCAATCAAAAAGTCTTAGAAGTATTTGAAAGCAGACACGACATACCAAAATCTCTGAGATTCAACAAAATCAGGGTTAAGAGGAAAGGTTATAGCACTAAATGCCTACCACAAAATGTTAGAAATAACTCGAATTAGTGACTAACATTACATCTAGAAGAACTAGAAAAACAAAAATAAACTTAACCCAAAGCAAGCAGAAGAAAAGAAATAGCTGAAATCACAGTGGAACTGAATGAAATTGAGACCCAAAAATTTATACAAAGGATCAATGAAACAAAAAGTTGGTTACTGGAAAAAAAAAAACAAGATCAATAGACTGCTAGTGAGATTAACAAAGTAATAAAAAATCTAAATAAGCCCAATCAGAAATGACAAAGGTGACATTAGAACCAATCCAACAGAAATACAAAACATTCTCAAAGACTACTATGAACATTTCTACACGCACAAACTAAACTTAGAGGAAATGAATAAATTCCTAGAAACAGACAACCTTCCAAGATTGAATTAGAAATAAACTGAAACCCCTAACAGACCAATATCAAGTTCCAAAATTGAGCTAGTCATTAAAAACTTATCAACCAAAGTCCCACATCAGATGGACTTATAGCTTAATTCTACCACAGTGCAAATAAGAGATAGTATCAATTCTATTGAAACTATTCCAAAAAATCGAAAAGAAAATGCTCCTCCCTAATTCATTCTGTGAAGCCAGCATCACCCCGATATCAAAAGCTGGTAAAGACACAATAAAAAAGAAAAGTACAGGCAAATATCTCTGATAAATACAGACACAAAAATCCTCAACAAAACAGTAGCAAACCAAATCCAGTAGCACCTCAAAAATTAATTCACCTACAATTAAGTAGGCCTGAGATACAAAGCTGGTTCAACATATGCAAATAAATATATGCAATTCACTATAAAAACAGAATTAAAAGCAAAAACTGTATGATCATCTCATAAAACATGGGAAAGGTCTTTAATAAAATCTAACATCTTTTTATGATAAGAACCATTAAAAAACCAGGCATCAGAGGAACATGCTTCAAAATAGTAAGAGCCCTGTATGACAAATCCACACCACCATCATACTGAATGGGCAACAGCAGGAAGAATTTCCCTTGAGAACTGGAACAAGATGGCAATGCCCACTCTCATCACTCCTATTTAACACAGGACTGAAAGTCCTAACCAGAACCATCAGTCAAGAGACAGAAATAAAATATATTCAAACAGGAAAAAAAGAAGTCAAACTATCTCTCTTCTCCAAAAATATGATTCTATAACTAGAAAACCCTAAAGACCTTTCCAAAAGACTCCTGGAACTGATAAACAACTTCAGTAAAGCATCAGGATACACAATAAATGTACAAAAAGCAAGAGAATTTATACACAACAAGAACCTTTAAACTGAGAGCCAAATTAAGAATGCAATCCCATTTGCAACAACCACAAAGAAATACCTAGGAATACATCTGAACAAAATGGTGAAACCTTTCTGCAAGGAGAACTACAACACACTGCTGAAAGAAATCATGGATGACACAAACAAATGGAAAAACATTCCATGCTCATGGATTGGAAGAATCAAGAGTGGGCCATTGTTAAAATGGCCATCCTGCAGGGCTACACTAACTAAAACAGCATGGTCTGTTACAAAATCAGACACATAGACCAATGAAACAGATTAGAAAACCCAAAAATAAAGCTGTATACCTACAGTCATCTTATCTTTCACAAAGTTAGCAAAAAACAAGCAACGGGGAGAGGAATCCCAGACTGCTGGGATAGCTAGGTAGCTGTATGCAGAAGAATGAAATGAAGCAACTACCTTTCACCAAATACAAAAATTAACTCCATGGATTAAATATTTGAATGTTAGACCTAAAACTATAAGAATCATAGAAGAAAATGTGGAAAACACCATTACAAACATCCACCTCGGGAATTTATGACTCAGTCCTCAAAAACAATGGCAACAAACCAAAAATTGACAAATGGAACCTAATTAAACTAAAGATCCTCTGCTCAGCAAAAGAAACCAGCAAGAGAATAAACAGACAGGCTACAGAATAGGATAAAATATTTGCAAACTATGTATCTGACAAAGGTCTAATATCCAGAATCTAAAAGAAACTTAAACAAATCAGCACCAAAAAAAAATAATCCTATTAAAAAGTGTGAAATAGACA
This sequence comes from Macaca mulatta, assembly GCF_049350105.2. NCBI lineage: Eukaryota > Metazoa > Chordata > Mammalia > Primates > Cercopithecidae > Macaca > Macaca mulatta. Next base: position 79,086,857 of record NC_133422.1, read on the forward strand.
CACAAAGACACTTCTCAAAAGAAAACATACAAGCAGCAAAAATATATATATTTTTTATATATATTATATATAAATTTCCTATATAAATTATATATCTATTTATATTTATATTTCATTTATATAAATATATATTTATATTTCATATATATATATAGGAAAAAATGCTCATCATCACTAATCTTCAGAGAAAAGTAAATTAAAAACCAAAGTGAGATACCATCTCACACAAGTCAGAATGGCTATTAAAAAAAGTCAAAAAATAACAGATGGTGATGAGGCTATGGAGAAAAGGGAACACTTAGGCGTTGTTGGTGAGAAGGCAACATAGTTCAGCCCTGTGGAAAACAGTATGGAGAGTTCTCAAATAATTAAAAATGGAACGACAATTTGACCCACGATTCCTATTCCTGGGTATATGCCCATAGGAATACAAACCGTTCCATCAAAAAGACACATGCACTCACATGTTCATTGTAGCACCATACACCATAGCAAAGACACGGAATCAACCTAAGTGCCTATCGGTGGTTGATTGGATAAAGAAAATGTGGTACATATACCCCATGATATACTACACAGCCATACAAAGAAATGAAATTATATCCTTTGCATTAACACGGATGCATCTGGGGGCCATTTTCTTAAGGGAATTAATGTAGTAACCAAAAACCAAACACTGCATATTCTCACAAGTACTTTGAGTACTCATGGATATAAAGATGGGAAAAAAAGACACCGGGGACTACTAGAAAGGGGAGGAAGGGAAAGGGTATTATCTGTACCCCAAACCTCAGCATCATGTAATATACCCATGTAACAAACCTGCACATGTACTCACTGAATCTAAAATAAAAGTTGAAGTTATTTAAAACAATAAAAAATAAAGATAAGTCTATGCAATAGCATGTTAATATGCTCATTTTTATGTTTATTTTAGACTTAATCTAATAATTGAATTTTATGTACATAACTTACTAAAAGTTGTGATTACTTAATTTGATAGCATGACTTCAAATATAGATTATTATTAATATTAGATTAATCATAGCAATTCTGAATTGGAAGGAACACAAGTAAATGGAAGCACCTTTTTATCTAGATTTTCACTGTCTAATACAGTCACAAACCTCATGAGACCATAAATTTAAGTTACTTAAAATTAAATAAACTTAAATATTCAGTTCCTCAGCTATACCAGCTACATTTTTAATACAAAGACTTGCATATACTAGACAGATAATATCGATTTGTTGTTGTGAAGTTGAATGATGAGGTAAAGAACATATTCAAATTTCTGTAATTAGACCTTAGTGTAAATGGATGAGATTATCCTAAACATCACAGAGTTTATATTGAGAGTTTTAATCTCTTTAAATCTAAGAGCTAACTCAGGTCATACTAAGACCTTGATATTTTTTAACCATTTGCTGAAAAAAATTAGTTGCATTTCCCTATGCTTCTTTTTCTATGCCCAGTTGAATCTCAATGAATTGAAACTGCTGATCATACATCTGAGGTGTCCAAGGGAGCTCTTCAGAAGCCCCTGTTTACCCATTGTAGCCAAATGTTCATAAGCTATCTATTCAAAAAACATCACTGTTGAGAATAAAGTAAATTTTTATGGCATATGAGACTAGACAAGGAGAGACAGGTGAGATGTATTGAATTTCATTCAATTAATTTTGCTGATATTCCAAGAACTGTACTAATCCTTAAGAATACAAAAACAAAAAATCATTTACCAACATTTAAGAAGTTCTCTGTCTTAAACAGTGGTTTTCAAACAGTAACAGTATGGCAAAGCATGACCCAGTATAATGGTGTTTCTTGAACTCTTTTCAGCTAAGTGCCAAATTTTGAAGGATGTATAACATGCATTTTGATTTTAAACTCTCTACACCTGTTTTATGACCACATCTGTCAGGCTGAATGTTACACTATTTGCTGAGCAAGGTACAACTTGCTTTGAGTCAGAGGTAAGAGACGAAGCATAAAATTAAATGAATGTCAAAGAAAGTGTTTTCCGGGACATTCAAGTACTTGGCCCCATGAGAACATAAGAGAGGTTATTCAGGGAAGTAAATATCTCTTTCTAAAACAAAGATGGTGCTCATGGCACATGTATACCTCTGTAACAAACCTGTACGTTTTGCACATGTATCCCAGAACTTAAAGTATAATAAAAAGAAAAAAAAAAAAAGAAACATGGCATTGAATAACTAACATTAAATAGCACAGTAACTCTTCATTATTTTATAGACACTGAAATGTTGCATTGTAGAGATGTTGTTATATTTTTACTGACTTGTGGGTAATATCTTTTTTAGCCTTAATTTTGCCAATTGTGCTGCCAACTTTTTCGTAGAATATTTATAAGTAACCTACAAATATAAAAATCATGGGAAACACAGACATATGAATACAACCATAAAATGCAATTATATATATACATCTAATATATGTTATACACATACACTGAATATATACATATAATATGTTTGTCATACACATATATCTAATATATGCATATAATATGTGTTATCTACATACTTCTAATATATCCATATATGTTTATTATATATGAAAATAAATATATATTCGATGGATGTGTATAACAACAATCTTGAGAATCAGAGAGAGCATGATTAAAGAGGTATTATCAATGTTCTGCATTGATAATAGTCTATAAATTTCTTTAAAAGAGGTAGCAAATGATTAGAAATGAAACTGAAAGACCAGTATTGCTTTTGTATGAAAATAATTTGTAACGTGAGGGTGCTAGGGACATGAGAAATGAGGCTGCAGAGGTAAGCATGGAGCTGACCATGATATACTTTGAATACCATGCCAAAGAATTCTGTGTATCATAAGAGCTGATGAAGGGGTTTCAATTGAAAAATGAATATAAATTATGAAACAATAGTTTAGATTTGGTGGACTCAGCATGGTGAAGGTTTTGAGGTGAGAGTTTTGAAACAGCTTATGGAATAAACAATTCTCTGATGAGATATATTGTAAAGATGGAAAGTTTCAAGCTAACTTAATCAGTTTTTTTCCACAGAGGTCCTGAAAGAAAAAATAAGTTTGCAACTTTTGTCTTCTACTCATTAGCAAAGTTATATTCAAGCCTATAGTAGATTGTAAAATTGTGTTAGCTAGGACAACCAAATATGATCACAATAGGGCAGGCAGTTAGCTAAGTGGTTGAAGATAATTTCAGTTCTCAATGTCCGCCTTACCCACAGTAGTTATTTTAAAGCCTGACCTGAAGGGTAAGCCATCTGTGGTCATTATCAACCCTGCTTTTCCCCAGTATTAGAGGTGTCTCAAAGATGTATCACATTTTTGGAGATGGTTGTTTCACCCTCTCTAATGGTCAAATTTTTTCTGTATTTTTGTTTGATGACCATTCCCTACAACATTTTATAACAGCTACACAGCAGTATTTACAACGGTGGAAATCACACACCTAAATAGTGCAACACATGAAAAATCAGAAAAATTATCACAGTTTGTAGTCTACTTCTCAGCCAGTAACCAGGATGTCCCCCAATCAAACCAAATGCATAAATTCTATTCTCAATCCAAAGTGACCTCAGAGTCAGATATAATTATCCAGATTACATAATTCTTTTGTTTTTTCCCCAGACATTTTGTTTCTTTCCCAGATCTTTCATATTGAAGATCCCAGAAGGAGAGGCATGGATATGGGCACAGAACTCTTTGCCTGAAACATGGTATGTTCTTTCTTGAGGCGCCAATATGCTAGCTAAAAAGGCTGCATGCTGAATCATTGCCAATTCACTTGTATGTGCAAGTACATTATCTAGTACCTTTTTTCTTTTCTGATATATATCAGGTACAATATTCTCATCCTCTGGGTGTCCTTTAAAGCACGGAGTGAAGAGGCTTGAAGAGAGAGAAAAGTAGAGTTCCCTTGGAGGGGTTAGAGTTTCATTTCTGAATATGAGACTGAGTGTTGTAACGATGTGGCACTGCTCATCTGGAATGTTATGACCACAGGAAATAAAAAATTTTAGTATCAAGATAAATAGATAGATTTAAAGCAAAAGAGAAGAAGTGCTTCTTGCTCATCAAATCAGTAAAAGGGAGATAAGTCTCCAAATATACACCATCTGTTCTCTAATCCTCCTCCAAGTTTTATTTCTATGAAAGTTCATTTGCCAACAAGCTAAAAAAAAAAAATCTAGCTCCTGTGAAAGGTTCTAGAGTAGCGTGTTGAAGGAGACAAGAGCCTCTTTTTCTAATTATGAAGCAATAGAGAATTTTAGATTTCTGGCTGTTTGGCCTGTTGGGGTGTATGCTATTTAAAAGTTACCTAATGTTTCAGTCAGTTACCTAGGAAACCAGCTAATTTATCACAAGTAAATTATACCAAGGTAAGCTAGGTGGCTCCTGAAAGAAAACCAATCCCCCAGTCCATTTTATTGTATTCTTTAGCTAGTTCACAAATAAATTGTGTCCCAGTATTGAACTCATAATAAAGAGTAACTAAAGATGCAAAAAAGGTATTAAGAATGGAGGACTTCGGGGCCGGGCGCGGTGGCTCAAGCCTGTAATCCCAGCACTTTGGGAGGCCGAGACGGGCGGATCACGAGGTCAGGAGATCGAGACCATCCTGGCAAAACACGGTGAAACCCCGTCTCTATTAAATACAAAAAACTAGCCGGGCGAGGTGGCGGGCGCCTGTAGTCCCAGCTACTTGGGAGGCTGAGGCCGGAGAATGGCGTGAACCCGGGAGGCGGAGCTTGCAGTGAGCTGAGATCCGGCCACTGCACTCCAGCCTGCGTGACAGAGCGAGACTCCGTCTCAAAAAAAAAAAAAAAAAAAAAAAAGAATGGAGGACTTCTTTTTTATAGATAACATACTTAAGAGTAGGCTTAAACCAGCAAAAGAGGAAAGAAAATAGCTAGGAAAATAAAACAAAAATAAAGTCTAAGAGTGGTAGTCTGTCTTGTTTCATGTACCTTGGGCAACCATTGTCTACATCTCAAAAAGCAAAGTATTTGATTCAAAAGTCATGGAAGAAGTTATCTGAAACTGGTTTCAGAAGGATCCTGACTTCTCAGATTGAGGTCTCTAGGTGGGACCGTCTTCCAGGGATTTGAGGATGGTTTTGTTGTTTTTGTTGAGATATGAATTATAAATGCCAATTCTTTGGAGTTTCTCTGCTCAGATAGCTAATAGTATCCGATAGAAGTCTTTCCATCAGTGTTTAAGAAATGCGATTTTCCGGCCGGGCGCAGTGGCTCAAGCCTGTAATCCCAGCACTTTGGGAGGCCGAGACGGGCGGATCACGAGGTCAGGAGATCGAGACCATCCTGGCAAAACACGGTGAAACCCCGTCTCTATTAAATACAAAAAACTAGCCGGGCGAGGTGGCGGCGCCTGTAGTCCCAGCTCTTCAGGAGGCTGAGGCAGGAGAACGGCGTGAACCCGGGAGGCGGAGCTTGCAGTGAGCTGAGATCCGGCCACCGCACTCCAGGCTGGGCGACAGAGCGAGACTCCGTTTCAAAAAAAAAAAAAAAGAAAAGAAATGCAATTTTCTACTGCCTTATCCAAAGACCAGATCTTCAGGGAACAAGTTTTGCAAAGATGATTTAGGAGGACATTGAGGAATGGCTGCCTATGCCTATTGATAAGAATGGGACACTGCATTAGTCTTTTGAAATAGGTGGCCATGTCTGCTTGTATAAATATGGAGTTTAGAATAGATGGTATTGCTAGACACATGGTTATCACATTGTAATGGGAAATGTGAAGCATTTTGTAAAATAATAAGAAATACATATATCGGACTCTGCCCCGAGTTATTGAGAGTTCTTAAGACCTTTGTAATTTCCTGAATATAGGGCCAGCTGACACAAAGCTTCTAAATCTTTTGGAATGCCCTGGGTAATTAGAGCATCTTTTGTTATCATTAAGCCAGACGTTGTGGGCTCTTGGATAGCTTCAGGGTGGAGGCTGGCTGTCAGGGGATCCAACCATCTGATTAAAGGATTGGGACTTTGGGCCCCAACTATGACCTGTAGGGAGGGGGAAAGGGCTGAAGGCTGATTTTGTCATCAATAGTCAATGATTTAATTAATCGTTGTCTGGTTTCCTGTGCATCTTAAGTCTCTGCATTATCCCCACCTGCTTCCTGCCCCAGATTTGTGGGAGTCTCCCTTACTGCTAGTTGATGAATGCTGGGGGCCAGCTCTTGGATATGAATTCTACCTAATGGCAACATTGCTTGTTGCTGCCACCCCAGGAAAATCATATAGCAGTTAAATCTGTACTTACTGCACGTGTGTATCTGTTAGGAATTTCCCCATTGGCCTCTTTCCCACCTTATCAGCATGTAGCTAACAACATTCTGACAGCGTGACTGCAGAATAAGTGATTACTGAGCATCTTACAAGGTGCTCTGGGGCATTCCTTTCTGCTTAGGTATTCCCCCTCCTCCCGGCTTATATCTGGCGTGCATGTTTCCAGTGGTCCCTGGGGTGTTAGATTTTCCAGAGCTTCCTTTCTCATGGGCTCTCCCTTCCTGTTCATGTCTAGCTATCTGCCTACTCTAATAATAACTCATTTCAAGAGAAAAGTATAAAAAAATCTGTTTGAAGACATTTGTAATGGTTCCGAGGTTTAGGCTTCTGTATGTCATACCTTCACAATTTATCAGGATTATCATGGTAACAGATACACCCGAAACAAATTTAGAAGTTTTAGCATAAATGTTTATCAACAAAATTTGTTGGCCAATTTATCGTTGCCATGGTGGTAATTTTATATACAATGTTTTCAAGGCTCCACCTGAGATCTCCAGTGCAACACAGCGGCCAATTTAAGGGTTGCAAGGATTAGTCTCTCGCTTGATGTTGTAATTTATCCCAGCATGTTTTCTAATAGGAGATAATTATGGGGATTTAAAATTTTCTCTGTAAACCTCTCCAACAATTTGTCTTCTTGGTATATTATGAGTACTAGGATCTTATCATGAGAGTCTGTCTGGGGAAATAATCATGCAGAAAATTTCCTTTAGCTTCTCTACATCTATCTTTTCTTCATGAGTTTCAACATTTATAATAGCCATTACCATAGAATGTATTAGGGTATGTAAGGTTTATTTCATATGCTAATCATTCTTCATTGGGTCACTGCTGAGGTCAGGGAATTTTGTTGTTCCCAACAGTTTCTGAAATTATGGATGACCACAAAAGAAGATTCCGTTATCAGTGTATACATAAGTCCTCTTATCTCCAACTAACCATCAAACTCTAGAGAGCTTGATTTAGTTCTGCCATCTTGGTAGAATTTTCCTATGATGTAATTTTCCTATGTTACGGCTTTAATAGTCTCATTTTTCCTTCTTAAGGTATGATCCAGCCACAGAAAATTTTTGTTTTAATTTTCTAAAGGGATTTCTAATAAGTCTGAGTGGTGTTTTTTTGTTTTTGTTTTGGATTTATAGGAAGATTGAGAAAAAAATAGGAGTTCTTTTTCTACCAGTCTTTGACTATTGGTTTTAACTTCTCATTTGAAAAGTATAGCTGATAATTTTTAAAAGTATCATCCTTTTAAAAATTTTTAAAAATTATTTATTTATTTGCTTCTGGTTTTAAAGAGTATAATACCAGTTTCAGTAGAGGATTTGTTGGGTTGATCTGAACCTTCATGGGTTCAGCCCCAATAATTCTACCTATGGCATGACATTTTTGCCTACACATTACTTAGCATATTCTTTAGATCTTCAATTTTGGTTTAGTATAGATACAAAGGTACCTCTAAGTAAATGTCCAAATTAGATATGACCATTTATGAATAAGAGAGTTCTCGAAGATGTCAAGAAAGGGCAATAAAAAGGAAAATTTTATTTATACTGTAAGGTATTCCCTATTAAGTTAATGGTTGTGATGTGACAGAGGAAGAAAAATACCCCCTGCTTCAGGTGTGAGCATGAGAGACATGGAAAAGGATATAGGGAATGTCTGAGAATTATTAGAGATTACTACTTCCTGAGTAGTTTCTTGACTCTGAGAAAAAGTTTGTGTAACAGTTGTAAGGTTAATGTCAATATTGTAGCATCATATCAACTGTTTTTTGTTTTTTGTTTTGTTTTGCACACCGGATTTTTAGTATTTAAGGAAGTTTGTATGTGTATGTGAGTTTAAGGGCAATGTGGGAAATTGAGTACTTGATTAGTCCTCAGTACCTTTCATGATTATTGCACTTTTTTCTTCCAGTGTCTCAGCTCATATAAACCTCTTTTGTTCAAAATCCTTTCTCTTTAAAGTGCCTAAAAGTATCTTTATCAAGATACTCCCTCCTTTGATGCTTAATGCCTGGAGTAGAAGTAGCTAATTGTTTTATTAGAAAGGCCAGCAATTTATGCTGAGTCATAATCTGTTTTGGAATCAAGGCTCTGTTCAGTGAGATAATGAAGACCTGGCAATTACTACACTTTATTTACAACAACAATCTAAAAATGTGTTCTTACAACTGCATAAACATAATTTTAGAAAGTATTATAAACACTGAGGCAGACATACAAGGCTTTTTTCCCTAATATTTTTTATATTTAAGACTGTACTTAACAGGTCCATATTTCTGTGCCTTATCATATTGTGAATATGTTAGTATCTACGATACATTGCACAGTTTTTTTAAACTGTGACTACACTTATCATAATAAAAGAGATTCATGTCCAACTGTAAACAACTAACTAAACATAAAAAGGACTATATTTAAAATTGAGCATGTTGCATATAATAAGGGCAAACATATACCACAAAAGTTATGTAAGATATAACTTATTATTGGGGAATGTAAAGAAAGTTGGAAAGCCAATTATCTACTACACGTTCCGTTAATGTGATGTTCTGTTAAATGACTTTTTTCCTTTCTTTTTTCTTTTTTTTTTCTTTTATTTATTTATTTATTTATTTGTTATTATTATTATTATCATTATTTTTGAGATGGGGAGTCTTGCTCTGTCACCCAGGCTGGAGGGCAGTGGTGAGATCCATATCTGCTCACGGCAACCTCCGCCTCCTGGTTTAAGCGATTCTCCTGCCTCAGCCTCATGAGTAGCTGAGATTACAGGCTCCCACTACAATGCCAGGCTAGTATTTGTATTTTTTAGTAAAGACGACATTTCACCATGTCAGCCCAGCTGATCTCAACCTCCTGACCTCAAGTGATTGGCCTACCTTGGCCTCCCAAAGTGCTGGGATTATAGGCCTGAGCCACTGCACCTGACTGATTTTTTTTCTTTCAATAAAGTTTTATTTCTTTTTAATTAAAAAAAATCAATTCAATATAATTGCAGCTTCATTAATACAGACTCCATCAAACATATTACCTGTACTTTGATCATTCTCTGATGATTATTATCCAAAGTATCATATTTATAGCTCAACCTAAAGCATATACTTGCTTTGGGTAAATATTCAGAAGTCATACTCCCATTGTGTCAGTAAAATCAGGGAGAGATTTTTACAGCAGATAGCCTAAGGATGTTTTTGGCCTCATGTTGGAGATTTTTTATAAACCTCAGTCTGCCTAAAAAACTGGCATTGCTGCTATTTCTATATTGGAGTAAAAGTATCCATAGCTTGGAGATAGGCACAAGAGATCTGTGGGTGTTATTTCAGAGCAGTTCTAACCTTGCATCTTTGATGGACTTTTTTATTGACTAGGCTATATTATAATAATATATGGACAGAGTTTAGTTTGTGGGCTTTTTGTTAGTAGAGGTGCAAATCACTTCTAAGTGGAAAACATAACCCAAAGTTTGTGATTTATTGCTATTTTGTACATTGACCAGTTTGTGTCTACCTTAGAATTATATTATCATTCTTTTATCAAATTACCTATCAGATACATAGATTCTGAAATATTCAAACAGGCATTAACAACTTATTGGCTCCTTCTTTAACTGATAAAGTAAAGAAAATGTTTTACATGCATTTATTTTACATATCTATAAACTATATATTTTATATACATTTTAGAAATTATAATTTAACATTTTATTTAAGTCAGTGAATTTTCAGCGTTTATTTGTTCGAATACAAATTAGATTATATATTCCTTAGTGATTTCTTCTTAGTTCTTGTAGAGATCAAACTTTTGTCTTCTTTGTTGACAATCCAGTTTTAATGGTCACTGCTACTCTACTCTAGATGCTGCAGATGTACTGAGAGTACAGACAAATGGCATTGGTCAGGTCAACACCAAATGAGATCTACTTTGACATTTGCATTGTTAGTGTGTTCCCTTTCTGTAAAAACTAATCTGCATCAAAGACATTCTAAGAAAAAAACTCACTAAAAATAATTATATAGCATATGATGATGTCCTTACACATGGGGATAGGATGTCATGCCAACTAACATTATCTGAAATATTGATCATGGCTCTCTTGAATTTCTAGTTCCCACCAAATAAAGGATATGGTGTCAAAATTTAACAAGATGTTAGTCCTAAAATAATCTTATTAACATATATCATTTTGGCAGTGAATGATAAGGGCTTTCCCTAAACCTTTCAAATATAATGGATTATTATAAAGGATACATTGCATTAAAACAACTGAGAAAATTATCCACTGAACTGGAAGCAACACCAAAAAATATATAGAGACACTTTTTTGGAACATTGGCTCTTTGGTCATGTTAAAATGGAAAGAGTATTAACTTTGAAAGCAAATGGAAAGAATTCCATGCCCAATTAATCATTATCATTATTTTTTGAAAGGAGATAATAAAATTCATGTTATTCATTTTATTAAAACGTTCTAGGGGCAAACTCTAAGTGAAGCAAGATATGTGAAAGTCTTGTTTAATGATAAGATTTACACACATTAAAGAGTTTACTAAATATATGTGCATGCAATATAATATTGTAATGCAATATAATGTTATGCCTAAGTGTATTATTACATTGCGCTACAACTGGATAGTTTGCATGAAACATGGTATCCATCTATAGTAAACTTGCTCAAAACTAGAGTTGCAAAAACTACAAAAATATCACCGACTTCAGTAGATCAAAATAAAAAATGATCTGTTGAAAAGAATATATACATGAGTGCCTGGAAATCTATTTTTTAAGAGTCTTTTTATATTGCTTAGTTATGACTAGAACAAAATGAAATAATTTTCTCTACTACTGGTTTATGTTTAACATCTAAATTCACAAATTTCTTTCATTGTTTAAAAAATAATGATAATTTTGTATATTGGCATAATATTTACATTTTGAAAAAAATTAACAGGCATTATGCCATAAATTTTCATGACTATGGAAAGTATTAAGTCAATAATCAGTACATTCATGTAATGTGGGAGTAGGTAGGTATAGGGAGGTTAAGTGAGTTAAGGAATACAAGTGCTATACAAGTGAAAACTCCCCAAGCCTGTATATTTAATATTCTGAAAAATAAAGTAGGTTCTTATAAAACAGAAACTGTGACATTTATCTTTTGTGTTATTCTTGACTCTTAGAAGAGTACTACCAACTTAACAGCACAATAAATAAGTGTTGAAGATGAACCAAACAAAAATAACATGCATACAAATATTTAGGTGATGATATTGTCTGACTCTGTGTCCCCACCCAAATCTCATCTTGAATTGTAATCTGAATTGTAATCCTCATGTGTTGGGGGAGGGAGTGTGTGGGAGGTGATTAGATCGTGAGGGATGTTCCCCCATGCCATTCTGGTGATAGTAAGTGAGTTCTCACAAGACCTGATGGTTTTATAGGACACTTTTTTTCCCCTTCACTCTGCACTTCTCTCTCTCCCTCCTGCCACCATGTGAAGAAGGGCGTGTTTGCTTCCCCTTTCACCATGATTGTATGTTTCCTGAGGTCTCCCCAGCCATGCTCACCTGTAAGTCAATTAAGTCTCTTTCCTTTATAAATTTCCTAGTCTAGGGTATTTCTTTACAGCAGCATGAGAACAGACTAATACAGGTGATTAGAATTTAGTGTAAAGAAAAGATAATAAAACAAAATAGATAAATCAAATATGTAGTAGAAAATTTACCTTTCATTGTACAATTTTGAGTTATTTTATTTAAACTCCAACATTTTATGCTATATTTGTATACATGTATATGTGTGTATACATACACACACAAACAAACAGTAATCATAATAATTAATGGAAAAGTTCTTCTAAGGTGCTGCAATTACTTGAATTATCCAAAAAATATGATTGTATTGATTTTCTTTTGAAAAACTTCTTTTCAAGAAAATATTACATTTGAAGACTACAAAATAGAGTTGTTTCATTAGCAAATTTTACAATGTTATGCCAGATATACTGTGTGGTATGTGGCCACCCTAAATAGACAAGATGAACACCTACACAAAATAGGTTCAAGGTAGACACAGATGACACCACACACACCAAGCACATAAGAAGAGTTTTAATATTTTCATAGTGTAGCTTTTCTCTTGAAGACAGGGTGTATATCCCAAGCAGTCCAAAATGGCTTGAGAGATCAGAGAAAGGAGACTGGTTTGGAGACTTTTTGTTGTGGTTAGGGCAGAGGGTTACATGGTTAGAATTCCCTGCAGGTGCCAAAAGAGTAAGAACTTGGGTTTTCTTATAAGTTTGATCAGATGTGGGACAGAAGGGGGAAAGGAAGGTGTGAATTTTAAGAGCAGTCCATAGTCAGACATCGAAAATAAAAATTGGAGTCAGATTCCATATGACAGGAGACAATAGAGTGTTAGCATTAATAATACTGTCTTGGCAATTTTTATCAACTCTCCTTGAAGGTTTTCAGGTTTCAGTTTGAGTGCTCAGCCCCACATTCTGGCTTTTTTCTGACATGGACTCTGTGATTTTTGAAAATTTACACAACCTCTCTGTGCTTATTTTCCTTCTCTTTAGTAGTGCAACCCAATAGGTTATTGTGAGAAGTAAAAATAACCTAACCATGCATATGACCAATAATAAGTATCTGGAAATTATTAACTATTGTATTTATGACTAGAAAAATAAATTTAATGTTATATTTTGAACAATTTTGGCTATTTTAATGAGCACAATAAATAAATACAATTGCACATGGCAATATACAGCATTTTCATTGTGGTCCTGACCTTTTGCACTGACAAGGATGCTATACATGTTACAGATATCTTATAGGGCAGCAGATATAGCCAATGTTCCAGGGCGCACTGCTCTTATTTTTATCCCCTTACTTATGGGCTGATTTCTCCAATGTGCACAATAACTTAAATTTAGAATTTTTAAAGGAATACTGCTAATAAGAAAGACAGTACATTAATCAAATATTGACAAATATATAAACTAAGTATTGTTGTTTCTTTAGGTGAAGATATTATTGTATTTCTTTGTGGAGCAGGTTAACTTTTAGTTAGCCAACATATTTAATTAAAGATACCAAATCTCTGTCTTATTAAATTCATGTAATTAATTTTATTTCTAGAGCGTACAAGTGAAAAGGTTATTCCCTCAATTTGTTTTTATTTTTCTCTTATTTTTCACTTGTGTAACTTCCTTTCTAATTGTCATATGATTATATCTCACTGACGTTGTATGCCTGTTACAATCCATTCTGTATTTGCCAAATGTTTTAAGAAGTGGTATTTTTTAGTTTGTCCCATTGTGCTACCAAGCTCAATTAGAAAAGTTATTGTCAAAATTGTTGATTTACAAAGAGTCTTCCAAAAAGTTGAACCTCTTAAAATTATTGGGAGAGTTAACTTATGAAACATGTTTTGAAGATTGATGCATAATAAATGCTCAGCAAATATTATGCATTATTTAATATTGGAAGGAAAGATATACACTATTTTAAAAGTTGTTTAGACAGTTCTGAAGGTGGATAGTTTTGCTTTTAATATTATGCTTTGCATCACTAAAAAAAGTAACTTTATATATCTGAGGATATAAAAAAGATAGAATTTAGTAAAATATGTTCAGGAATCATGTCCAAATCAAAATGAAGAGAAATAAATAGCCTGTCCAACTTTGTTCCTATAAGTGTTAGAGAAGGGGTTAATTTAGAAATAAGATTGTAATTGTAACATCGCAACAGGGTACCCTTGAAAGGAGAAGGGATCTACTGGAGGCCATTGTACAATTGATGCATAGTCTACTGTTACAAGAAAAAGAAGAAAAGGTGAGAAAACATAATAAAAATATCACTTTTCTAAAATGGCACAAGATTCATAAAACCTGTTAGGTTTTAAGTGCAAGGTGCTGACAAATTCATAGCATGAATACGTACCCATCCTTAGAGGGAATGGAGGACGGATTTTCAGAGTTATCAACAATAGCCTAGAATCTGCTCAGACTGATTATTCAGGAAAGCTAAAAGTGAACAATCACGGAATTTCCCCAGCAGGTAACGATCTACATAACCATAGAATACCTGAACAAAACAGTGACCACTAGGACATGTTACCAAAATTGTCTTAGGTGTCTTGCTCATGAAGGAATAATATTAAGATAAGTTTGTGCTTTCTCAAACCGAAGAAAAATATTTAACTGAGCTTTCTGGCTAAAATTCCATATATATTTCATCACTAGAGTACCAGAAATAGAAAAGTAAATGGAACAATGGAAAATAAGGACATTAACATATTGTTGGCTGTACCTGGAAGATTAAAATCTCAGAGAGAGTTGAAGATTGGGGGTGCACAATGTAAATTTGTTTAAGAAAAGATCAATTCCATGCTACCTTTTAAGAAAGAATATAATATTTTGCAGCCAAAAAATTATATGTATGTATGTATGTATTTATCTATCTATGTATCTATGTATCTATCTATCTATGTATCTATCTATCTATCTATCTATCTATCTATCTATGTATCTATCTATCTATCTATCTATCTATCATCTCTCATCTATGTTGTTTATGCTTTTGGGAGACAATTCTCCATGGATCTCTGACCTTTCGACACATACTGTGACAGAAAAACTGTGCTTTATTCCAAACTAACTTTATGAGGGATGTCTTCATGGCAAGCAGCATTGAAAGATAAAGTCTCCCTTCAAAGCAAAAGGCATGTTTGCTTAAATCCTTGAAAAACATAGTGCCTCTCTCAGATGCAAATGGCAAGCATACTTAATCTTCACTGTAAAAAGTATAGGTTCCCTAAGTTCAAAGTTCCTCTTATATAACTCAATCCACTGTTTGTGCTGGTATCATCTGTCTTTCTTTCTGTCACCCTGTGAGAATTGGAGCTTGGGGAACTGGTATAAAAGATGCTGATACTCTAGCTATTGCTATCGCTCTAAATATACTCTTTTGACCTAGGAGTCTTATGTCTTCTGCCCAAATCCATAAAACTGTGGCAGGCTAATTTAAGTAAGATAAAGCCTCAAACCCTGACCAGTCTTACATGTACTGGATATGGCATTGAGAATAATGTTTTGTGTGAATAACTGCTGCAATGCATAGGGATTGGCTTGTGTTTTCAGGGTTTTTTTTTTTTTTTTTTTTTTTTTTTTTTTTTTTTTTTGAGGCGGAGTCTCGCTCTGTCGCCCAGGCTGGAGTGCAGTGGCCGGATCTCAGCTCACTGCAAGCTCCGCCTCCCGGGTTTACGCCATTCTCCTGCCTCAGCCTCCCGAGTAGCTGGGACTACAGGCACCTGCCACCACGACCGGCTAATTTTTTGTATTTTTAGTAGAGATGGGGTTTCACCGTGTTAGCGAGGATGATCTCGATCTCCTGACCTCGTGATCCGCCCACCTCGGCCTCCCAAAGTGCCGGGATTACAAGCATGAGCCACTGCGCCCGGCCATGTTTTCAGTATTTTCTAGCTTAGGGATATTGATGTGATAATTATACGGGACCTAGTGGCTCTTTGTACTATTTGTAGGCGAGGTTACCCTGAGAGATTTCTAGTTATATTAATTCAAATTTTGGAAATGTTATAGAAAATACATTCTAATTTAGCTGGTCTCAAGAGATACGCAATGAAGCAGAATTGGTTTCTACAGAAAAGTCTCATGGGGCGGGGCTGGCCTCATATTCTACTGCTTCCTTGCCCCAAAGGAACCACCACACCATTGGTTGACTACAAGCTTGTTGTTAGGGTGAAACTTGTAGGAGAATAAAAATTGGGATATTTCTGGGGAAAAACCTGATTCTCAGGGTCTTACAGTGCCTTGAAAAATATTTTGTCCTAATTTTCGAGAGGGAAAACATTTGAGGAAGTGTTTAAGCTTCTCTTTTCTTCTTTGAGAAAGAGTTATCTCATTTGTTTTGTGAGAAGGAATACTTAAATTTTAGAAGCAATGTCAATCAGGAGAGAGGACTTGTGCATGAAAAAGGTCAGTCTTGAAAACCAGCGTGCAAACGTTGCCTTTTGGACTCTTGTGGTGAGATATGTGGTATATCTGCATGTAAGCAATGCAACAGAAGCTCCAGCTGTGTCTCTGCTCCCCAAGTTCCAATTTCTCAGCTTGAAATTAGATACAGTAAGTCAGGACTGAAGAGACACCAAAGTTCAGGTTTAAGGGAAAAAAAAAAAAAGAGATGAGAGATTCTGCTAAGATTTCAAATTATTGTTTATTAATTAAAATCAAGCAGATGATATAGGTTGATCCATAGGTGGACCGTGCATTTGTTTTTCATTTGTCAAAAACCTACAAACTACAAGTAATTAATACCATATTCAACCTTCAATAATGAGGAAATGAAGACAGTCTTGAAATGTAGTTCATTTTATGCTAAATAAAAGTTTCCTATGATTAAACTCTGGCACTTTTCTGATGGGATCTCCATGCTGTATACAGATTAATATTTCCAAATCACAAAATGATCTTACTAATTTTCTGCACAGAAACTTTAAATTGCTCCATCCTTATTTTTTATTTTTTATTTTTTTTAGGATAAAAGCCATTTTCCATACAACAGTGTGGAAAATCCTTAAGCTTCTGAGGCGTGTTTATTTTTTTAGGCTCATTTCCCCCTCCTGCTTTATTAAATATCTTACCCTTTCTTTCCAGCTCCATTCAAGGTTTAATCAGGTCAGTGTCTCTCTTTCAGGAACATTCAATACTCTTCTCTTCCTCAATTTAATTTAAATACTCCCCTGGTACACTGTCATAGCACTTATTGTATTAAATTGCAAACATTTGTCTACTTGTCTGCTCCCTTCAGTGGACTGAGTTCTTCGAGGACAGGAAGTTTACCATTCATTTGCTCTCACTCTGCACCCCAGCCCTTAGCATATGGTAGCCACTGGATAAATACTTTTGAAATGTGAGTCCCTAAATGACACAGTGCTTTTTCCTTATAGTTCGATTACTTTATCTTACATGTCTTCTATAGCCCTGTGAGCCAAAAATATTACATGGTTATCTACATGTTAGATGAGGACAGAGATCATGGCTGCAAGCATGCTGGGCTGGTTTTGTTACCTTGGATAATTCTGCTTATTGGTCCAATAAAGAAACATTTCTTCAAATAGCATCAGAAATTGTAGATGTTTAATTGTAATTCTCTCCCATGCCACCAAATTCCATCTTTTTTTAAAGCTTTTTTAAAGCTCAATTTAAACTATTAATTTGCAAAGCTTTTAAAAATACTGACTGTATTAATGAGCCATGTAAAGTATATCAAATCAAAACAACTTCATATTAATTTCCCCGAAGTTAGAGATTTTAACAGTTTAGTGTAGCTAATGTTGAAAAGTTCCTGTATGGGTTCTAGAAACCTGAATCAGTGAAGGAATTTCACTCCTTCTAGTAGGGGTCATACTGAGCACGACTTCTGTCCTACACAATTTAATAGCACCTTAGAAGTCAAAAAGTAAATAAATGGGAGAGTAAACTGTAAAGAAGCTGTGGTGAAAGGAATGTCACATTTTTACTGAAGTCCTTCCATGATAACACTTAAAGTACCACAGCTGTCTTTGGGCTATCAGCAGTGTGACAATTTTAAAAAAGCTAGTCACAATATTATTTAATACTAATCCCTTCAAGTTGTGAGGTTTATGTTCCTTATCCTTAAATTTAGGTAAAGTGACTGCTTTGAGCAATAGAGTATGATGGAAGTGACTTTATGTGACTTTCAATATTAGATTATAAATGAGATTCAGCTACTGTCTTGTTCTTTCGTTTTATTTTTCTTTTACACATAAAGATTTTACACATTTCTGGGGTACATGTGATATTCTGATACCTGCATACAATGTGTAGTGATCAAATCAGGGTATTTAGGATATGCAGCACCTCAAATATTTATCGTTTCTTTGTTTTGGGGACATTCTAAATATATTTCTAGCCATTTTGAAGCATACAATGGATTATTGCTAACTATAGTCACCTTACTGTGCTATCCAACACTAGAACCTGTTCCACCTACCTAACTGCTTGAGATCAGATCTGGAAAGTTTGGCTACAAGAATGAGTGTAAAGAAGTCAAGCCATGTTCAAGTGTCCTGATGACAAACTCAAATAAGCGCAGTTGTTTCTATCATTTGGGACCAACTGGCCAAAATGTGATTGAAGAAATCTCCAGAGGAGTCCAAGCCCCATACATGAAGTTATTCCATTTTTGAGTATTCACAGCTAAGGTTTCAGCCATAAGGAGAAGGGGCAAGCTATGTCCTTGGTGGTGAGTGCCTCACTCATAGAACTGAGTCTAATAACATGCTTGCCTTAGGCCACTAAATTCTGGGGCAGTCTGATTATTGAAGAAACTATTTTCTAAGAGAAGTAAAATTCTTATCATAAACTATACGGTGTCTCTGAATAATATTATCCACAGCCATCCCTAACATTATCATTTTTGTCTCTTTAGGCAAATGTAAAAATGCTTATAAATAAATATAGAAGCATATCTATCTTTCTAATTATTTATATTCATCAAATATTTATATTAATAGATAAGGTAAATCAGTAATTATTTTAAATAAAAATATAAAGTTTGAAACAGGAGTTGAATGTTCATAAATGTTCTATTATTTGTATGGTCCACTTGCCCAGTTCCAAATGATTTCAAGTTCTGAGAATTAGTCTGGAAACAAAATAATAGGTAAAGGTTATTGTGACTGCATTAATTCCATCCTTTTGCACAACATAGTATAAACACTTGCCATATTAATGCCTGTTTTTCCGAAAATCTTTGATACCACAGGCAGAGAGCAATTGTTTGCCAGTTCTTATAATTACAGGTTTTCAGAAACTAGTCATAGAGATGTAACTGTGAAGCAGTTTGGAAATATTCACCAAGCAGTTCTCTAGAACTAGAGTTTCTACAGAATGAGAAGTTAGAACAAGCTTTTTTAGCCTTGTATAATATATTCATATCCTTCATATGCTCTCACCAGAAGATTTTCGGCATCTAGACAATCTGAATTACATAACTCAGAATTAAAGCCCTGATCATTGTTTTTTGGATTTGTACCTCAAATCTCAGCCACGTGGCTACTGGAACTTATACCACAGCATTTGCTCTGTTTTGACTCTAATTTCAAGACACCAAACAATAATGAAAGACAGTAATCCTGGAGTCCTGGGGGAACAATGTATTGAGCACTATATTTCCTCCAACTTTCAACCTAGACAGAGTTTCCAATTGGTAGTATAAGAAAAGAGATTCCCAGTTAAACTAAAGGCTTCTGCACAGCAATAGAAACTATCAACAGAGTAAACAGACAACCTACAGAACAGGAGAAAATATTTGCAAACTATGCATCTGACACAGGTCTAATGTCCAGCATATAATTAACTTACAGAAATTTACAATAACAAACAACCCCATTAAAAAGTATGCAAAAGACATGAATGGATGCTTTTCAAAAGAAGACCTACATGTGGCCAAAAATCAGATCAAAAAATCTCAGCATCACTGGTCATTAGAGAAATATAAATGAAAACCACAATGAGATACCATCTCACACCAGTTAGAATGGATACTTTTTAAAAGTCGAAAAATAACAAATGGTGGTGAGGTTGTGGGGAAGAAGAAACCCTTATACACTGTTGGTGGGATTGTAAATTAGGTCACTCATTGTGGAAAGCAGTGTGGCAATTCCTCAAAGACCCAAAAACAGAACTACCATTCAACCCAGAATACCATGACTGGGTATATACCCAGGGGAATGTAAATCAATCTACCATAAAGATGCATACACGTGAATGTTCATTGCAGCACTATTTACATTAGCAAAGAGATGGAAGCAGCCTAAATGCTCCTCAAGAGCCCCATGGATTCTGTGAGGTAAAGAGACAAGCTGAGAGTCTCTGGAGAAAAAGGCAAGGATTGAGTATTGCAGAGGTGATGGCGGAATGAGAGATACACGTGGTGAGAACCCTGGGGATCTGCAAGTGGTGCCTCTTGAGTATTCATCAGAGTATTGGTTAGTGCAGGCATGTGGGGAATTTACCTGGGTCTGGATTAAGAACCACCCTAGAAAGAATAGTGACTGGTGCCAGGAATACTGTCAGGGAAGTACCTATTCCCAACAGACTGAAAAACCTCATGATTCTTGAGGATTCGAGGAGAGTATAAAGAAGAGTTCCGCCTCAGTGCTGCAGAGCATTTAACCTTAGCCAACATGGTAAATGTCACAATTTCTAGCATCCAGTGAAATGTTACTAAGATTGCCAAGAACAAAAAAGGAATTTGTGACCCACAATGTGTCCTTCAACAGGTGAATGAAAAACCAAAATATGGTATATCCATCCAATAATAAACTACTTTAAAATAAACTTTTCATATACATGCATCTTAGAACTCAAAATGATTTTTGAAGACAAAAAGAGTACAATCTACATGATTTAAGTTAAATAAATTTCTAAGACTTACTAAGCTATAATGACAGAAAGTATATCAGCTCTGTGGCGAGAGTAGAAGAAGGAATTACAAAGGAGTGTGGGCAAACTGAGAGAAAGGGAAATGTTGATTATTTTGATCTTTGTGATGGCTTCATGGGTATGAACATATATGAAATTTATCAATTTATATACTTAATTATGTACAATCCATAACATTACAGTAAAGCCGTCTATAAAATAAGAATAAAAATATTTTCTTACAAAGGATAAGCTTATTTTCAGACACTGATAAGTGTGCCGTAATGATGTTTATTTTAGGAATTATAATTAAAATCACAAATTCAAAATATTTCCAGAGAATCTATTTTATTACATTAATATAACTACTTTAAAATATCTGAATTAGTTTTTCTTCTTTTGAAAAATTATATTTAACATTGAAAACAGGCCTAATATTTTGCCTGCTTTGGGGCTCAGAAGTGGTTAGCTGCAAATCAAGTTTATTTGCTCTTGAGTTCACTGAATTAGAAAAGTTTGCTTTTGCAATTATTTGAAGTATTCCTCTAATTTTTAAAGATGATTTAATTATTGTATTCCAAAGTTTATTTCTGCTATCAGAGTTGTATTTGCTAATTAGCGAAGTAAAAAATAATTAGGATACATTTATATTTCCCTCAGAAATCCACCTTTACAGACGAATTTCATAGCATCAGAAATTTGAAAGTTTTATGCCTCATAGAACTACTCTATTAAACCATGTATGACACCAACAGACATATAATTTTAACCTTTTTTAACTATAGTAAATATATAGACAAACCAGAATGGTTCAATTTGTTATACACCATAAGATTTGCTGATTTTGTTCAACCTCTGTTCTCTTCTTTTATGAAAATGAGAACAAGAAGGATTTTCTGAAGTTTCTTCTTTGTTGAATCATTTAAAGCTATTTATGATTATTTTTCCTGCTTAGAGCCTGTTTACCTTAGCCTAAGTTAACAACCCTCTCTTCTTTGAAGACAGTCTAATTACCGTGGTGGGAACTTTCATCAGCCATCACGTATTGCATCTAGAAGTGCTGGAACAATAACTCAAAGCGACTGATTGACAGCAACTGCTACCAAATTAGCATTTCCATGGAAGCCAGCATCAGTTATCGTCAACAGACATTATCCTCCTCCAAGATTTTCTGAACTGCTTTTCAATAGAGGCCAAATCACTCAGTATGCAATAAAACAAAAGAAACTTTGTCTGAATACTATATTAGGACAGAAGCAAGCATCTTCTTACTTCACACTATATGATGTTTAAATTGCATGAGAAGAAACAACAGATTCTTCCTATTAGACATTACCTTTTGTAGTGAGATGGTTTAAATATAGCATATTTAAAAAATAGCACATACACTGAATTGGAATTTTTAAGTTTTAAAGCTGATTGATTAATGCAGTGTCAATACATGTCATGAAAATAACATGTCTTGCTAGGATTAGGTCTGAGCATATGTGAAACTGCAAAAAAATTACACCTCCTAAGAGATGAAAGTAGACTGCTTGTATTTTATAGCTTTCGTTATTCAAAATAAAAGACATTAATATTTAAATGCTGAGTCAGAAAGCTAAAAGAGATTTTCAATATGATCTAGTGAAAATGTCTGTATATAGATAGAAACATCAGAGACCATGACTTTCTCAGTATTAAATCATAAAATATTTTTTAAAGGCAAGACTATGACCTGATTATATGAACTCATATCTTAGTGTTCCGCAGACTTTCACATGGACAAATGCACATACACAACACACAACACATTTGACTCTTTCTATACTTAATGTTGTGTTCTTTTCTGGTTTTATTTAGTCTCAATGTTACTTAACTGCATTTGATAACAACAAAGTGCAAGATTACCTGATTTAAAAATTTCAGTCAATATTAGCATTTAGAACTTTACAACTTTTCAATTAACCCCTGTGCTGTCAAACATCTCTATGATGTTTTTTTAACTCTGCACAATACCTGGCAATTCTGAAGCCACTTAACCCATATCATGTAGTTGATGTCTGACAAATTAGGTAACTAGTTAAAATTTACTATAGGTAACTGAATTCTGAATCAATTGTAACTATAATAAAGTTTTTATCATAATTGCCTGCAATAGTACATGTTATATTTTTGGTGGTGATGATTCACCATTAATAGATACATTGATTTGAGTTATATTGCAATGAAGCTAATGACTATTATCAGTTTTTATATAAATATACACACATATATATTCTAAATATATATATTACTTTTATGAATATGTATATATGTATTCCATAAGTGAAAATAGTTTCCATACCACTGAAATATAACCACAGTATTTATGATGTGTGCTGTATACTATTTTATGCTCACAAAGAAAAAGTTATATTTGAACAACTGGCCTAGATTGATTGCTCCATTTTTCTACTAGATATTTTTGACTTGGAAAATTGGATGTCACCTCAGCACTGGCACATCCATATTAAATTAATAATCTTCACCTTGAAATACTTAGTTTTAGTAAGTTTTCTTAATTATAATTTTCATTACTTTTTCCACTACACTAGAATTTTGAGTTCTTGTTGTTTTTTTAAAATTTTATTCTCACTTAGTATTATGGTAACTTTCTTTAGTCACACCTTTTCAAAAAACTCTCTGGTAGCATGTCATAAAATGTGAACAGTTTCTTTTGTCACTTTAAATGAACACATAGCTAAGTGTATCCATTCTGCAATTATGACTTTGTTAAATTGCATCTATACACATCTATACACTGTAGCAAAACAAGAAAAATTAGGATAGGTAGCTTATTAGAATGCCTAAAGTTTGTTTGAGACTTTCTTTTGGTTTCAAACTTTTAAACTATTTTTGTTTTATTTTTTGTACGGTTGCTTCCATTTTTATGTACAAATAGTAAAGAAAAAATATTTCTTTTTTATTCGTAAGTGACACTATTAATCCCTGTCACCTCCAGGGTTTTCTAATAAGACTATCCCTTCAATCTGGCTAGGGTTATGTTGAAATGCTTGTGTTAGTTATCTAACTTGTATGACCTGATGCATCTGATTTAGCTGTAAATAAATAGGGCCACGTCTCTTTTCCTTTTGTAATTAGTTGCCAGCCATATACATGCCTTCAATAACAAGAAATCCACAGTAATTCTTAGATTTACTCAGTTCAAAGGAGCATACCTTGCTTTTATACCCCAGCAGGTGGATCTTTGGTTGCCAAAGCACCGTCCTGGACAGAGGCCCCTGCTCATTCCTGTTAGATGCCTCCAGTCTTCTGCTTCCTTGTTTCTCTTTCATCTCCATGTGTCTCCATCTATCGTACTGATTTCTCACATATGTGGCTCATATGGTTATCACCCTAACATACAAGTTTAATAATAGTTGATTGATTCAAGAACTCAGAGAATGAACGAGGTAAATCCTAAAGAATTTGAATATAGTAAACAAGAAATAATCATAAATTAGTCAAAGAGAAATCAGATGAATAAATGGGATATTGACACCAAATATAAGAAATGGCAGGGAAAAATTGATTAGTATTTCAAAATGATTTTTACCACACTTATTTCCCTTAATAACTAATATGACAATTCCACTGCAGATAATCTAACATCCTTTCACTTGAATTCCCCATGCTCACATTATTTGCCAAAAATACTCTTCCCAGGGATAATCCTTTCTACCTCTGCTATACCTATGCCTTCTTAGGTGTGTAGAAATTTTAGAAAACATTTTAAAAATATATCAGAAAATACTGAATAATGCTATGGTATGATAAAATAAAAATTATATTAAAATAAAATTTATTAAGTTAATACCATACTCAATTATATTCAATGCTAGTTGAGAAACATTCTGATAAACATTGAAAGAAAAGTATCAGTAAAGCCAAATCCCTGTGCTCAAGGTGTGTCTAGATAGAAAGTGAGAACATTTACATTTATTATAATGATTAGATTGAGTGATGACATGAAAACAATATCACTATTTACTAGAGAAAAAAAGTTTTCATAAAGAATAATGAAAATTCATAATTTAAAGAGTGAAAAATATTATGTAAAAGCACAGAAGAGGTTTGTGTGTGTATGTGTGTGTGTATGTTTGTGTGTGAGTGTGTCTGTGTGTCTGTGCTTATGAGGAAAAAGAAAGACATCTATCTAGACAAAGATGGTGGCAGAGCTGGTCTCTCTGAAATCCCTCTTTTTGGTTTGCAGAATGCCACCTTCTCACCGCGTTTTCACCTGGCCTTTTTTTCGGTGTGTGCGTGCTCTCCTGGTGTCTGTTTCTTCTTATGAGGACATTGGTCCTATTGAATAAGGGCCCACCCTTAAAAGTTTATTTACTCTCCATTGCATCCTCAAAGGCCTATCTCCAAATACATTCATATTGGCAATTAGGGCTTCAGTCTATAAGTCCTGGGTTGATACAGTTTAGTCTTTGAAACCTAGTTTACAGATTTTTCTGACACCATAGTGGATGGTGAATTGCAAGAATATAGACAACAGAAGTAGATAAAATGGATGAATTCCAGATTTGGTGACAGAGTGCAAACTGGAAAGGAGGAAGGACATAACAGTCCCCTGTAATTCACAGACTTCTACCTGCATGGTCCAGGAAACCTTTTACAAATATATGGATTTTAGTATGTGATCAACAGTGAAAGAAGATACTCTAAAAATTTATTTTTTAAGCAAGTAAATAACATTATGCTCTTAAAATAAAAAGCACCCACCAAAGATATACGGATACACAAAATAGATCACTCAAAATCAGCAATATTTTCTTTTATGGAAGTTTACTGAATAATTAATTTGGTAAACTTATTGGATGAAGTTCATCTAGATTTCAGAAAAGCACTTCACAAGGTCTCACATGATGTCCTTGAAAACAAAAATTCATTTTGTTGGAAGGCAGGGAATTTGGGTGGGATTGTCAATGGTTGATCATGTTCAGAAAGCTATAATTACTGAAAATCTGTCAAGAGAGAATACAGATTCTAGCAGCATGCAACAGAAGTTTTTGCCCTGCTCTGTTTTACATTTTTATCAATGACTTGCATGATTACAATTGCAGCCAACAAAAAACTGGAAGTGATAGCTATTATGTTGGATGACAGATATCAGATGCAAAGAAGAAACAAAGGATATAAGATGTCCTATGAGAGTTGCATTGGAAAATCAACACAATGATTCAGAGGACATTTATACAAAGTCACCTCAAAGTCAGACAAGGTCCCAGACTTCAAAGGCATAGTTGTAATTTGGCTGAATGCATTACCTTATTTCCAAAAAGTATATGTCACTCAAAAGCATGAAGTAGCAATCCTGAGAGTGTGGAAAAAAGGGACTTACAGAAGCAAAGATTGGTTGTTTCAATTCTATTTCTGATCAGGGAAGAATGAATCTTAAACAATATATTTTAAATAATAATATTTAATCAGCAAAGTTGACCTATTACTATGTTGGATAAAAATATTAAGCTTTCTTATCCTTGGTGCCAATAAATATGAAATTAATCTATTAATTTAGTTTATAAAATGCTCATAAAACAACCTGATCCTACATTTTTTCCTATCTTATATGCGTAAAGGGAGAGAATGAAATACAAATATGAAGTAAATTATTTCCTTCATTTAAGAGTCACATTTCTATTTTGAATAAGGAAATTGTTGTTCTGGCTTCATAGATCAATTTGGAAAACTTGATTAAGTTAGTTCACAAGTGAGACATGGATCCATCCTGCATGTAATTATACAATCAGCTTTCTGGCTTTGCAAATACAAGGGTCAGATCCTGAACCACAGTAAATTAGTGAATATATGAGAGTCACAGTGAGAGACCTATTGAAGGACAACTTCTGAACATTGCCAGGAGATATACCATGCAGCATAATCATTAACTATTCAGGGTCACCATTTATTCTAATTTTGTATTTCTAGCTTGTATTAAAAATTAGTTATAGAAAAATAGTGACAGGTAGTCAGGTAGTAATCCACATCAACATGCAAGGAAAATGTTTGTAAATATTTTTTAAAGACAAGATCAATAAGAATAACACACAACATGGAAGAAAAATGTATTGCATCTTTAACATATTTAATAGCATCCGTGCATGCAGATACAAATACATGACATATTTTAAGCTGTAAAAACCTGTATGATAATATGTAGTTCTTGTAAAATATTTTAAGAGAGACATTGAATGGAATTGTGTTAAGAAAGAAGCAGATAGAATGGTTAAGGGGACATAACATGTACAACTAAAGTGCATTGTTATAAAAATTAAGGACAAGCAAAATATATAAGTAATAATATACACGTATATGTCCATCAGCTAGCTTAATAAATTAATATTGCCAATATTGTTGAAATCCCCTCCCTAATTTAATTTCCTATTCACTCTGCAGAGATGTCTCCTATACTGAATTTTATGTGTATACCTCTGATTCATCCACTATAGCTTTACTGTATACATATACATTTATAAGCATACTGTGATGCTATTTTGTATGTTTTTAAACTTTAGGGAACTTGAACCCATGATATATATCTTCTGAAACTTATTTTTTCCAAGCAAAATTACATCTTTAAAGTTTGTATGCATTGACATGTACTGTGCTATTTCATTTATGTTCACTGCTTCACAGTATCTCATTATATGAATATGTATTTCTCTGTTAATAGCTATATAGGTAGGTTCCCGCTTTATTTTTCCACAACAAACAACACCATGAACATTCAGAAACACATATCATGTGCATATTTCTATTTCTCTAATATACACACTTGGAGTACATGGTTGACTTATAGATTCAATGCATCTTTGATTTTACTACATTTTGTCAATCGTCTCCTCTGTGTATTTACACTGATTAGTCTACCCACCAATAAAAAAGTTACTGTTCTGCTTTCTCACAACATATGATATTCTGTTTCCTGTCAGCATGATGGGTATAAAAATATATCCCATAATGATTTGAATTTGTGGTTTTATCATTACTAATGGGATTGAACATCTTATAATTTGTTTTATAAACTTTTTATGTTTTGTTTTTCATGTAATAGTGTTCATAGCTTTGGTCCTTTCTAACTGACTTTTTAATGCATACTACATATGGCAACTTGTTGCCATTTTTTGGCATACGATGTCAGGATTTAATTTTTTTTAAATAAATGTTTTATTGTTTAATAAATTTAGATTTACAGAAAAGTTGCAAAGGTAGTTCAAAGAGTTCCTATATACCCCTCATCTAGTATCCTCATTATCAATATCTTACATTACTATGATACATTTTCCAATATTAAGAAATTGGCATTTATATATTACTCTTAACTCCAGAAAATATTTGGATTCAGCCATGTTTTCATTAATGCCCTTTTTCTGATCCAAGGTCCAATATAGGGTAGCACTTTGCATTTAGTTGTCATGTTTCTGGTGTCTTCTGGTCTGTGAAAGTTTCTCAGACCTTCCTTGTATTTCATGACATCAACAGTATTAAGGAGTTCTTGAGTTGGAGACCTCACACCTCCTGATTTTGAATTGTGTTATAAACATATAGTAATCAAAACAGTTTGGAAATGGCATAAAAACAGAAATATAAATCAATGGAATAGAATAGAAAGTCCAGAAATAAATCCCAACATATATGGTCAACACATTTTTTACAAAGACATAAAAGAAAAAGGATATAATAGGAAAAGGAGAGTTTCTTCAAGAAATGGTGCTGGAAAAACCAAACTTCCACAGGCAAAAAGATAAAATCAGAGCCTTATCTTATACGAAACACAAAAATCACTTCAAAATGGAGGAAATATACAAATGTAAAACCTGAAACTATGAAACTCCTATAAAATAACACAAGAGAACAGCTCCTTGACATTGGCAATGATTTTTTGATATCACACCAAAGGCTCCAGGCTACAAAAGCAAAAATAAATACATTGGACTACATTAAACCAAAACCTTCTTCACAGCAACAGAAACAATCAACAAATATAATGTCAACCTACAATATGTAAAAAAATATTTGCAAGCCACGTCCACATATCTGATAAGAGACTGATATCCAAAATGTATAAACAATCTTTACAACTCAATAGCAGAAAAACAACTCGGTTAAAAAATGGGCAAGAACCTGACCAGAGAGTTTGCAAAGAAGACATAAAAATGGTTAACAGATACATACAATACTGTGTGTATTGACAATATTGTGTCAATATTGTATGTCAAAAAATGGAAATGAGTTGCCACGTGTAGTATGCATTAAAAAGTCAGTTAGAAAGGACCAAAGCTGTGAACAGTGTTATACGATATCCCCAATATGAGAAAAATGCAAATTAAAACCACTGCATCATCCCATAACAGAACAGCCATTAAAAGACAAGAGATAACGAATGTTGCTGTGGGTGTGGACAAAGGGAACCCTTGTACACTGTTGGTGGGAATGTAGATTGGTACAGCCATTATATAACAGCATGGAGGTTTCTAAAGAAATTAAAAATGAACTACTATATGACAGCAATCACTCCTCTGGGTATATGCCCACAGAGATGAAATTACCACCACATAAAGTTATTTGCATTTATGTTTATTGCAGCATCATTCACAATAGCCAAGGTATAGAAACAATTGTCATTAATGGATGAATAAAGAAAATGTGGTGTGTATATATATGTTCACACACATACATACATTTCCTGTATTTAGATACTCAAATGTGGTATGTATATATGAATACATATGAATATATAAATATTATTTAGTCTTGGAAAAGCAGATCCTGCCATTGGCCACAACATGGTTGAGCTGGAGGACATTATGCGATATGAAAGAAGCCAGACACAGAGAGAAGAGTACTACATGGTATCACTTATATGTAAAAACTGAAAACAAAAAGTCAAAGTCAAATATATACAAATACACAAAGATAAAAAATAAAACAATGATTACCAGGGGTGGTGAGACTGTAGGAAATGAGGAGATGTAGGCCAAAAGGTACAAGTAGCAGATATGCAGGAGAAATGAGTCTAGAAGTCTAAAGTAATGTAAATGTAATGAGGATTATAGTTTCTGAGATTCTATTGTATTATGGATTTTCTATTAAATAAATAAATGTTAGCTGTTATTCTCATCAACAAACGTAACTATGTGAGACGACAGATATAAACATCTGCTCCACTACAGTAGCCAATTTACTATGTACATGGATGCCATAACATCATGTTGTAAACCTCAAATATACAACTTTATTTAAAAATATAATAAAAATAGAAAAAAAATCCACTCACATGATCTATGGGTTTCTCCCTTACAACGTTATTTTGGCAAATTACATGCACAAATATTGTGAATATGTTAAGAAATTTACTTGCATTATTACATACTCACAACTTATTCTTTTTTTATTATTATTATACTTTAAGTTCTAGGGTACATGTGCATAACGTGCAGGTTTGTTACATATGTATACTTGTGCCATGTTGGTGTGCTGCACCCGTCAACTTGTCAGCACCCATCAACTCGTCATTTACATCAGGTATAACTCCCAATGCAATCCCTCCCCCGTCCTCCCTCCCCATAATAGGGCCCCATGTGTGATGTTCCCCTTCCCGAGTCCAAGTGATCTCTGTTCAGTTCCCACCTATGAGTGAGAATATGCGGTGTTTGGTTTTCTCTTCTTGCAATAGTTTGCTGAGAATGATGGTTTCCAGCTGCATCCATGTCCCTACAAAGGACACAAACTCATCCTTTTTATGGCTGCATA
Source organism: Macaca mulatta (assembly GCF_049350105.2). Classification (NCBI taxonomy): domain Eukaryota; kingdom Metazoa; phylum Chordata; class Mammalia; order Primates; family Cercopithecidae; genus Macaca; species Macaca mulatta. The sequence continues at coordinate 79,117,447 of NC_133422.1, forward strand.
GTATTCCATGGTGCATATGTGCCACATTTTCTTAATCCAGTCTGTCACTGATGGACATTTGGGTTGATCCCAAGTCTTTGCTATTGTGAACAGTGCCGCAGTGAACATACGTGTGCATGTGTCTTTATAGCAGCATGATTTATAATCTTTTGGGTATATACCCAGTAATGGGATGGCTGGGTCATATGGTACTTCTAGCTCTAGATCCTTGAGGAATTGCCATACTATTTTCCATAATGGTTGAACTAGTATACAATCCCACCAACAGTGTAAAAGTGTTCCTATTTCTCCACATCCTCTCCAGCACCTGTTGTTTCCTGACTTTTTAATGATCGCCATTCTAACTGGTGTGAGATGGTATCTCATTGTGGTTCTGATTTGCATTTCTCTGATGGCCAGTGATGATGAGCATTTTTTCATGTGTCTGTTGGCTGTATGACTGTCTTCTTTTGAGAAATGTCTGTTCGTATCCTTTGCCCACTTTTTGATGGGGTTGTTTTTTTCTTGTAAATTTGTTTGAGTTCTTTGTAGGTTCTGGATATTAGCCCTTTGCCAGATGAGTAGATTGCAAAAATTTTCTCCCATTTTGTAGGTCGCCTGTTCACTCTGATGGTAGTTTCTTTTGCTGTGCAGAAGCTCTTTAGTTTAATTAGATCCCATTTGTCAATTTTGGCTTTTGTTGCCATTGCTTTTGGTGTTTTAGACATGAAGTCCTTGCCCATGCCTATGTCCTGAATGGTACTACCTAGGTTTTCTTCTAGGGATTTTATGGTATGAGGTCTAAAATTTAAGTCTCTAATCCATCTTGAATTAATTTTCGTATAAGGAGTAAGGAAAGGATCCAGTTTCAGCTTTCTACTTATGGCTAGCCAATTTTCCCAGCACCATTTATTAAATAGGGAATCCTTTCCCCATTTCTTGTTTTTGTCAGGTTTGTCAAAGATCAGATGGCTGTAGATGTGTGGTATTATTTCTGAGGACTCTGTTCTGTTCCATTGGTCTATATCTCTGTTTTGGTACCAGTACCATGCTGTTTTGGTTACTGTAGCCTTGTAGTATAGTTTGAAGTCAGGTAGCGTGATGCCTCCAGCTTTGTTCTTTTGACTTAGGATTGTCTTGGAGATGCGGGCTCTTTTTTGGTTCCATATGAACTTTAAAGCAGTGTTTTCCAATTCTGTGAAGAAACTCATTGGTAGCTTGATGGGGATGGCATTGAATCTATAAATTACCTTGGGCAGTATGGCCATTTTCACAATATTGATTCTTCCTATCCATGAGCATGGTATGTTCTTCCATTTGTTTGTGTCCTCTTTTATTTCACTGAGCAGCGGTTTGTAGTTCTCCTTGAAGAGGTCCTTTACATCCCTTGTAAGTTGGATTCCTAGGTATATTATTCTCTTTGAAGCAATTGTGAACGGAAGTTCATTCCTGATTTGGCTCTCTGTTTGTCTGTTACTGGTGTATAAGAATACTTGTGATTTTTGCACATTAATTTTGTATCCTGAGAGTTTGCTGAAGTTGCTTATCAGCTTAAGGAGATTTTGGGCTGAGATGATGGGGTTTTCTAAATATACAATCATGTCATCTGCAAACAGGGACAATTTGACTTCTTCTTTTCCTAACTGAATACCCTTGATTTCTTTCTCTTGCCTGATTGCCCTAGCCAGAACTTCCAACACTATGTTGAATAGGAGTGGTGAGAGAGGGCATGCCTGTCTTGTGCCAGTTTTCAAAGGGAATGCTTCCAGTTTCTGCCCACTCAGTATGATATTGGCTGTAGGTTTGTCATAAATAGCTCTTATTATTTTGAGATACGTTCCATCAATACCGAATTTATTGAGAGTTTTTAGCATGAAGGGCTGTTGAATTTTGTCAAAGGCCTTTTCTGCATCTATTGAGATAATCGTGTGGTTTTTGTCTCTGGTTCTGTTTATATGCTGGATAATGTTTATTGATTTGTGTATGTTGAACCAGCCTTACATCCCAGAGACGAAGCCCACTTGATCATGAGGCATAAGCTTTTTGATGTGCTGCTGGATTCGGTTTGCCAGTATTTTATGGAGGATTTTTGCATCGATGTTCATCAGGGATATTGGTCTAAAATTCTCTTTTTTTTTTGTTGTGTCTCTGCCAGGTTTTGGTATCAGGATGATGTTGGCCTCATAAAATGAGTTAGGGAGGATTCCCTCTTTTTCTATTGATTGGAATAATTTCAGAAGGAATGGTACCAGCTCCTCCTTGTACCTCTGGTAGAATTCAGCTGTGAATCCATCTGGTCCTGGACTTTTTTTGGTTGGTAGGCTATTGATTATTGCCTCAATTTCAGAGCCTGCTATTGGTCTATTCAGGGATTCAACTTCTTCCTGGTTTAGTCTTGGGAAAGTGTAAGTGTCCAGGAAATTATCCATTTCTTTAGATTTTCTAGTTTATTTGTGTAGAGGTGTTTATAGTATTCTCTGATGATAGTTTGTATTTCTGTGGGGTCGGTGGTGATATCCCCTTTATCATTTTTAATTGCGTCGATTTGATTCTTCCCTCTTTTCTTCTTTATTAGTCTTGCTAGTGGTCTATCAATTTTGTTGATCTTTTGAAAAACCAACTACTAGAACTCAGGACTAAGAAACTCAATCAAAACCGCTCAACTACATGGAAACTGAACAACCTGCTCCTGAATGACTACTGGGTACATAACGAAATGAAGGCAGAAATAAAGATGTTCTTTGAAACCAATGAGAACAAAGATACAACATACCAGAATCTCTGGGACACATTTAAAGCAGTGTGTAGAGGGAAATTTACAGCACTAAATGCCCACAAGAGAAAGCTGGAAAGATCTAAAATTGACACTCTAACATCACAATTAAAAGAAGTAGAGAAGCAAGAGCAAACACATTCAAAGGCTAGCAGAAGGCAAGAAATAAGATCAGAGCAGAACTGAAGGAGATAGAGACACAAAAACCCCTCCAAAAAATCAATGAATCCAGGAGTTGGTTTTTTCACAACTTATTCTTAATGCACATTTTATATAATTGTGCATTCATTTTGCTAATATACAAGGTTTTTAATCTAAGTTTATAATTTATAGTATGTAGTAATTTACCTGTTTTATAATCTGAGTTAAGTAGTAAACTGTATTTTCACTTCAGATAATGAATTGTGGATTGATTGTTTTGTCTTATTCTCTAAAATAATTTTAAAAATATATTGAGTTATTATTTTCTTGAATGTTTGATAAACACTTCTCTGAAAACCATCTGTGCTCAGTGATATTGATGGATGGATGCTAAACTAGGGATTAAATGTGTGTAAGAGTCATAAAATAATTTAGGTGTTCTGTTATATATTGAGTATTATTAAATAATTATGCTATTTTATAAAATACTTTTCTAAGTGTTCAAATGTATTATTTTCTTTACATTTTAACCTGAAATAATGATACCTCCCACATTATTATTATTGTTACTTGTACTAATTTATATCCTCATTTTTCTCCATCAGTATTATTAAAAGTTTGTCTATTAAATATGTTTTCAAAGATGTAAATATTTATTACATTGAAGCTCTCTACAGGCAAACCTCAGAGATATTGTGGGTTTGGTTCGAGACCACTGTAAGAAAGCAAATGTTGCACTAAAGTGGGTTACACGGATGTTTTGGTTTCCCAATGCATATAAAAGTTATGTTTACACTGCACTATAGTCTATCGATTGTGAAATAGAATTATGTTTAAAAAATGCAGATACCTTTGTTTAAAAATACTTTATTCCCCCCCAAAAATAATGAGTATATGACCCTTTAGCCAGTCATACTCTTTTTGCTTATGGAGGGTCTTGCCTTGATGTTGATGGCTGCTGACTGATCAGGGTGGTGGCTGCTGAATGTTGGGGTGTCTATGACAATTTATTAAAATAAAACCATGAAGTTTGCTTCATCAATTGACTCTTCCTTTTACAAGATTCCTTGATGGCATCCAAAGCCACTAGCATTTTATCCGTCATAGAATTTCTTACAGTATTGAAGTTAGTCCTTTTAAAACCTGCCACTGCTTTATCAACCAAGTTCACTATCTTAATTCTCATGATGTGGCATCCAAAAACAATTACAAAAATAGTATCAGTGATCACTGATTCCAGATCACTATAGATTTAATAATAGGAAAAACTGTAAGTGTTGGGAGAATGAACAAATGTGGCACAGAGACACAAAGTGAGTACATGCTGTTAGCAAAATGGTGCTGACAGACTTTCTTAATGCAGGATTGCCACTCTACTCCAGTTTGTAAAACAGGCAATACTGTAGCTAAGTACAATAAAGTGAAGAGCAATAAAGTAAGGCATGCCTATATTTTATATTTGTATTGTATTATATTAATATCTTTTGGTGTCTTATTTTTTTCTCTTTGTGTTTATTATGCAAGTAATGCAAAATACTCTTTAGTTTTGACATTTAGCTTATTAATTTTATTCTTTAATTGTTCATGAAGGTATATGAATGATTTCAATGTCATTCTCAATACTATGTTGTCCACATCGTTCGTGGCTGGAAATGTAAAACTTCCCATGCCTGCTGATGTTAATGAATAGATTTTAAACTTCTGCTTATATTGCATTATACTTTTCCTGATTTTTAAAGAAATATCCAGTATAATTGATCATGTTTTCTTTCACCAACCGGTTACTTAAAAAGAGGTCTATATATTTGTAACTATTTCTTGTTTTTATTCTTATAGTTAATGCTGTCATGGATCACCACGTTAGTCACATTATGTTGATAAAATACAGTCTAATTCTTTAAAATTTAATGAGACTTGCATAGTAGGTAATCAATTTTTATAATTTGTGTGTCAGAAAAAATGTGGATTATATTATTATAGTATGTAATATCCTCTATGAACTCCCAATTATGTTTATTCATTTGATTGTTCAATTTTCTGTGCAAACTCTTCACTTTGGTACAAGCTTTTTGGTTTTGTATTCGCTTGATCTATAGATTACTCACAGACATTTTATGTAACGTTTAACCAATATTGTGGCTATTACAATGTCCATTGTGTTTTCATTATTGTTTGATTTACATATAGTTTAATTAAGTTTTTATTTATGTAAAAATACAAGAAGTGTGCAAATCGTAAGTATATAGCCTATTGAAATATCAAAAAGTTGTTAATATCTAATCATCAAACATATTATTAATAGTATTACCACTACCATAGAAGCCCATACACCACTTCTAAAAAGGAACCACTATTCCAATTTCAGAGGCATAGGTTATTTTTGCCTGTTGTATGGAATTCATAGATTATGCATTCTTCCATGGCTTGACATATTATGTTTGTGAGATTCTTCCATGTATTATATGGCAATAATTAATTAATTTTAAATTTTGTATATTATTCCAACAGTAAATGGATTGATATACCATAGTTTACCTATCCTTTTGCTGAAGAAAGCAGCTTTTAGCGAGTATGCATAATGCTGCTATAAACATTCCTTTAAATATCCTTCAGTACACATACGCATGCGTTTTATTTAGTTAATAGGTAATAGATTATTAAAATGTTCAAATGTAATAAATATTGTCAATTAGCCTCTAAAAGTGACTTTTTAAGCTTCATTTCTACCAGGAATATTTGAAAATTCTCATTATTTCCCATCCTCACTGACACTTGGTACTATCATTCTGTGTAAATTTTCGGTATTCTGATGAGTGTTTTTTTATTCCAATGGAGTTTTTAAAAAATTTTCCTGAAGAATAATGATTTTGAACATATGTTTGAAATATTTATTGACTTCTTAGATTTCCCCTTATATGAAAAGCTTGCTCAACATTCTCCTAATTTTTTGTTTGGGTTGTCCACTGGTTTAAAGGAGACCTAGCTTTATCCTGGTTATAAATTTTTATTGGATAAATGTGTAACTAATAACTTATATTACTTCATGACCCGTTTTGTGATGCCTATAGGGGTGTCTTTGAGGAATTAATATTTCTAATAAGATTTCTTCCCATTGTCCAATTTTGGTTTTAATTTAAGTATTTTTATGTTTGTGCTTCTGCTTCTGAAAATTAGTATTTGGTTCATTTATTTTAAAACTGTGTTAAATTTAAACACATTTTAAAATTGTCATTGCATTCTGCTATAGTCAAACTTTGTCATATCATAATATTCTTTAGAACTAATAGCATTTTGCCACAATTAAGGTTTATGCCACTTTGTTTAAAAACACTTAAAAAATTGTGCTCTACTTTTGAACTCTTAAAGAAAACACTCTGAGCATCTTTTGTTTTAATTGGAGAACTTTTCATTTAATATTTATATTGGTTTTTGATGCATTTGAATGTCCTGTAAATTTGAGCTTTTGTTATAAAAAATGAACATTATTATTATCAGTTCTTTGTACAATGGATAGTTATTAAAATTATACACCTTTTATTTTCCCACCATTTTTGTATCTTACACCTTCTATTTTGGATAAGTTATCAGTTTTCTAAAGTAATTATTATTCTATTGACAATATATACTTAGAGTTAACTACTTGCTTTTGGAAAGGCCTTTCCTATGCCCTCGTAACTGAATTTTTTTTTTTTTTTTTTTTTTTTTTTTTTTTTTTTTTTTTTTTTTGAGACGAAGTCTTGCTCTGTCGCCCGGGCTGGAGTGCAGTGGCCGGATCTCAGCTCATTGCCAGCTCCGCCCCCCAGGTTTACGCCATTCTCCTGCCTCAGCCTCCCCCGTAGCTGGGACTACAGGCGCCCGCCACCTCGCCCAGCTAGTTTTTTTGTATTTTTTAGTAGAGACGGGGTTTCACCGTGTTAGCCAGGATGGTCTCGATCTCCTGACCTCGTGATTCGCCAGTCTCGGCCTCCCAAAGTGCTGGGATTACAGGCTTGAGCCACCGCGCCCGGCCAATAACTGAATATTTTTTAACCTAGGGGTAGATTTTCAGTTTTACAGTTATTTTCTTTTCACAATTTGAAGAATTTATTTCAGTCTTTTCTATTGATCTTGCAAATTATCATGTTACATCCTTTATTGTTCTTTTACATAGTATTAATTTCAGTGGTTATTTTAAAGATGTATTTGTTTTAGTATATTTTGGGTAGTTTTCAGATTTTTTATTAAATTTTTTTTCATGTATTTTGCCTAGCTTTTGGTGTGTTTTCAGAATTTGAGGTTTAGTGACTTTCATCAGTGTGGAAAATTCTCAGTAATTTTCTCATCAACTGTGACTTATTTATATCTACATCATCTATCCTTCTGGCAATCAAATTAGACCCATGATGAATGTTCTCATTTTTGTCCTCCATGCTTGTTTACTCGTCTTTTATATTTTCCTTCTTTCTCTCTTTCTTTCTTTCTTTCTTTTTTTTTTTTTTTTGACATAATCTTTCTCTGTCGCCCAGGCTGGAGTGCAGTGGCGTGATCCCGGCTCACTGCAAGCTCTGCCTTCCAGGTTCATGACATTCTCCTGCCTCAGCCTCCCGAGTAGCTGGGACTACAGGCGCCCGCCATCATGTCCGGCTAATTTTTTGTATTTTTAGTAGAGACTGGGTTTCACCGTGTTAGCCAGGATGATCTGGATCTCCTCACCTTGTGATCCGCCCATCTTGGCCTCCCGAAGTGCTGGGATTACAGGCGTGAGTCACCGCGCTGGGCTTTCTTTTGTATTTTCTTTTACTTTTGTGTCTTTGTTGAATTCTTGGTAAATTCTTCAGATTTTTTTTTCTGTTTATTAATGTTCTTTGGCTCTGTCCAGGTTGCGTTAACCCTATCTATTTAACTTCAGAAAATCTCTCTCCCTCTCTTTCTCTGTAGTCAGGAAGGCAGATACATAGATATAGATTTAATTATAGATGTACATATTTACATTCACATAATTTCCAGAAGTTCTGTGGGACATTTTCAAATCGTGCTTGATTCCTTTGACAATATTTTATTTCTGGATTATATTTCTATATATATTTTGCCTTTTAAATTAAGTATTTAAACATCAATATCAATTATCTCCATATCTGAAGCTGCCTAGGCTCTAATTTTGACTTTTGGGGAAATTTTGCTTGGATTTAACATAAATTATTCTAGGCAGCATTTGCATTTGTTTTTGACAGCAACCCAAGGTGTCATTAATCAGGAATAACTTTAAATGTATATTTCATACCAGGAGATCTTGAACCAAGTATGCCGTATAAATTCAAATGTACAGGGCAATTTTGTGACTGGAAAAACATACTAATATTTGCCAATCCCCAGGGCAGAATTATTTTGTCCTATTTGGAACTGAGACCAAGATAGTTAATTAAACACATTGTCTTTGTATGTGGGCTGTTTTTTTTTTATTTTTTTACTTTTTTCCCCAGCCTGCCCTTTCACAGGCTGCACAGCCCTCCAAGGCTCTGGCTCCTTGTGGAAGTCTTGGTTCCTACTTCACTTTGACAAGGCTTTACTCCTTTTCAGTGGTCTCCACATGACCATAAAAATCCCTGATGTTTTACAGTCAGCAAATATCCTTAGGATGGCTCTGAATTTGCTTACATGTATAATAGTCATTTTTATTCCACTTTTCTCTCCAGGAATTTCTGTCTTTTTTTTTTTTTTTTTTTTTTTTGAAGTCTAGCCATCATTTGAAAATATTTCGTTTTTCCCAGTATGAACGACTAGGGTTGATAAATCAGGGAAGCTTCTAAGGACATTTATTCAAGACAATTTTTGCATTGCAAATACAGTATTACACTTGTAGGAAGTCGCATTTCCTCCAGCATTTTAGCCAACTGAAAACATGAGGCATTTGAAAAATCGCGTATTTTGATATGTTGTATTAAAAAATTAACAAGGAAAGAAAAATACATAGTTGTCCTGTGAAGACAGTAGGATATCATGTGAAGAACACTAGAAACAGAATTAATCCCCACCCAGAGAATTTCCTCTATATTATGCTGACAGGTGGTAATGCAATAGTCAGAAAACCTACAAAGTGATAGTAGAGCACATGTAATTTTGAAAAAGTTCTCCTTGTAAAAAATGATTCCTTTAGATTCATTGCATATCTGATTGCCTGAATGAATATACATAGAAATACATGTTTTTCTTTCCTTGTTTATTTTTAAATGCAACATACATATGTATAGATAGAATTGTATAGTGAGTCTCTATACATTACTCAGGTTCATCTATTGTTATCTTAATGGCCAGTCTTGATTCCTTTACTTACAATTAATTCACTAGTTCTTAAATATTTTGAAGCAAACCCTACAAATATTTAATCCACTTGTATTTCAGTATGCATCTCTATGAAAGAAGGATTCCTTTCCAAAAAGCATACTCATAGTATCATTTTAAACTCCTTTTGCAAACTTGTGCTGAAGGAATTCTGTCATCTATCTATGTATCTATGTATCTATGTATCTATCTATCTATCTGTCTATCTGTCTATCAACCAACCTATCAATCATCCATCTTCTATAACATTGACCAAATAGCAATAACAGAGAATCAGATATGACATCAATCTAAAGGACTGTTATTTCACAAGGAAAACTTTTCCAAAATTACACGTGCTATATTGTCACTTTGTAGACTTTCTGACTTGTGGATTACCAAGGAAATTCTCTGAGTGGGGATTAATTCTGATTGTAATGTTCTCCGCGTGATATCCCACTGTCTTCACTGGATAACCTAATAAGCCAAGTTGGTGGTAAAAGTGAGATTATACATCAAAAGAGTGAAGAATGTTATTGAAGATTTTCAACTGGAAATCACATGCACTAAGTTATAATCATTTCCGAGTTTGATTTTTAGGTATTTTATGTAGAAGTTGCAGAGTCATAAATTTTTAACTTGAAAACTTAATGTGAAGATATCCTTACTTTCTGAAATAAGCCCATTCTAATGATAATTATGATGAATCAGTCCTATATCCATCTGTATCTGCTCTACAGATATTTGTGAGGTATAGCTTGGATGCAAGTTTTTATTCTTTCTCAAGCGTATTTACTTCAAGCAATACTTTCAATTGCCATAGTAATTCTAATGTTATTTGTAACATAAAAACAACTTTCCCCTACTTTAGTTCCTCTTTGATGTGTTTGTGATTATCCACTGTTTCTAAATGAATGTATCTGAATGAGAGAAAAATTAGATGTAATTATTTTGCTATATTGCTGTCATTGCTATGTCACATACTTAACATAATCTTAATCCATTCAATGTTCCAAACACTAAGTACAACAATATCACTTTATTATTATAAACATCACATACTACACATGTTAACAATTACCTCATTGTTACAAAATGTTCTTCTGTGTATCTATGTGTCTATATATTTATATATCTATACATGCACACCTATATATATACACACACACAACTAAATATGTAAGTATACACACAACTACTATATGTAGTACATATAGTGTGTATATATATAAAATGTGTGATATAGTGTGTGTGTGTATATATATATATATAAAACAACCTCTGCCTGAAACTAACCATCTCTTTCATTCTTTAGGTGTCAAGCTATTATTTCACTATATATGTACATGCTTTAGCAATTATGTTTCATCTAAATTTCCCTTTTTACTAAACGTGAAGATAGTTTCAATGCCTGTCATTAATCACTCCTAATCTCATTTGAACATTTTAAATATTTCCCATTTATAAAGTTTCAAATTTATAACTATATGTTATCTTTCACCAGTCAATACTCATAGCCATAACACTTACGTAGATAACCCCTAATTCAAATTCGATTCATATTCTACCTATCTTTTTTTTTTTTTTTTTTTGAGATGGAGTCTCGCTCTGTCGCCCAGGCTGGAGTGCAGTGGCACTATCTCGGCTCACTGCAAGCTCTGCCTCCCGGGTACATGCCATTCTCCTGCCTCAGCCTCCCGAGTAGCTGGGACTACAGACGCCCACCACCACGCCCAGCTAATTTTTTATATTTTTGGTAGAGACGGGGTTTCACTGTGTTAGCCAGGATGGTCTCGTCTCCTGAACTCGTGATCCGCCTGCCTTGGCCTTCCAACATATTCTACCTGTCTTTTAAGATCTTAATAAGGTTATTTTTTCCCCATGAAGTTTATTTTACATTTATCCACTCAACTACCAACCTTTATTTTCTGAATTTTTTAAATCCTGATTTTATGATCTACTTTTCTTAGCTTAATTTATAATACTAACATCACATTTTTTGTAGCTGATTTGCTATACCTAAAACATTAAAGGAATTGTAAATTCATTACAAAGTGATGTATTAGCTGTTTTCATATCTGTATCTACTGCTGAATTTATACTACTAACATCCATTATTTGTGGCTGATTTGCTATACTTAAAACATTAAAGGAATTGTAAATTCATTACAAAGTGATGTATTATCTGTTTTCGTATCTGTATCTACTACCAATGCTCATAAGTGCCTTTAAAAAGCCTGTTCATAAGATATATATCAATAAGTACTTGTTAAATCACATTGGCTTTAGAGACTAACACTTTTCTCAATAATAAAGGCCATTTTTTACCTATTTCACTAGCTTTGCTGACACAGGTAAAGCTTTAGCTTTCCTATTTGGACAATGCAGATTTATTAAAGTGTATGTCAATTAACTCATGGTGATCAATACAGATTCAATTGAAGTGAATAAGGGAATTTGTAAGACAGAAATAACTAGATTGAATGTTAAATTCCTCTCAATACTCTTAACAGTTATTTGCCATCCATTTCCCTTAAGATTATCAAGTTAGAAATACCTTTATTATAACCAATTGCATAGTATCCACAAACATTCAGAAATGTGTATTTTCATTTGATCCTAAAATTAGGATAAACTCTACACTGTTTTGTATATAGAAAACCATATTGGCCTCATTAAGATTAGTAATGAGAATTGATTTTGCAGGGTCTAATCTGAATTTTATGCGTGTCATTCTAACTGGGCTAATGAAATGATTTTGGTTGCCAGAAGCATTGCAGCCTGGCTATCTGGAGTGCAGCATTTTACATGAGCTGCCAGAAATAAAAGCATTCATTTGCACTTCTAGACAGAAAATGTGGGTGTCTACAGACTGCCACACAGAACTAGAGAAATCCAATTGGACAATAAAAACCTTTAAAGTATCTCTCCAGATGGCTGAGCTGCTGTTCCTTCACGTGGAACTGCAACACCCTACTTTAGGTGATGGCATTTCTGCCTGTGTATGAAAATTCAGAAAAGAAGTTTAGAATTCAAAGAACAGTATTCAGCTATGTTGGTGATCAATATTTTTAGCATGATTTTTTTAGGTGTGATATTTATCATACCCCCGATGACAGGAATATATAAGTTTCTTCAACTAACTGAGTAAATATTAGCATTCCTTAAAAACAGAAGCAAATATATCTAATGGCACACAAAGGAAGAAAACATGGCAAAGAGATACTATGATTAGCAAGCTTGATATTCTACTGACAGTCAATAGTATTTTTTTTAGGAGGAATACATTGAAGATTTCATCCTTGTGTTTTGTATGATAAAAATTACTTGGGTGTCATTTTAGCTTTTATAAAAAATGACTAATGGCTATACAAATATTATTCTCAGGAATCATCTGAAATGGCAGCCAATAGCTTCTGGATACATTAGATTTTTATTGGTATTGTACAGATGTGTATAATTACTGCTTTGCTTTGCTTGAATAGAAGCCATCTGTTTATCTTAGGATGATTAGAACATTTAGCAAATTTAGTTACTTTAGCAGAATCTGAATATCTGGGGTTTTTTTAATTTTTTTTTTTTTTTTTTTTTTTTTTTTTTTTGTCACTTCATGTGATTTAAGTGACCATTATGAGAAAGACTCCCTGGATACTTCAACTTCAAAAAACTTTGAACTGTGAAGGAAAGTACTGATACTGACAAGTAAAAATGTTTTTTTCTTACAAAGGCTGTATTACATTTATTTTGCTAAAATGTTATATTAAATATGTATTTATTCTACATATATTAAACAGATCAATTTATTCAATGTTATACATTAATGGTGAGCTTTATTAATTCCTTTTGGTTTTATATCTACTCTGTAAGAAATGAAAACTTGTCTTGCTTCCATCTTGTAAGGTGGCAGACCACTTTGATTTTCTGATATTGATTGATTCTTGAATTTGTAAAAATAACTATTTCATATACACACATATATTTATATACACACATAAAATATTGCTTGTTCCAGTTATCTATTACTCCGTAGTGATAAAGCCCACAAGGATAAACAACAAGTATTTAAATGTATCTCAACGTTTCGTAGATCGGGAATTTGAGAAAGGTTCTGCTGAGTAATCCCCATACTTCAAATGGTGCTGATAGACATTTGGTGGCATTTATCTGGAGGATACATTGAACCTGAGGCCCAAATTGGTTTAACTAACATTCACATTCTGGTGACTTTGTAGGGATGTTTGCAATTCTGGAGCTACCATTGGAGCATCTTCATTTGGCTTTTTATGTATCTTGGGCTTTCTCAGAGCATGTTGCCCTTAGTGGGTATTTCAATTTCTAATATGTCAGCTCTTGTCTCCAAAAGAGCAACAATAGTATGTAGCTGCTCATATTCTTAGAGTTGTCAAAATGTTACCTTCACCTTTTCCAGGGTACAATATTTATCTTATTTTTAAAATTTATTAATTTGTATTTTTCATAATCATTGGTTAAATTCACCAATAAATTCTGTTAATATCAGAGCTTCAGTTATTTGGTTTTGCTATTGTTGCCATGCATTACTTCCTTTGTATGCCTTTTTGTTCTTATAGAAGTGACAAAAATAATCAAATTTTTAAATGTGTAAAAGAACGTAATAGACATTTCTCAAAAGAAGACATATAAATTCCCAACAGATATATTTAAGAAGTGTTCAAATCAGTAATTACCAATTACCAGGAAAATGTAAATCAAAATCACAGTGAAATGTCTCCTTACTCCAGTTACAATGACTACTATCAAAAACATAAAAAATAAATTCTGGGGAAGATTTGAGAAAAGGGAATTCTTATACCATGTTGATGGGAACTTTAGTTCATATGGGCATTAGGAAAACAGTATGGTGGCTCCTCAAAAATAAAAATAAAAATAGAACTGCCATATGATTCAGCAATCTCACTAAAGGGTACATATCCAAAGGAAGTAAATTTAGTACGTCAAACGGATATCGGCATTACAGCATCATTCACAACAGTCAAGATATGAAATCAACCTACATTTTCATTTGTGGATGAATGAAAAAAGAAAATGTGACATATATACACATTGGAATACTATTCATCCACAAAAATGAAATTCTGCCATTTGCAGTGTCAAAGATGAACCTGGAGACCTTACGTTTAGTGAAATAAGCCAATCACAGAAGGACAAATGTTACATGATCTCAATCATATGTGGAATCTAAGAGAGTTGTATCCCATAGAAGAAGAGAGTACAATAATGGTTACAAGGGACTGAGGAAGATAAGAGGGAGGGGAGAACCAGGAGTGATTGAACAATGGGTGCTACATTACAATTAGATAAGAATAAGATCTGGTGTACTATTGCACAGTGTGGTTAAATAGTAATTACATATTGTATAGTTCAAAATAGCTAACAGAGGATTTTGAATATTCTCTCCACAAATAGATGGTACGTATTTCTGAAGATGAATATGTTAATTCCTGATTTGATAATTACAGTGTATACATGTATGAAAACATCACACTGTATGCTAGAAATAGGTACAATTATGTGTCAGTTAAAAATAAAATTAAAAAAACAAATTGAGAGAAAATTTTTAAAGCTTAAGAATTATATCAGCAAAACCCGTTGAAAATATATCCTTTATTATTTCTTTGGTGAATATCCGTATCCCAAAGCCTTTTATTTTCACCCTTATAGTGAATGTTAATTCACCCCAACTTTAAGTTCTAGACTAACCATGATTTTCTTTATTATTTTCATGTTAATTTGATTGTATTTTGGCATTTAGTTTTGATTTTTTTTGATTAAAGAAAGTACTGCTAGAACAATTGCCATCTTTTGCATATATTCTGTATTTTGCCCATGCTGGCTTCTAACATATTCTCCTTATCCCTGAATAGTTTGTTCTTTTACTGTCATGTATCTAGATTAGAATTAATTTATTTGCTTGGCACTGATATGTATTTGAGTTTAGTAATCTAAATTATCAAGTTTCTGTGGTCTTTCTTTTTTAGAAACTTCTATTGAACATTTAAAGAAACTTCTTAATCTAGCACTCATACTTTTAAATTGAACTTTTATTTATTTAACATTTACTTACTTCTGTCTTGCATCTTAATTTCTCAGGATCATCTCATTCCCATTTGGAACACTTTGATTTTTCTTGTTGATAATAGACTAATTGGTTTTATTTTGTTTCTGCCTTTTTTGCAAGAATTAATTTTTACCTCTATTATACCTCTGTTTATCTCTTTGAAGAAACCAACATACTTATATTAAAATGTATTATACACATCTGTTATTTGAAATTCATATATATTCTGCTTTGTTAATGTATGTCCTTCTTAACATTAGGTGTGTTTGTATATTATGCACAGCTGAATTTCTTTGTGCGAAATTATATTTTGATCATTTTTCCATTACTTGCTGCCTCTTTCTATACCTTCATCCTGTCCAGCTTTATTATTTCTTTTTTCAGTTAGCTGTTCCCTGTGGCCTTCTGTCCAAAATATAGGTCTTTAATCTTGGTTTGGGCTGACGCTGTGTGCTTATTTTGGGGATGTAGGGAATCTATTCTTCAAAACAGTAGGTGGTTTGACTCAATACCTGGTCAAGGGTTTGTGATTTTTCTCTTCCCACCAGCCTAGACTACAGGTTCATAAAAGCTTGAGTTTGGGGCAAAGGTCAGTGTTAGCATTCTGAAGCTTTCTTTTTGAAGCGTGGGAGGAGAATATGAACTACACATTTGACCTCTAGTTTCCATCCATGAGCTTGACTCCAGTCATTTTTGAATTGAATTTTGAATGAAAGCTTTTTTTTTTCTTCTCCTTTTTTCCCTCATGGTTACTTTGCACAAACAGAACTTCTGGCAACTCCTACCTGATTCTAGACCAAGAGAATAAGCTGTGGTGTTAGCCCTGTTCCCTGCTCTCTATTTTAGTTTTGATTTTTACTCTCAAATATCTCATTTTGTACAGCTGACTTTTGCATTTTTATTTTACATTTTATCCAGTATTTCCATGACTTGGAATAAAAATGGAGTGCTTAAAGTTATAATGTTACAATGAATGGAAGTTGAAATTTTAATTATATAATTATTAACTGAAATATTCTCAATCTTCCTTCAATTTGTTCCATAGAGCTATAGAAAAATGTGATTGAATAAACGTTTGTATAATGCTTTTGTTGTAATTTTAGATATCACAATAGAAAATATAGTTAGGCCGGGTGTGATTGCCTATAATCCCAGCACTTTGGGAGTCTGAATCAGGAGGATCATGAGGTCAGGAGTTCGAGACCAGCCTGGCCAGCAGGTGAAATCTCGTCTCTACTAAAAATACAAAAAATTAGCCAGGAATGGTGGCGCATGCCTCTAGTCTCGACTACTAGGGAGACTGAGGCAGAAGAATCACTTGAACCTGGGAGGCAGAGGCTGCAGTGAGTTGAGATCGTGCCCGTGCACTCCAGCCCAGGTGACAAAGCAAGACTCTGTCTCAAAAAAAAAAAAAAAAAAAAAAAAGAAAGAAAGAAAAAAGAAAACCGCCTCTTTTTTTTTTTCTAATTTCCACCAAAGCAATGAGAATCTGATTTTTAAACCTACACACACATATATTACACGTATATATTTAGTTCAAAAGATATTACACTAGGAAAATAATTAGAACAACACAGAGTGAAATGATTAGGAATATTGTTAAGTTTTATACAATATCATGGTTTGAATTTCAGTCAAGAAGCCACAAAGAATTCATAACAAATCTACGCACTGGACACAGAAAAAGTACTAAGGAGAATGAAGGATGCACACAGATACCTGTTTTTGAGGACAGGCTTTGTCTAATAGTGCCAGAGCCACAAGATAATTTATGCTCTCTTCCTCATCTCCAGATTTAAAGAAATCATCACTCCATGAAATCTTGGAAGCTTCTCTTTAGGTAGAGGCACATCAACTCTGAATGACTGCATGGAGGACAAACCCCACCAATAGGTCCACCTGCTGAGTGTTTTTATGTGATCAAAAAATAAATGTTTATTTTGTTTGAGACATTTTACATTTTTGAATTATTTATTAGAGCAGTAAGTCTACAGTAAACAATAGTTTATACTACTGAAATGGGAAAAGTTGCCTTGTCCCCATCACAGGCCGTCAGACGGGGGTATGGCTCACTTCTTCAGTGCCCCACTACTCAAACCTCTAGAGCTGCATACAGATGGGCAAGCTGTGGGGCTCTGACCCCAATCCAGTGTCTAGGGGTGAGTGTTTACGGCTGAAGCCCCAGTGGGCATGTGTTACAGGGTGCTCTTTTAGTTTAGTTGTGTATAGGCGGCTTGTGTTCGTCAGCTCTGTTAGACCCCTACCTTGTGGCAAGGACAGAGAGCTTTCTGTATCCCGGGGTTCTTGCCTTGGTGTACCAGGAAAATGAGATCACACATGGGCTTGGAGAATGAATGCAAGGCTTTACTGAGTGGAAGTAGCTCTCAGCAGTTGAGGGAGCCCGAAGGGAGATGATTTCCTCCTGACGTTCTCTTGCTGTCCAGCCGCTTGTGTGTTCCTCCGCCTACGTGTTCCTCTTGACGTCCAGCCACTTGTGTGTCTGCCCTTTAGGGTCTCAGAGTCTTATAGGCACAGAAAGGGGACGTGGCGGGCGAGGTTGTCTTGGGAAATGCAACATTTGGGCACAAAGGCAGGAGTACCTGTCCTCACCTAGGTCCATGGATACAGGCTGGAGGTGGAGCCCTTGCCAGGGACCACACCATTCTCCTCCCATCACTTCCCTGCCCCTCTTTCTGTATCACTACCAATCACAATTAATGTATCAAACACAACGTTAAGCCTTTGTCTAAACTACCACTTAGACATAACTTTTTAAAACAACCATAGTTATATTACATAAAATATGCCTAATGTTGTCAATTATCCATTGCTCAATGAATTTTCATACTTATGAATTACAAAGTTAAATTAATAGAATAGAAAATCAGTTAATATTCAGGTGCTATAATTCTACTTATAGGAGGTATTAGAATGAACATATAAAAAACAGATAAGTAACTGGTCACTGGTAAACTAGTTTCTACATAGTAAGTAGGTTCTTCACAGTACTAAAATCGTGTCCTGTCAGTTTCTTCCACTTTGTTAATCTATTCTTATTTTACAGCTCTGATTCCCGTAAAACGTTACTATGAATAAAATTATATAGGATGAACATGGTGTTTTGTTTATTTTCCTTTCTCTATGATTATGTGAATAGTTTGGAAGAGAAAAATATTTAGAAAGGAAGAAAAGATGATAAACAATTTTTTATAGTTTAGATGTGAGGTTGTTCATTCACTCATCTATACATTCAAATGTATATTTATTATTTTGGAGGTATTACAATAGATGAATGGCAGCAGGAATGTTAATGTGAGGAATAATTTAAGAAGTAATCACTTAAGGACATTTGACAAGGCATAACAACTGCTTAAAATTATAGAAAGGTCGTTTTTTGTTGTTGCTTTTCCAATTTGTGACTTAATGTCTAACTTCTGTCAAATGTAAATATCACTGGGCAAGGTGACTCACGCCTGTAATACCAGCATTTTAGGAGGTCGGGGTGGGCAGATCACCTGAGGTCAGGAGTTCTAGACCAGCCTGGTGAACGTTGCGAAACCCTGTGTCTATCAAAAATACAAAAATTAGTCGGCGTAGTGGTGGACGCCTCTAATCCCAGCTACTCGGGAGGCTGAGGCAGGAGAATTGCTTGAACCTGGGAGGCAGAGGTGGCAGTGAGCTGAGATCGTGCCACTGCACTCAAGGAAAAAAAACAAAAATAAAAACAAAAAACTAAATATTTACATATGTGGGAAGTTATATGATAATAAACTTCGTTAAGTTATAAAACAGTAGGAACTGAATTTTCTCATGTAAATTTTTTTCCTCTAAAAACATTTAGTGCCAAAAAATTAAACTTAGAGCAAGACAATCTCTTCCAGATAAATGGTGCATATCTGAGAAGGAGAAGGAAGCCAGTGTTGAAATTCTTAAAGAGAAAGAATCTGATTTTAATCATAGAGGTGATGATTAAAGCAAATTAGATTAAGTGAATGATGGAGTCCACAAAAAACAAAAGAGAATGAAGTATGAAGCCACTAATTTATATATATATATTTTTAATAAAGGATATCTCCTACTTTATAGTATGTGGCCTACCTAATCTTATTTGTAACAGTTGCTTTGGAGTAATTGTGTAGCAAGAAGTTTTTAAATAACCTAATATTTTTTTGGAATTCTATTGTGTAATGTTTAAATACATCTAGGCTTTATCATAGTGTACATATAGAAATTTCTCAGGCAGATTGGAGTCACATTAAGTTACAATTCAGTTATAATTTTTTAATCTTTAAGAAATATGTTTTCTTGGCCTGGCGCGGTGGCTCACACCTGCAATCCCAGCACTTTGGGAGGCCAAGGTGGGCAGATCATGAGGTTAGGAGATCGAGACCATCCTGGCGAACACGGTGAAACCCCGTCTCTATTAAAAATACAAAAAATTAGCCGGGTGTGGTGGTGGGCGCCTATAGTCCTAGCTACTCGGGAGGCTGAGGTAGGAGAATGGCATGAACCTTGCAGTGAGCCAAGATTGCGCCACTGCCCTGCAGCCTGGGAGACAGAGCAAGACTCTGTCTCAAAAAAAAAAAAAAAAAAAAAAAAAAAAAGATACATTTTCTTTTTTTCGTTTTCAAAGATGAAGAAGAGATGAAAAAGAAATAATAGTTTTTTGTTTGCTTGTGACCTAATGAGATCATTTTTGATGCACATTTTTAATACACATAAAGACAACACAATTTTATCATTATTTTAAAAACAGAATTGTCGGTTTCAGTTGTTATAAGTGATTGAGCTAATGCTTGCAAAAATAAATATTTCTTAAGTGTTCATTTATACACATCATTAAATGTTGTTTTCATTTGTTTTTGATAATCAAATTTATATTTACTTATACCATTTGAAAATATACAATAATATATGATTTAATTCTAAATGAGGTAGCAAATTTTGGAATTAGGATTTATAATGTTATTAATTATATTCATTATAAAATTTAATCATATGATTATTTAATTTTCCAAATATTCATATTTCAAATATTGGCTTTCTTTGCAATTTTCTTTTTTTTTTTAATTAATTTATTATTATCATACTTTAAGTTGTAGGGTACATGTGCATAACGTGCAGGTTTGTTACATATGTATACTTGTGCCATGTTGGTGTGCTGCACCCATCAACTCGTCATTTACATCAGGTATAACTCCCAATGCAATCCCTCCCCCCTCCCCCCTCCCCCTTCCCCATGATAGGCCCGGGTGTGTGATGTTCCCCTTCTTGAGTCCAAGTGATCTCATTGTTCAGTTCCCACCTATGAGTGAGAACATGCGGTGTTTGGTTTTCTGTTCTTGTGATAGTTTGCTGAGAATGATGGTTTCCAGCTGCATCCATGTCCCTACAAAGGACACAAACTCATCCTTTTTGATGGCTGCATAGTATTCCATGGTGTATATGTGCCACATTTTCTTAATCCCATCTGTCACTGATGGACATTTGGGTTGATTCCAAGTCTTTGCTATTGTGAATAGTGCTGCAATAAACATACGTGTGCATGTGTCTTTATAGCAGCATAATTTATAATCCTTTGGGTATATCCCCAGTAATGGGATGGCTGGGTCATATGGTACATCTAGTTCTAGATCCTTGAGGAATCGCCATACTGTTTTCCATAATGGTTGAACTAGTTTACAATCCCACCAACAGTGTAAAAGTGTTCCTATTTCTCCACATCCTCTCCAGCACCTGTTGTTTCCTGACTTTTTAATGATCGCCATTCTAACTGGTGTGAGATGGTATCTCATTGTGGTTTTGATTTGCATTTCTCTGATGGCCAGTGATGATGAGCATTTTTTCATGTGTCTGTTGGCTGTATGAATGTCTTCTTTTGAGAAATGTCTGTTCATATCCTTTGCCCACTTTTTGATGGGGTTGTTTGTTTTTTTCTTGTAAATTTGTTTGAGTTCTTTGTAGGTTCTGGATATTAGCCCTTTGTCAGATAAGTAGATTGCAAAAATGTTCTCCCATTCTGTAGGTTGCCTGTTCACTCTGATGGTAGTTTCTTTTGCTGTGCAGAAGCTCTTTAGTTTAATGAGATCCCATTTGTCAATTTTGGCTTTTGCTGCCGTTGCTTTTGGTGTTTTAGACATGAAGTCTTTGCCCATGCCTATGTCCTGAATGGTACTACCTAGGTTTTCCTCTAGGATTTTTATGGTATTAGGTCTAACATTTAAGTCCCTAATCCATCTTGAATTAATTTTCGTATAAGGAGTAAGGAAAGGATCCAGTTTCAGCCTTCTACTTATGGCTAGCCAATTTTCCCAGCACCATTTATTAAATAGGGAATCCTTTCCCCATTTCTTGTTTCTCTCAGGTTTGTCAAAGATCAGATGGCTGTAGATGTGTGGTATTATTTCTGAGGACTCTGTTCTGTTCCATTGGTCTAAATCTCTGTTTTGGTACCAGTACCATGCTGTTTTGGTTACTGTAGCCTTGTAGTATAGTTTGAAGTCAGGTAGCGTGATGCCTCCAGCTTTGTTCTTTTGACTTAGGATTGTCTTGGAGATGCGGGCTCTTTTTTGGTTCCATATGAACTTTAAAGCAGTGTTTTCCAATTCTGTGAAGAAACTCATTGGTAGCTTGATGGGGATGGCATTGAATCTATAAATTACCTTGGGCAGTATGGCCATTTTCACAATATTGATTCTTCCTATCCATGAGCATGGTATGTTCTTCCATTTGTTTGTGTCCTCTTTTATTTCACTGAGCAGCGGTTTGTAGTTCTCCTTGAAGAGGTCCTTTACATCCCTTGTAAGTTGGATTCCTAGGTATTTGATTCTCTTTGAAGCAATTGTGAATGGAAGTTCATTCCTGATTTGGCTCTCTGTTTGTCTGTTACTGGTGTATAAGAATGCTTGTGATTTTTGCACATTAATTTTGTATCCTGAGAGTTTGCTGAAGTTGCTTATCAGCTTAAGGAGATTTTGGGCTGAGACAATGGGGTTTTCTAAATATACAATCATGTCATCTGCAAACAGGGACAATTTGACTTCTTCTTTTCCTAACTGAATACCCTTGATTTCTTTCTCTTGCCTAATTGCCCTAGCCAGAACTTCCAACACTATGTTGAATAGGAGTGGTGAGAGAGGGCATGCCTGTCTTGTGCCAGTTTTCAAAGGGAATTTTTCCAGTTTTTGCCCATTCAGTATGATATTGGCTGTGGATTTGTCATAAATAGCTCTTATTATTTTGAGATACGTTCCATCAATACCGAATTTATTGAGCGTTTTTAGCATGAAAGGCTGTTGAATTTTGTCAAAGGCCTTTTCTGCATCTATTGAGATAATCATGTGGTTCTTGTCTTTGGTTCTGTTTATATGCTGGATTATGTTTATTGATTTGCGAATGTTGAACCAGCCTTGCATCCCAGGGATGAAGCCCACTTGATCATGGTGGATAAGCTTTTTGATGTGTTGCTGAATCCGGTTTGCCAGTATTTTATGGAGGATTTTTGCATCGATGTTCATCAGGGATATTGGTCTAAAATTCTCTTTTTTTGTTGTGTCTCTGCCAGGCTTTGGTATCAGGATGATGTTGGCCTCATAAAATGAGTTAGGAAGGATTCCCTCTTTTTCTATTGATTGGAATAGTTTCAGAAGGAATAGTACCAACTCCTCCTTGTACCTCTGGTAGAATTCAGCTGTGAATCCATCTGGTCCTGGACTTTTTTTGGTTGGTAGGCTATTAATTATTGCCTCAATTTCAGAGCCTGCTATTGGTCTATTCAGGGATTCAACTTCTTCCTGGTTTAGTCTTGGGAGAGTGTAAGTGTCCAGGAAATTATCCATTTCTTCTAGATTTTCCAGTTTATTTGTGTAGAGGTGTTTATAGTATTCTCTGATGGTAGTTTGTATTTCTGTGGGGTCGGTGGTGATATCCCCTTTATCATTTTTAATTGCGTCGATTTGATTCTTCTCTCTTTTCTTCTTTATTAGTCTGGCTAGTGGTCTGTCAATTTTGTTGATCTTTTCAAAAAACCAACTCCTGGATTCATTGATTTTTTGGAGGGTTTTTTGTGTCTCTATCTCCTTCAGTTCTGCTCTGATCTTAGTTATTTCTTGCCTTCTGCTAGCTTTCGAATGTGTTTGCTCTTGCTTCTCTAGTTCTTTTAATTGCGATGTTAGAGTGTCAATTTTAGATCTTTCCTGCTTTCTCTTGTGGGCATTTAGTGCTATAAATTTCCCTCTACACACTGCTTTAAATGTGTCCCAGAGATTCTGGTATGTTGTATCTTTGTTCTCATTGGTTTCAAAGAACATCTTTATTTCTGCCTTCATTTTGTTATGTACCCAGTAGTCATTCA